>NW_021703785.1:74820515-75350276 GCF_005190385.1 Monodon monoceros | reverse complement strand
CCTTACAGCTGGGGCGCAGTGTCTCGTGTTAGCAAGGGGAAGGGGTGTAGGTGGTGAGGGCCTTGGCCAGCCTGCATCCTACGACGGAGGGCATGATGCCCACCTGGTCACCTCACCCTGCTGGTTGGAGCCCTCACCTGGAAGCAGGGAGGAGAAGCAAGGGGGACAGAGCCTGGGACCTGACACCCGCCTGCCCTGGACTCTCACAAGAAAGGGACAGAGACATCTTGAACTTCAGTCCAGTTTTGGGAGACACTTTGTTCCAGCAACAAACTTTGCCTTAAAACCCAAGGTGCTTTACAAACCCCTCCCCAGCTGTCACAGAAGGTCAGGCTTAATCTCATCACACTTTTCTCAAACCCCAGCTCACACTGAGACCTCCTCTTAGGTGATGGTGCTTCAGAGCAGCCCCTTTAAAAGATCCCTGGGATCTTTTAAAGATCTTTTAAAAGATCCCTGGGAGTTCAGCTCTCCCAGCCCTGCCTTCAGTTTAAGGAGGAAGTTTCCTTGACAACCTTGACAAACCTGCTCAGTTGCCTTGACAACCAAGCTTTGCAATCTCCCAAACTCTTCTCCTTCAAACATTCCTATTATAGGTTTGATGAGCCTAAAGTGACAGTGCTGTCATCAAGTGCCAGAAACCGATTCCCCCAAGCCCGTAGTTACTGGTTACATGATGCTATTGATGATGAGATCCCAGGAGAGCCAGCTTTGCAATATAACCATTTCTGGACTCGGCACTGGGTCCCTTTCCACGGACAGAGTAGAGTGGCTGTTTCCACAGACCCCGTGGTGGAAGAGCTCACCTAATGCAGCCAGGGCTTCATCCCTTCCAGGTGATTCCAGGGTCCTCATTCTCCCCAGACCACCACGGCCCCACGTGCACCACCTACATGGCTACTGTCTTTGCCAGTCCATATGGGACCTTGGTAATCTCCTAAAAGAGTGTTACTTTATACACAGGTAATGGGTTGAATGCTGGCCCCAAAAGATGTGCCCCCCCCAGAACACGTGAACAGGACCATATCTGGGAAAAGGGTCTTTCTACATGTAGTTAAGGATCTCAAGGTGAAGTCATCTTGGGTTAGGGTGGCCCTCAATCCAATTGAGAGAGTCCTTATGAGAGACAAAAGAGGAGAAACACAGATATAGAGGAGAAACCACGTGAAGACAGAGGTAGAGACGGGAGGGATGCAGCCACAAGCCTGGGAATGCCTGGAGACCCCAGAAGCTGGAAAAGGCAGGAAGAACCCTATCCCAGAGCCTTTGGAGAGACTTCCGTCCTGCAACACCCTGATCTCAGATGTCTGGTCTCCAAGACTGGGGGAGGATGAATTCCTGTTGTTCTAAACCACCCAGCTTGTGGTCATTTTTTATAGAAGCCACAAAACAGTCACACAGACCCTGCTCTGTAGGATCCTGGAAGTGCGGGTCTCATTAAAGGCCGACAGAGGCTGAATTGCAGAACCCATAGAGTCAGCATTGGGCCCCAGAAATCCTAAAGCAGTGGCTGGACACCAGAATGTTCAGGGGTCAGTCGGAAGCCAATCTCTAAGGGTGCCGGCTGCACACAGCCTCCCCAGGTTTTTTCTTTTTCTTTTTTTTTTTTTTGCGGTACGTGGGCCTCTCACTGTTGCAGCCTCTCCCGTTGCAGAGCACAGGCTCCGGACGCACACGCTCAGCGGCCATGGCTCACGGGCCCAACCGCTCCGCAGCAATGTGGGATCCTCCCGGACCGGGTCACGAACCCGTGTCCCCTGCATCGGCAGGCAGACTCTCAACCACTGAGCCACCAGGGAAGCCCTCTCCCCAGGTTTTTACACCTGTACATGTTGGGGATAAGTATTTCGATCCTGATTCAGGACCTCTGATGTCACTGTTCACGTTGCTAATTAAGAACCCACTAGTTACACAGATGAAAACCCTATCAGAACACTTGCCCCAGTGGTAAACAATTCTGACCAACAGAGGTGGGGAATCATCTCCCATGCAGCCAGAAGCCCCCCGTTGCAAGGAGCATCCTCATTGGAGGGCTGGGGGATGGTGCCGAGGCGTCTGTGAGTAAATGTGAGCTGAGCCCCAGGCCAGCTGCTGCTGAACTGTTCCCACCCTTCCCAGGTAAAACTTGTGTAAGGACTTGAAAGCCTAAAGGAAAGGGCTTGGAATCACACCAGCCACAGCACCCAGGCCGAGTTGGTGCCTGCAGGCCAGCCAGGATGGTCCTGACCCTGGGTGCTCTTCTGGAAGCTTTCCATTTCCCTGCCTGAGGTACTCCTCCTGTCCCGGCCCCCACTGCTTTTTTTCTTCCTCACCTCTACCAGGGAGAAATTCCAGCGGCAGGTATGGGTGACACATCTTCTTCTTTAGCAGGTGGCAGCCCGGCAACTCCTGCAGAAAGTCCAGCAGAGCCCCACTCACACCGGGCCACCCACAGAGCCGTGGGCCCTATTCCCTCCCACCAGCCCAGCCCCGAGACTGCTGACGGGGCAGAGAATATGGCGTCAGGCACAGCTGCAGGGGCTCTTGCTGCCTGGAGGGGTGTTTATATTGACCTCAACCCAGGCACACCTGGGGAGGGCTGGCGGGCCGGGTCAGGCTGCCCAGGTCAGCCAATCCTCGCCCCTCAGGGGCTCATAGCTGCAGAAAACGGGCCTTGTTGCACTGGCCAGGTCCAAGGAACAGGTGTAGGGTCCTCAGGGTCAGGATAGACACGGGGCTGCAGCCCTGCTTGTTTTCTAATCATTTTGTCTGGTCCATGAGTGGGAGACAACTTCAAGACCCTCTCCTAATGAAAGGAACCCAGGAGTCAGGGAGAGGAGGAGTGGTGGGTGGAGACAGAGGCCTGGTGCCCCAGCTGCAGTGGAAGCCTCTGGAAGACCCGGTGGAAGGAGGCCGCACAGAGTGAAGCCCAGGGTCACAGACCTGTCGGAGCTGCTGTTTGTTAGTTCAGGTCCTGCTCTGAGGTGCTCAGGGTCAGCTCTGAGTGACAGGTGACCTGGGGGTGCTCCGCAATGAGGGCTACGTGCACGGCTCCTGGGTGCCTGCCCAGGTGAGCTCCATACCTGGGGAGGGGCCTGACCATGAGGGCCCCGGGGGCTGCTGGGTACCTGAACAGGTGAGCTCCATATCCTGGGTGGGGCCTGACCACGAGAGCCCCGTGGGCTGCTGGGTAACTGTCCAGATGAGCTCCATATCCTGGGAGGGGCCTGGCCACGAGAGCCCCGTGGGCTGCTGGGTGCCTGCCCAGGTGAGCTCCATATCCTGGGAGGGGCCTGGCCACGAGAGCCCTGTGTGCTGGGGGGTGGGGCGTGTGTATGAGCGTCCTCTCTGTGCAGCCGGCACAGAGTTGCTTAGCAACTTCCCTGTGGGCAGCGCTGGGATGAAATGAGAACCAGGAGATGTCACAGGCCCCCTGAACCCGTCCATCCAGAGTGATGAGGTGAGTAGGTGGGTGTTGGCCACTTGGCTGCGTGAGGGAGGCCCCATAGGTACCTCTTGCGTCTTCCACCTGACACCACGGAGGCCTCCCCTGGACAGAGCAGACAGCCTGCCTGGGGCAGGTGGGAGCTCCTGGTGACCCTGCAGGGGACATGAGAGGGACGGAGCAGGCAGGAGGAGGTGGGAGCCCAGGCAGAGCCATGGGGCTCGGGGCCGAGGGGGCCTTTCTGGGTCTGAGCTGAGAGTGGACGTGCAGGTGGTGAGTGTGATCCAGGAAAGCTGCCCTGGTGACGTGAGGCTGATCGTGCTTCAGTGACAAGCCTTCCGGGTGATCCCGGAACAGGATAGTGAGACGGATCCTGTTAGAAGAAGGTAAGTGAATCCCCCCAAGAGGAGGCTCTGTGAGCTGGCCCGGGGAGGGGGTGAAGGGAACAGGCGTGGAAGCTGCGGAGAGTGGGCAGTCCCCCTGGGTGGGCGGCGGGTGCAGACCCTACTCCGTTGTCCCACAGCTGTGCTTCCGGCTGCATTACTTGGGCTCTCGGAGCCTCAGCTTCCTGGTCTGCTCATGGGGTGATGGTAGCATGGACTGACTAGTAATTTGCTCAGAACAGGGTAGGAAGGGGTCTAGTGGAAATTCCACAGAACACCGTCAGTATGGGAAATGCAGGCCCTGTTTCCCGCAGGTCTGTCTTCAGGATCGGGAGAGCAAATCCAAGCAGACTTGCAGCAGAGCCTGGGGACGGGCTCCGTTTGGTGGGTCCCCCTGTTTCCTGAGTCTCGGAAGGAGCAGCTCCAGCGGGAAGTGGCAGGTTCATCCCACACCTGGAAGCATCCAGACCTCAAGGCCCAGCAGCCCCCGAGCCCTGTGTCTGGGCCCCCGGGAGGCAGGCGGGACAGGCCGGCATCCTCCTCGGCCCTCTTCCTGCCCAGAACATTCGGGGTCCAGGCCCTCATTAGGGAGAAGCAGGGATGGGGGTGTCCCATGTGGGAACAGGACATGGAGCGGTTTCTGCACGTGGACGTCCACACCGGGAATGTGGGTCGGTGGGACGCGGGCACCGGGAGGGGCAGGCGGTGGGCCTGAGGAAGCAGGGCAGGGCTGGGGGTCCGAGGGGGTGGGGGTATGAGCTTTGCTTGTGCCGGGCCTCAGACTCCACAGGGCTTCCCTCCCCTGGTCACTGGGCAGGAGGGGCCGAGCAGCATTGGTGGAGGGACCCCAAGCATCCCCAGGCCCTGCCAGCATCAGCCCTCCAGGCTCTGGGTCGGGGAGCCTGAGGGGCGCAGGTCCAGCTGTGCCCACAGGGAGGCCTGGAGGGGTCAGGCGAGAAGCACGGATGTGGTCTCGCCTGTGCGGAAGCTCCCGAGCCAGTGTCCAGTGGGAGCCCTCACCGCGCACAGGGGTTTCAAGTCCACGGCTCAGATCACCTTCTGGCCGCTTGGTTTGTTTTCTAGACAAAAAGTCCTAATATCTCCTATGTCCCCTGCCCGTGAAAAGGCACGTCTCACCTGGCACCAGGTGCTGCCTCTGGTCCCGCCTGACTGGACACCCAGCAGCCAGTGTCACCGCGTCACGACTGTCAGGGATGTCAGGCGTGGGGGGACGAGAGCACACGGTCCAGGCCCACAAGCGGCCGTGCTGTCCACGGAGCCGGTGCTGTGGCTGTAGGCGTTCCCTCCCCACCCCGTGGGCAGAGACCACCGTCCCCTTACAGACTGTTACCAAGTGAAGTCATGTGGACCCTGCTCAGGCCCCAGCCTGCGAGGCGCTCTGCCTCAGCGGGGAAGGTTTCCTTTTTCCACGTGGGTTCAAGTAGGCAAAGAACAGAACCAAAGCCGAGACCAACACAGCACAGGCTCTATTCAGTGGCCGAAGAATGGAGAAGCGGGAACTGAGTTCACAGGTCACCTTCTGGCCCTCCTGGAGAGAGTGGTTTAATTTTAGAGTAAAGACAAAGGGAGGAGCAGTGAGGCTAGTGATGGGATGAAGAGACCTTCCGGGAAAGGGGCGGGGCTTTTTCCAAGGGGCTGGGGTACCACCTCCTTTTACCCGTTTCTGGTCCTTCATGTCCAGCCATGGCCGCCGGTAGGTGGTCACTTAATATGCTGATGTAGTAAATTCAACATGTGATGAGACTCGGGGTTGGCTGGAGGTCACACGCGTTGCCATCCTGGTCCCAGCTGGTTCCATCTGTTTGTTTGTAGCTTCCTTTCTTACCTCTGGACCCCTTCACTTAAATACTTAGGGGAACTCCTGCTGAAGGTGGGGGTGCAGGACAGCCCTGTGAAAGGTGGGTGCACGGGTTTGAGCAGGGCCCGGAGCAGCTCTGACAACAACAGGAGGCTGAGACAGGTGGTCAGTCTGACGCCCGCACTGGGGCCTGTGGTCGGCATGCGGAGGTGGTCACCCGGGGGCACGTGTCAGGGGAGGTTCTCGGTGTTTACACAGAAGATGTGAACGTGGGCCCAGATGCAGAGCTGCCTGCAGACGCTGCTACAGAAACCCCTGATTCTTTTCTGAGAAAATTTCTGGGCAGTCATTCAGGCAACAGGGCAAACAGCTTGCTCTGGAGGCCCTTTTGGGATAGTGGGGACTTAGCAACAGGGGCTCAGCCTGCATAACCCCAGAAGCCCTCCCAGGACAGCCCCAGAACTGCTTCTGGAATGGCAAGGAGAAGCGGGTCTTCCACCTACAAGACATGGAGGAGAGGGCTGGGGTCTGCAGGGCCACCCTCACCTTCAGGGACTGGCTGAGAGACTAACAGGACCCAAAATATGCTTGTGGCTTGTGTCCTCACACGTGATATGGGTCACAGCACACAGTAGGCATTACCTCGAGGCAAGTGCTCACGCTGAGTGTCCCATTAGCAACACAGCATGGTAGGGTGCTAACTTTCTCCTCGAGGAAGTTGACTTCAGGTACGAGGTCTTCATGGAATTCTAAGCTGAGGGTTTTCTCATGGCAGCTCAGACGACGGCCATGACAAAGACTTCCATGTCACACCAGACTATCCAGAAATGTGGTCCTGAAGTCTGTTTGAGGGCTCTGGAAATGTAGCTCCCCTTAAGGAACATGCAGTGTGTTTCCCATCACTCGGCATATGCAGAGGGCCTCCGAGGGACCAACCTATGGGCCTCGATGTTGCTCAACAGGGCCACAGAGGTCTGGAGGTACTCAGTGATCCTGGAGGAAAATGATGCACACCCGAGGGGCCTAGGAGTCCTGAAAAGGGTACTTCCTTTAAAATAAATCAGAACAGTGACTAAGACCTCATGGAAACATCTGCATGCCTCCCTTTCTGCATGGATACTCAGGGCCTTTCCTCGAGGCAAGTACTCACGTTGAGTTTCCCTTTAGCTCTAGAGCATGGCAGGCTGAGCTCCACCCCGGCCATGGAAGCACCCGGTTTACCTAGAGGAAACTCATTTTCTTCCCACAACCATGCCTACAGTGGCTAGAAGACGATCAACAGCAGTGCATTTCAGGAAGCTTCAAGGCAGCATGCATGGAGCTTTCAAAATGGGAAAGCAAGGCTAGTTCCATAAGGCCCCCATTTCCATGGAGACACGCAGCATACATCCCTGTGGTTTCTAACAAGTGAAAAGAGACACAGGTTACCCAGCGGTTCCTTCCCTGAATCAGCTCCTCGAAGCAGGGTGATCTGCATCTAGCGAAATGCCTCAACCAAGGTATGCCATAGCTAGGCCTCCAGGCCTGTGGCTCTTCAAAAGCCTGCAGTGTTACACGAAGAACTGGGCTTCAGTGGCAGTTGGACTGCAAGCCGACTTTCTCCTGGAGGCAGGGTGACTTCAGGCAGGAGGTCCTAGATGGAATGCAAAGCCGAGGGTTTTTCTCAGTGCAGCTCAGACTAGGGCAATGTGTCAGACTTCCCCGGCATTTTGGCCATGCTAGAACCTTGTTCGTGAAGCTCTGGGAGTGCTTGGGATTTCAAGCTGTCCCATGATGGAGTGCACTGTGTGGGCCTGTATTCGGCATACACAGAGTGGCTCCGAAGGGCTACGGGCCTGGAAGTGGCTTAACAGGCCAGTGGGCCCTGGGGGTACTCACTATTCCTGCCGGGAATAGGGTGCTCACGTGAGGATCCTAGGTGTCCTGAAAAGCGTACTGCCGTTAAGATAATGCAGAGCAGTGGCTACGGCCTCATTGAAACTGCTGCACACCTCCGCTTCTGCACGGCAATTCAGGGCCTTACCTTGAGGTAAGTTCTCACGGTGAGTGCCTCGTCAGCGACACAGCACGGTAGGATGCTGAATTTCTCCTCGAGTAGAGTGACTTCAGGTAGGAGGTCCTCGAAGAACTGTAAGCAGAATGTTTTCCCATGGACAGCTCAGACGACGGTCATGACGAAGACTTCCATGGCACGTCGGACTGGCCAGAAATGTGGTCCTGAGGCAGTTCGAGAATTCTGGAAATGTAGCTCTCCTTAAGGAACATACACTGTGTTGCCCATCAGTCGGCATATAGAGAGGGCCTCCGAGGGACCGACCTATGGGCCTCGATGTTGCTCAGCAGTCCCTCAGGGGTCTGGAGGTACTCAGTGATCCTGGAGAGAAATAATGCACACCAGAGGGGCCTAGGAGTCCTGAAAAGGGTAGTTCCTTTAAAATACAGCAGTACAGCGACTTAGACCTCATGGAAACAGCTGCATGCCTCCCTTTCTGTCCAGATACTCAGGGCCTTCCCTCGAGGCAAGTACTCAGCTTGAGTTTCCCTTTAGTTCTAGAGCATGGCAGGCTGAGCTCCACCCCAGCCATGGAAGCACCTGGTATAGAGAGAGGAAAATCATTTTCTTCCCAGAACCAGGCCAACAGTGGCTAGAAGACGATCAACAGCAGTGAATTTCAGGTAGCTTCAAGGCAGCATGCATGGAACTTTCAAAATGGGAAAGCAAGGCTAGTTCCATCAGGCCTCCATTTCCATGGACACACGCAGCATACATCCCTGTGGTTTCTAACAAGTCAAAAGAGACGCAGGTTACCCAGTGATTCCTTCCCTGAATCAACTCCTCGAAGCAGGGTGTTCTGCATCTAGCGAAATGCCTTAAAGAAGGTATGCCCTAGCTAGGCTTCCAGGCCTGTGGCTCTTCAAAAGCTTGCAGTGTTACACGAACAACTGGGCTTTAGTGGCAGTCGAAATGCAAGTTGAATTTCTCATGGAGGCAGCATGACTTCAGGCAGGAGGTCCTAGATGGAATACGAAGCCAAGGGTTTTTCTCAGTGCAGCTCAGACTAGGGCAATGAGTCAGACTTCCACGGCATGTTGGACGTGCTAGAACGGTGTTCTTGAACCTGTGGGAGTGCTGGGGATTTCAAGCTGTCCCGTGAAGGAGGGCAGTGTGTTGCCCTATACTCAGCATACACAGAGTGGCTCCAAAGGGCTACGGGCCTGGAATTTGCTTAGCAGGCCCAGGGGGTCCTGGGGGTACTCACTCTTCCTGCCAGGAATAGGGCGTCCACGTGAGGCTCCTAGGTATCCTGAAAAGCGTACTGCCATTAAGATAACGCAGAGCAGCGGCTATGGCCTAATGGAAACTGCTGCACGCTTCCGCTACTACACGGAAATTCAGGGCCTTACCTTGAGGCAAGTTCTCACGCTGAGTGTCCCATTAGCGACACAGCATGGTAGGATGCTGAATTTCTCCTCGAGTAGAGTGACTTCAGGTACGAGGTCCTAGAAGAATTGTAAGCAGAATATTTTCCCATGGCAGCTCAGAAGACGGCCATGACGAAGACTTCCATGGCACATCGGACTGCCCAGAAATGTGGTCCTGAGGCAGTTCGAGGGCTCTGGAAATTTAGCTCTCCTTAACGAACATGCAGTGTTTTGCCCATCACTCAGCAAACACAGAGGGCCTCCGAGGGACTGACCTATGGGCCTCGATGTTGCTCAGCAGGCCCACAGAGCTTTGGAGGTACTCAGTGATCCTGGAGGGAAATGATGCACACCCGAGGGGCCTAGGAGTCCTGAAAATGGTACTTCCTTTAAAATAGAGCAGAACAGCCACTAAGACTTCATGGAAACAGCTGAATGCTTGCCTTTCTGTACAGATACTCAAGGCCTTTCCTCGAGGCAAGTACTCACGTTGAGTTTCCCTTTAGCTCTAGAGCAAGGCAGGCTGAGCTCCACCCCGGCCATGGAAGCACCTGATTTAGAGAGAGGAAAATCATTTTCTTCCCAGAACCAGGCCTACAGTGGCTGGAGGCCTGTCAACAGCAGTGAATTTCAGGTAGCTTCAAGGCAGCATGCATGGAGCTTTCAAAATAGGAAAGCAAGGCTAGCTCCATAAGGCCCCCATTTCCATGGGGACACGCAGCATACATCCCTGTGGTTTCTAACAAGTGAAAAGAGACACAGGTTACCCAGTGGTTCCTTCCCTGAATCAGCTCCTCGAAGCAGGGTGTTTTGCATCTAGCAAACTGCCTCAAACAAGGTACCCCGTAGCTAGGCCTCGGGCCTGTGGCTCTTCAAAAGCCTGCAGTGTTACACGAAGAACTGGGCTTCAGTGGCAGTTGGACTGCAAGCCGACTTTCTCCTGGAGGCAGGGTGACTTCAGGCAGGCGGTCCTAGATGGAATGCGAAGCCGAGGGTTTTTCTCAGTGCAGCTCAGACTAGGGCAATGAGTCAGACTTCCCCGGCATTTTGGACGTGCCACAGCGGTGTTCGTGAAACTCTGGGAGTGCTTGAGATTTCAAGCTGTCCCGTGAAGGAGTGCAGTGTGTTGCCCTATATTCGGCATACACAGAGTGGCTCCAAAGTGCTACAGGCCTGGAAGTTGCTTTGCAGGGCTAGGGGGGCCTGGAGGTACTCACTGTTCCTGTCGGCAATAGGGTGCTGACACGAGGATCTTAGGTGTCCTGAAAAGCGTACTGCCATTACGATAATGCGAAGCAGCGGCTACGGCCTCATGGGAACTGCTGCACCCCTCTGATTCTGCCCGGCAATTCAGGGCCTTACCTCGAGGCAAGTGCTCACTTTGAGTGTCCCGTGAGCGACACAGCATGGTAGGATGCTGACTTTCTCCTTGAATAGGGTGACTTCAGTTAGTAGTCTTCGAAGAATTCTAAGCAGAATGTTTTCTCATGGTCGCCTAGACGATGGCCATGACGAAGACTTCCATGGCACGTCGGACTGGCCACAAATGTGGTCCTGAGGCAGTTCGATGGCTCTGGAAATGTAGCTCTCCTTAAGGACCGTGCAGTGTGTTGCCCATCACTTGGCATACACAGAAGGCCTCCGAAGGAGCGACCTATGGGCCTCGTTGTTGCTCAGCAGGCCCACAGGTTTTCTGGAGGTTCTCAGTGATCTTGGAGGGAAAATGATGCACACCCGAGGGGCCTAGGAGTCCTGAAAAGGGTACTTCCTCTAAAATAAAGCAGAACAGCGAGTAAGACCTCATGGAAACAGATGCACGCCTCCATTTCTGCCTGGCTACTCAGGGCCTTACCTCAAGGCAAGTACTCACGTTGAGTTTCCCTTTAGCTCTAGAGTATGGCAGGCTGAGCTCCACCCCGGCCATGGAAGCAACCGGTTTAGCTAGAGAAAACTCATTTTCTCCTCAGAGCCATGCTTACAGTGTCTAGAGGCCTGTCAACAGCAGTGAATTTCAGGTAGCTTCCAGGCAGCATGAATGGAGCTTTCAAAATGGGAAAGCAAAGCTAGTTGCATCAGGCCCCCATTTCATGGGCACAGGCAGCATACATCCCTGTTGTTTCTAACAAGTCGAAAGAGACACCGATTACACACTGGTTCCTTCCCTGAATCAACTTCTCCAAGCCAGGTGTTCTGCATCTAGTGAACTACGTCAACCAAGGATTGCCCTAGGTAGAACTTCGGGCTTGTAGCTCTTCAAAAGCCTGCATTGTTACATGAAGAACTGTGCTTTAGTTCAAGTAGTAACACATGCCGACCGTATCCTGGAAGCAGGGTGAACTCAGGTAGGAGGTCCTAGATGGAATGGGAAACCGAGTGTTTTTCTATGTCCAGCTCAGTCTAGGGCAACGAGTCAGACTTACATGGCATGTTGGACGTGCTAGAACGGTTTACCTGCACCTGTGGGAGTACTGGGGAAATCAAGCTGTCCCAAAAAAAGAGTGCAGGGTGTTGCCCTACACTCAGCATACACAGAGTGACTCCGAAGCGCTATGAGCCTGGAAGCTGCTTAGCAGGCCCAGGGGGCGCTGGAGGCACTCACTGTTCCTGCCGGGAACAGGGTGCCCCCGTGAGGCTCCTAGGTGTCCTGAAAAGCATACTGCCGTTAAGATAATGTAGAGCAGTGGCTACAGCCTCATGGAAACTGCTGCACGCCTCCACTTCTGCATGGCAATTCAGGGCCTTACCTCGAGGCAAGTGCTCTCGTTTAATGTCCCATTAGCGACACAGCATGGTAGGATGCTGACTTCCTACCTGAGTATAGTGACTTCACGTACGAGGTCCTCGAAAAATTCTAAGCAGAGTGTTTTCTCATGGCAGCACAGACGAGAGCCATGATGACTTCCGTGGCACATTGGACTGGCTATAAATGTGGTCCTGATGCTGTTCGAGTGCTCTGGCAATGTAGCTCTCCTTAAGTAACATGCAATGTGTTGCCCATCACTCGTCATACACAGAGGACCTCCAAGGGACCTATGGGCCTCGATTCTGGTCAACAGGCCCACAGAGGTCTGGAGGTACTCAGTGATCTTGGAGGGAAAAGGATGCACACCCAAGGGGCATAAGAGTCCTGAAAAGGGTACTTCTTTAAAATAAGGCAGAACCCCGATGAAGACCTCATGGAAACAGCCGCATGCCCCCCTTTCTGCATGTCTACTCAGGGTCTTACCTCGAGGCAAGTACTCAAGTTGACTTTCCATTTAGCTCTAGAGCATGGCAGGCTGAGCCCCACCCCAGCCATGGAAGAACCCTGTTTAGCTAGAGGAAACTCACTTTCTTTGCAGAGCCATGCCTACAGTGGCTACAGTTCTGTCAATAGCAGTGAGTTTCAGGTAGCTTCAAGGCAACATGAAGGGAGCTTTCAAAATGGGAAAGCAAGGCTAGTTCCATCAGGCCCCCATTTCCATGGGCACACACAGCATACATCCCTGTGCTTTCTAACAAGTCAAAAGAGACACAGATTACAACTGGTTCCTTCCCTGAACCAACTTCTCCAAGCAAGGTGTTCTGCATCTAGTGAACTACGTCAACCAAGGAACGCCCTAGGTAGGAATTCGGGCCTGTGCCTCTTTAAAAGCCTGCAGTGTTACTCGAAGAACTGGGCTTTAGTTGCAGTAGGAACGCAAGCCGATTTATTCTTGGAGGCAGGGTGACTTCAGGTAGGAGGTCTTAGATGGAATGCGAAGCCAAGTGTTTCTCTTAGTGCAGCTCAGACTAGGGCAATGAGTCAGACTTACACGGCATATTGGACATGCTAGAAAGGTGTTCACGAACCTGTGGGAGTATTGGGTAAATCAAGCTGTCCCAAAACACAGTGCAGTGTGTTGCCCTACACGCGGCCTACACAGAGTGACTCCGAAGGGCTATGGGCCTGGATGTTGCTTAGCAACTAAGACCCTATTGGTGATCCAACAAAGGCCCTGATGCTGCTGCTACATCATGCCCTGACAGTGTCCCCAGCTAAGGGCCTGACGCTAGGCCTCACTCAGGCCCTGTCACTCTCCCTAAGTCAGGCTCTGATGCTGTCCCTACCTGAATCCTTGATACTGGTTCTAATTAAGGCCCAGATACTCTCAGTGACTAAGGTCTTGACACTATCCCTAGGTTATTTCCTGACATGATCCCTAAACTTTACCCTAAACCTATCCCTAGCAAATGTCCTGCCTCTTATGCTAACTGAAGCCCTTACTCTGTGCCTAACACAGACACTGAATTTAGGCCCAAGGCCAGGACACTGTCCCTAACTAAGGCCTAGATGCTCGTCCTAAATCCGGCCCAGAACTGTCCCTCACTAATGCCCTAACATTATTCCTAACTCAGGCCCTGACACAGTACCTAACAGAGGCTCTGATGCCAGTCCTAACGCAGGCCCTGACACTGTCTCTAACTAAGGCCCTGCTGCCGTCAATATCTAATGTCCTAACACTATCCTGAGCTCATTTCCTGACCCATCTCTTAACAAGGTCCTGAAACTGTCCCTAACCGAGGCCCTGAGAATGTCTTTTATGAAGACCCTAAGGCTGATCCTACAGAGGCCCTTATACTACTCCTACGTCATGCCCTGACACTGTCCCTCACTCAGGCCCTAAAGACAGGCCTCACTGGGCCCTGTTGCCGTACCTTAATTAGGCTCTGACGCTGTCCCTACATCAAGACATGACACTGGTCCTGATTAAGGCCCTGACACTGGTCCCAACTAAGGCCCTGATGCTCTCAATAACTAAGGTCTTCACGCTATCACTAGCTCATTTCCTGACACTATCCCTGGCCTGGAAGCTCTGTCCCGAGCTAATTTCCTGCCTCTTATCCTCACTCAAGCCCTAATGCTCTCCATAACTAAGACCCAGACTAGTATTAACAAAGGCCCTGACACTGTCTCAAACTAAGGCGCGGAATCTGTCCCTAATATAGGCCCTGCTGCCGGCAATAACTAAAATCCGGACACTATCCTGAGCTAATATCCTGACCCATTTCTAACCAAGGTCCTGACACTGTCCCTAAGAAAGCCCTGTCGCTGTCCCTAAGTGAAGGCCTGAGGCTGTGCCTAACTCAGGCCCTGAAGCTATGCCTACCTGAGGACTTGACACTGTGACTACCTCAGGCCCTGATCATGTCTTTAACTAAGACCCTATTGCTGATCCAACAAAGGCCCTGATGCTGCTGCTACATCATGCCCTGACAGTGTTCCCAGCTAAGGGCCTGACGCTAGGCCTCACTCTGGCCCTGTTGCTCTCCCTAAGTCAGGCACTGACGTTGTCCCTACCTGAAGCTCTGACACTGCTCCTAAATAAGGCCCTGATACTATCAGTAACTAAGGTCTTGTCACTATCCCTAGGTCATTTCCTGACACGATCCCTAAACTTTACCCTAACCCTGTCCCCAGCAAATGTCCTGCCTCTTAAGCTAACTGAAGCCCTTATGCTGTGAATACCTCAGGCCCTGAATTTAGTCCCAAGGCCATGACACTGTCCCTAACTCAGGCCCTAAACCTAGGCCTCACTTAGGCCCTGTTGCCGTACCTTAGTTAGGCTCTGACGCTATCCCTACATCAAGCCCTGACACTGGTCCTGATTAAGGCCCTGATGCTCTCAGTAACCAATGTCTTCATGCTATCCCTAGCTCATTTCCTGACACTATCCGTGGCCTGGAAGCTGACTCTGTCTCGAGCTAATTTCCTGCCTCTTATCCTCACTGAAGCCCTAATGGTCTCCCTAACTAAGGCCCTGACTACTCCTAACTAAGGCCCTGACACTGTCTCTAAGGCCCGGAATCTGTCCCTAATATAGGCCCTGCTACCGGCAATAACTAAAATCCGGACACTATCCTGAGCTAATATCCTGACCCATTCCTAACCAAGGTCCTGACACTGTCCCTAAGAAAGCCCTGTCGCTGTCCCTAAGTGAAGGCCTGAGGCTGTGCCTAACTCAGGCCCTGAAGCTATGCCTACCTGAGGCCTTGTCGCTGTGACTACCTCAGGCCCTCATCATGTCTTTAACTAAGACCCTATTGTTGATCCAACAAAGGCCCTGATGCTGTTCCTACATCATGCCCTGACAGTGTTCCCAGCTAAGGCCTGACGCTAGGCCTCACTCAGGCCCTGTCACTCTCCCTAAGTCAGGCACTGACGCTGTCCCTACCTGAAGCCATGATACTGGTCCTAAATAAGGCCCTGATACTCTCAGTGACTAAGGTCTTGACACTATCCCTAGGTCATTTCCTGACACGATCCATAAACTTTACCCTAACCCTGTCCCTAGCAAATGTCCTGCCTCTTATGCTAACTGAAACCCTTACACTGTGCCTAACACTGACCCTGAATTTAGGCCCAAGGCCATGACACTGTCCCTAACTAAGGCCTAGATGCTCGTCCTAAATCCAGCCCAGAACTGTCCCTCACTAATGCCCTAACACTATTCCTAACTCAGGCCCTGACACTGTACCTAACAGAGGCTCTGATGCTAGTCCTAACGCAGGCCCTGACACTGTCTCTAACTAAGGCCCTGCTGCCCTCAATATCTAATGTCCTGACACTATCCTGAACTAATATCCTGATCAATCTCTTACCAAGGTCCTGAAACTGTCCCTAAGTAAGCCCTAACGCTGTCCCTAAGTGAGGCCCTGAGGCTGTCCCTAACAGAGGCCCTGATAATGGCTTTAGCAAAGCTCCTGAGGCTGATCCTACCGAGGCTCTTATGCTGTTCCTAAGTCATGCCCTGACACTATCCCTAGCTAAGGCCCTGACACTAGGCCTCACTCAAGCCCTGTCACTCTTCCTAAGTCCGGCTGTGAGGCCGTCCCTACCTGAAGCCCTGACACTGGTCCTGAATTCGGCCCTGATGCTCTAAGTAACTAAGGTCTTGGCACTATCCCTAGGTCATGTCCTGACACTATCCCTAGACCTTAACCTAACCTTGCCTTTAACTAAGGTCGAGTCTCTTAGACCAACTATATCCCTGACGCTGTCCCTAACTAAGGCCCCGAAATTGGTCCCGAGGCCGTGAACCTGTCCCTAACTGAGGCCTGGAGGCTCGTCCTAACTCAGGCCCTGAACAACACCTAACTCAGTCCCTGACACTGTACCTAACAAAGGCTCTGATGCTCGTCCTAAGTCAGGCCCTGTCACTGTCTGTAAGGCCCTGTGGCCATCAATATCTAAAGTCCTGATGTTATCCTGAGCTAATATCCTGACCCATGTCTTACCGAGGTCCTGAAACTGTCCCAAAGTCAGCCCTGACACTGTCCCTAAGTGAGGCCCTGAGGATGTCCCTAACAGAGGCCCTGAGAATGTCTTTTACGAAGACCCTAAGGCTGATCTTACAGAGGCCCTTATACTACTCCTACGTCATGCCCTGACACTGTCCCTCACTCAGGCCGTGTTGCCGTACCTTACTTAGGCTCTGACGCTGTCCCTACATCAAGCCCTGGCACTGGTCCTGATTAAGGCCCTGATACTCGTCGTAACTAAGGCCCGGATGCTCTCAATAACTAAGGTCTTCACGCTATCCCTAGCTCATTTCCTGACACTATCCGTGGCCTGGAAGCTGACTCTATACCAAGCTAATTTCCTGCCTCTTATCCTCACTGAAGCCCTAATGGTCTCCCTAGTCCTAAATAGGGTCCTGACATTGTCTCTAACTAAGGCCCGGAATCTGTCCCTAATATAGGACCTGCTGCCGGCAATAACTAAAATTCGGACACTGTCCTGAGTTAATAATCTGACCCATTTCTAACCAAGGTCCTGACACTCTCCCTAAGAAAGCTCTGTCGCTGTCCCTAAGTGAAGGCCTGAGGCTGTGCCTAACTCAGGCCCTGAAGCTATGCCTAACTGAGGCCTTGACGCTGTGACTACCTCAGGCCCTGATCGTGTCTTTAACTAAGACCCTATTGCTGACCCAACAAAGGCGCTGATGCAGCTCCTACCTCATGCCCTGACAGTGTCCCCAGCTAAGGGCCTGACGCTAGGCTTCACTCAGTTCCTGTGGCTTTCCCTAAGTCAGGCTCTGATGCTGTCCCTACCTGAAGCCCTGACACTGGTTCTCATTAAGGCTGTGATACTCTCAGTGACTAAGGTCTTGACACTACCCCTAGGTCATTTCCTGACACGATCCCTAAGCTTTACCCTAAGCCTGTCCCTTGCAACTATCCTGCCTCTTATGCTAACTGAAGCCCTTATGCTGTGACTAACTCAGGCCCTGAATTTAGTCCCAAGGCCGTGACACTGTCCCTAAGTGAGGCCTAGATGTTCTTCCTAAATCTGGCCCATAACTGTCCCTCACTAAAGCCCTAGCACTATTCCTAACTCAGGCCTTGACACGGTACCTAACAGAGGCCCAGATTCTAGTCCTAACGCAGGCCCTGACACTGTCTCTAACTAAGGCCCTGAGTCGGTCTTTACCTAACAGCCTCACTCTTTCCCCAACTACTCCCTGACGCTGCCCCTACCCAAGGCCCTGACGGTGTGCCTAACTGCCTGAGCTGTCTTCCACTAATACCCTGACCCTGTCCATAACTAACGCCCTGATGATGTCCCTAACGAACAGCCTGAAGTATCTCTCACTAAGCCCCCTATGTTTTTCTCTGAGGCCCTGACACTCTCTCTAATTAAGGCCTTCACACTGTCTGTAAGTAATGGCCTGATGCAGCTCCTACCTGACAGGCTGATACTCTCACTTAGACCTTGAAGTCTCTACCTGAGAAGCTGACACTGTCTGTAACTAATTTCCTGACTTTTTCCTTAACTAACATCCTAATTTTGTCCCTAAATAACGCCCTAACACTGGTCCTAACTACGGCCCTGATGCTGACCCTATCTAAGGCCCCGACGATGTCCCTAATAGACTTAGATGTCCCTCACTGTTGGCCTGAACCTGTCCCTCACCAAGGCCCTGACCCTCTTCCTAACTAAGGCTGTGATGATGTCTCTACCTGAGGCACTGTCACTGTCTATAATAACAGCCGACTCTTTCCCTAACACACTGATGCTGTCCCTAATAGCCTCATGTATCTCTCAATAACGCCCTGATCCTGTCCATAACTAAGGCCCTGAATATGTCCCTAAGTATGTCTCTGACGCTGTCCTTAACTATGGCCCTGAATATGTCCCTAAGTATGTCTCTGACGCTGTCCTTAACTAAGGCCCTGATGCTCTCTCTACGTAAGGCACTGACACTATCTATAATAATGGCCTGACTCTTTCCCAAACTAATACCCTGATGCTATCGCTAATTGAGGCCCTGAAGATGTCCCTAATACCCTTAGGTGTTCCTCTGTATCACCCTGATCCTGTCCATAACTAAGGCCCTGAATATGTCCCTAGGTAAGTCTCTGACGCTCTCCCTAACTAAGGCCCTGATGCTGTCTCTAACTCAGAATCTGAAATTCTAATGTCCTGACTCTCCCTAACTAACATCCTGATGCTGCCCCTAAGTGAGGCCCCAGCACTCTCCTTAACTAAGGACTTGCCACTGTCCCTACCTAAAACCCTGACACTGTCTGTAACTAATGACCTGACTCCCTAACTAACACCTTAGTTTGGGCCCTAACTAATGCCCTGACACTGGTTCTAATTATGGCCATAATGCTGGCTCTAAGGCCCTGAAGATATCCCTAAGTAACAGCCTGAACTGTGTCTAACTAAGGCTCTCATGTTATCTCTAAGTGAAGCACTGACACTGTCCCTAACTTAGTCCCTTATAGTCTAAGCTGTCACTAAATAATGCCCTGATCCTGTCCATAAGTAAGGTCCTGAATATGTCCCTAAGTGCATCTCTGACGATGTCCTTAACAGCCTGAACTCTCTTCAAGTTATCTCTGAGGCTCTGACACTGGCCCTTCCTAAGGCCTCACCCCAGGGTTGTCCCAGGCTGCCAGGCAGTTTTCTCTTGTCCGCATCTCTAGCCAGCTGCCTGCCATCGGCCACTCTAAGATTCTGCGATACAGTGGTCCCACGTGGGATGTGCCTGTGTAGGCTCACCTGCGGGAGGAGAGTCATGGCCACTCCGCCTTCCAGGGGACTGCGGCTCAGGGTAGAAGCCTCACAGCCAGTGTCTGGACACAGGGTTCTGTGTCCTTGTTTGTTGTAAATCCCTTGGAGTTACCTCTCACATTTTTGAATGGATATCCCCCGCTCTTCATATTTATAATATAAATTCATTACCACATTAAAATCCAGGAATGACATTCTTAGAATGAGCAGGAGAACACTGGATGCCCCCCCAATGATCTATTACTTGGAGGATTTAAAATTCTAATGAGAAAACACTCACTCTCCTCACCCTCTTGGGCGTCAGCACAAGGCGGGAATCAGCTGCATCCTTTATTTATCCCTCTGATTTTCCAGAACCTTTCCTTCCAGGAGAAATCTCTGGGCTCTTCGGGAGCTGTGAGTGGTGGCCGTCAGGTAAATCTGAGACTGAAAAGCAAGAGAAAGACAGACAGAGGAGGAGATGAGAATTGGTGACGGGGAGAAGCAGGGGTGTCCACGTTCAATCGCAGGCTGAGAGTCTGGGTTAGTCTCCAGCGAAGCTAAGGACCACCAGGGTCTGGCCCCACTGGCCTTGTCACCTGATGTGGGGACTGGGGACAGCCAAACCCCCATGGCCACTCTCAGAGAAATCAGGGAGGTGGGAGGGCACCCCTGAGAGCCAGATTGAAAACGGTCATGCTGTGAAACAATAAGAGGCCCTTTCAGAAAAGTGAAGACTGTTCTCTTGGTTCTCAAAGACTTGCAAATACTCTGTGTCCTTCTGGAGGCATGCTGAAGCCTTCAGCCTTTGAGGGCAGTAATGGGAGTGCATCTGGGCTCAAAACCATCCAGCACTCACTCCCTGAGGGTGCTGAGGATGACCCGTGTCCACCCCTCAGGTGCTGTGGGGCCTGAAATCCCCTGATCACCAAGGACGGGAGGGGCCGCACAGACACTCCACTGGACCACCGGGGGCTTGGCTGCTGGGCTACAGTCCTTTATCAGATACATGGTTTGCAAACATCTTGGGCCATTTTGGATGGTGGATTATCTTATTCCTTGCTCCTTTTATACACAACTGTTTTTCATCTTGAGGAAGTCCAATTCATCTATTTTGTCTTTTGTTGCTTGTGCTTTTGGTAGATCTAAGAAATCATGACCAAATCCAAGGTCATGAAGATTTACTCTCATGTTTTCTTCTAGGAGTTTTATAATTTTGGTTCTTGCATCTAGGCCTTTGGTCCATTTTGCGTTGATTTTGTATATGAGGTGGGGGGAGGTAAGGGTCCAACTTTACTCTTCTGCATGTGGGTATCCAGTTGTTCCAGAACCTGTGCTCACTGTTTGGGAGAAAATACCTGCAAATGACGTGACCAACAAGGGCTTAATTCTAAAATATACAAACAGCTCATACAACTCAAAAGAGAAAAAACAATAAAAAAATAGGCAGAATTTTAGAAGGTCTAAATAGACATTTCTCCAAGGACATACAGATGGCCAAGAGGCACGTGAAAAGATGCTCCACATCGCTAATTATTAGAGAATGCAAATCAAAACTACAGTGAGTTATCACCCCGTAGTGGTCAGAATGGCCATCATTAAAATGTCTAGAAATAAATGCTGGAAGGGGTGTGGAGAAAAGGGAACCCTCCTACACTACTGGTGGGAATGTAAATTGATGCAGCCGCTATGGAAAACAGTATGGAGGTTCCTCAAAAACTACAAATAGAATTACCATATGAACCAGCAATCTCACTCCTGGGCACACATCCAGACAAAACTATAATTCGAAAAGATACGTGCACCCCAGCATTCACAGCAGCACTCTTCACAATAGCCAAGACACAGAAGCAACCTGAATGTCCGTCAGCAGATGAATGGATATAGAAGATGTGGTACATATATACAATGGAATATTACTCAGCCATAAAACAGCATGAAATAATGCCATCTGCAGCTACATGGATGGACCTAGAGATTATCATACAAAGTGAAGTAAGTCAGACAGAGAACCACAAATACCATATGATATCACTTATATGTGGATTATAAAATGAGACACAAATGAACCTATATACAGAACAAAAACACACTCACAAATATAGAAAACAGACTTGTGGTTGTCAAGGGGAAGACAGGGGAGAGGGATGGATTGGGAGTTTGGGATTAGTAGATGCAAATTATTATATATAGGATGGATAAACAAGGTCTTACTGTACAGCACAGGGAACTGTATTCAATACCCTGTAATTAACCATAATGGAAAAGAATATGAAAAATATGTATGTTTGTATATATGAATCACTTTGCTGTACAGTAGAAATTAGCACAACATTGTAGGAGCACGGACACTCCAGTCAGACTCAAGGTGACCTCTGGAGCCAGGACAGAGGCCCAGCCTCTCTGTGGGCAGGCGAACCCACACCGCACAGGCCCTGGTGCAGTGCCCGTTCTGTGGGGTCAGCTGGGTGCACGCAGGTCAGCCAGTGTCTGTGTGTCTCAGCCTGTAACCACAGACCACACTGTCCTGCTCTGCTCACAAGAGCGAGGCCAATGGAGGGACAACAGGGGTGGGAACAAAGCCGGGTCATGGTCCGGCTGGGTGAGAAAGGGTCCAAGGAGCAAGAACCCGGCTGCCCTTGCCTGGTAGGCCGAGAGCTGACGTCCACCCTGTGGGCAGCCCCTCTCCCCACGTCCCGAGGTAAGGCTGCCTTTCCTGCACCCTGGGCAGTCTCAGGCCTGTGTATAGAGCAGGACGCACAGCAGTGCACGCGGCAGGCCTGATGCCTGCCCTTGCCATGTACTTGGGGGCTTCCTGAGGGTGGAACATCCCGACAGGACACGAGCCGACCCCGGGGAGGATGTAGGGGTGAAGCGTTTGGGAGCCTCTGGAGGGGATCCTCACCTGTCTGCACAGGTGGACTGAGGACACCGACCAAGGGTGAGCAGGTGGGGAGCCCCGGAAGGGTCCTAGGACTTCCCATTATAAAGGACTTCCCTTTCCTCCCTGTTGTGGATGGCTTGGATGTGGTAGAAACAGCGGGATTTTGGAAGTTCAATTTTCCACATCATTCCACCAAAAAAAACTGTTAGAAATAATAAATGAATTCAGTAAAGACACAAAATCAGTACACACAGCTCAACTGCATTTCTAAACACTAATAATGAACCATCAGAAAGAGAAAAAAAACCCTATTTACAACTGCATCAAAAAGAACAAAATACCAAGGAATAAATTTAACCGAGGATGTGAAAGACCTGAAAACTTTAAGACACTCATGAAGACATTGAAGAAGACACAAGTCGGTGGAGAGACTCCCCGTGTTCATGGAATGCAAGAATTACTGTTGCTAAAATGTCCATTCTACCCAAAGCGGTGCACACAGGGAAGGCAGGCCGTCCTGAAATTCCAACGGTGTTTTTCACAGAAATGGAGCAAATCCTCCTAAGATGTGTGTGGATCCACAAAGGACCCCGAAGAGCCAAGGCGACCCTGAGAAAGGAGAACAGGCCGCAGGCATCTCCCTCCCTGACTTCACACTTCATCACGAAGCTACAGTCCCCAAAACAGTGCGGAACTGGCTCAAAACAGGCGCACAGACCAGAGGGACGGGACGGAGAGCCCAGAACACATCCTGCACGGTGCGGGGATGGGGGAGGGGGCCATTAAGTTACGACAAGGGGGCCAAGGACACACCAAGCGGAAGGGCAGCCCCACGGTAAACGGTGCGGGGAAGACTGCACACCCCATAACCCACGCGGCTCCACCGCACACCAGCCTGACCAAAAACCCAGCTTTGCACACCGAGGCCTTCCTGGGTCGCGTGAAGACGGACCCCCGCAGCCGTCAGTCGCCCCCAGGAAGCTTCTCCCCACTGTTCCTCGCTGTCTCCTCACCTGTTCCTCCGGCGTCGCCTGCGTCCTCAGGAAACCCAGCTCCCGCCAGCGTGGACGCAGCCCCACGTTGTCCTGAAGCCGAAACCACAGCGAGTCCTTGAGAAGACCGAGCGCCCGTCAGCAGCCACAACCCGGCGGTGCCTGAGGAGACACAACTCCCCTCAGCTGCGCTCAGAGCGGGGTCCGCGGGGAACGCGCATGCGCTGTGGGTCACAGAGGCGAGATCAGCGCCACCCTGTGGTCCGTGCGGGAAGTGCAGGTCGCCCCTCCCTCACGGGTCACTGAAGACAGAGACCCTGCTGGCAGAACTGCTGAACCCATTAAATTGTGGAAATTCAAACTGAAATGAAGGCAATATCCCGTAACTTCTCCAAAGCAGTTAAGGAACAATGAATTGGAAACCGTATGGAATGAAATGAATGTAGACACAAGCTTTACCACTTACACCAAATTCACTCAAAATTATTCAGAGACAAGTTTTAAATGCAAAAATATTCAAAATTATGGGAGAAAACATAAAAGAAAATTGATATGAGCTTGGGTTTGGACGCTTTGTAGTTTTAACACACAACACAAAAAAAGCAATCCAGAAAGAAAAACAAAGGAGTCCATGGACTTTATAAAATTAAAGATTTCTACTGTGTGAAAAACCTCATTCAGAAAATCGAAAGACAACACAAACTGGGGGGGAAAAACTGAAAATATATCTAATAAAGAATTTGTGTCAAAATATACAAAGAACTCTAACACAAACAACCCCATTAAAAATAGGGAAAGCTCTAAACGGACACCTGGCCAAAGAAGGTACACAAAACTGTGCCCAGGACTGAGGGGCAGAGAAACGATGGCCCAGCCCAACTCCCTGAGTCGTTTGTGACCCTGGACAAGTCCTGTCCTTCCTGGAGACCTCAGAGAGATGGAGCAGGAGGAAGGGAAAGAAGACCAGTTATGCTTAAACCTAACTCTAACCCTGACCACTCTCACCACTTTCATTCAACATGGTCTACGAAGTCCTAGCCATAGTAATTAGATGAGAAAAATAAATAAAAGGAATCCGATGGCAGAGAAAAAGTAAACCTGTCACCGTTTGTAGATGACATGATGTTTTATATGGAAAATCCTTAAGATGACCCCCCAAACCAAATAAAACTCATTGGAAAATTCAGTTAAGTTTCAGGATACAAAATTAACCTATTGCATCTCTATACACTCACAACAAACTATTGAATGAGAAATTAAGAAAACAACCCCATTGACAATGACATTAACAAAAATAAATACCTAAGAATACATCTAACCCAGGAGGTAAAAGACCTGTACTCAGAAAACTGGAAGACATTGACGAAAGAAATTAGAGACAACACAAACAAATGGACAGATATAACGTGTTCACGAATTGGAAGAATTCGTATTGTTAAAATGATTCCACACCCCAGAGCAATCTAGAGATTTGATGCCATTCCTATCAAAATACCGATGGAATTTTTCGGAGAACAAGAGCAAAGATTTCTAAAGTGTGTAAAGAAACACAAAAGAGCCTGAATAGTCAATACAATCTTAAGAAAGAAGCACAAACTTGGACAAATCATGCTCCCTGATTTCAAACTATACTACAAATCTAGAATATTCACGACAGTGTGGTACTGGAACAAAAGAAACACACGTAGATCCATGGAACAGAATTGAGAGCCCAGAAATAAACACATGCTTATATGGTCAATTCATCTATGACAATGGGGAGAAGATAGCCTCTTCAATGAATGGTGTTGGGAAAACTGGACAGCTACATGCACAAGACTCAAACTGGAATCTTTTCTCATACCATCTATAAAAACAACCTCAAAATGAATCAAATGCTTCAATGTAAGATCTGAAGCCATACAACTCCTAGAAGAAACCATAGGCAGTATGATCTTTGACATCAGTCTTGGCAATATTTTCTGGATCTGTCTTCTCAAGCAAGGGAAACAAAAACAAAATAAACCAATGGGGTTCCATCCAGCTGAAAAGCTTTTCAATGGCAAGGGAAACCATCCACAAAATGAAAAGGCAGCCTACTGAACATGAGAAAATATTTGCACACAATATATGTAAAAAAAGAGTTCATATCCAAAATAGACCAAGAACTCATGCAACTCAAACTCAAAAAAAAAAAAGACCCAGTTAAAAACTGGGCAGAAGACCAAATATGTTTCTGAAGAATGTATACAGGTGGCCAACAGACACATGAAAAGATGGTCAACATCACTCATCATCAGGGAAATGCACATCCAAACCACAATGAGATTACCACCTCACACCTGAAAGAATGGCTATCGTCTAAAAGACAACAAATAACAAGTATTGCCAAGGATGTGGAGAAAATGGAACTCTCATGAACTTTTGGGGGGAATGTTCATTAGTACAGCCCCTATGGAAAACAATGCAGAGGTTCCTCAAGAAATTAAAAATAGACCTACCATATAATGCAGGAATTATGCTTGGGGTATCTTTCTGAAGGAAACAAAAACACAAATTAAAAAGATATACTCACCCTTATTTTAAAAATTATTATGTGACCTACTAGAGAATGGACTTGAGGATACGGGGAGGGGGAAGGGTAAGCTGTGACAAAGCGAGAGAGTGGCATGGACATATATACACTACCAAATGCAAAATAGATAGCTAGTGGGAAGTGGCCACATAGCAGAGGGAGATCAGCTCGGTGCTTTGTGACCACCTAGAGGGGTGGGATAGGGAGGGTGGGAGGGAGGGGGATGCAAGAGGGAAGAGATATGGGAACATGTGTATATGTATAACTGATTCACTTTGTTATAAAGCAGAAACTAACACACCATTGTAAAGTAATTATACTCCAATAAAGACGTAAAAAAAATTATTATGTGGATGTAATTAAACTACTAGAAATAATAAGGGAAACATTTCAGTATAGAAGAAAAATAAGATGTGTGTTTCTAGTAAAAGAAATTATGAAGAGAGGAAATGGATTTTATTAAGGGAAAATGAAGTGATATTGTCCTGAAGCATCTCAAAGAGAGACACTTAATGATGCGTATTTGGTATATTTGGTATATTATATTACACAGGAAGCATTGTCAAATAAAAGGTAACATTAAAAAAAAATGATATACTCACCCTTATGTTCATGGCAGCTTTACTGACAATAGCCAAGATATGGAAGCCAACAAAGTGTCCACCAAGAGACAAATGGATAAAGGTTATATAAACATATATATATATTTCTTTAAATATATATATATATGTATTTATATATATTTACACACAAACACACTGGAATATGACTCAGCCATAAAAAAGAATGAAATCTTGCGACTACATGAATAGACCTAGAGGGCATTATGCTAAGTGAGATATAGCAGACAGAGAAAGAGAATTACCTTATGATGTCACTTATATGTAGAACCTACAAAACAAAGCAAGTGAACAAACACAACAAAACAGAAATGGACTCATAGATCCCAAGAACATGCTGGTGGTTACCAGATGGGAAAGGGTTGGGGGGATGAGTGCAATAGGTGAGAAAGACTGAGAGGTACTGAATTCCAGTTATAACACAAATGTCGTGGAGATGTAACGTACAGAATAGGGAATAGAGTCCACAATGTTGGAATAATAGTGTATGGTGAAGATGAGTAATTAGACTTATCTTGGTGATCATTTTGTAATGTATAAAAATATCGAATCATTAGGTTGCAAACCAGAAAATGAATATAATATTGCCTGTCAATTATGCATCAATTTAAAAAAAGAAGAAGAAGAAAAAATACTATCTGAAAAAAAGAAAAGAGTGTAGTGAGATAAAAAGTGGGTGTCAGATGAAACTTTGAAATGGTGCCAGTTGAAAGGACCATGTCTGCTCAAGTACCCCGGACAAATTGAGGACTCAAAGAGGAGCAGCCAGGAGTACTACTGGAATGCTTGTTTGTTTTGCTGTTTAAATAGCCTTTATTGGGACTTCCCTGGTTGTCCAGTGGTTAAGACTCCGCGCTTCCACTGCAGATGGCAAGGGTTCGATCCCTGGTCAGGGAAGTAAGATCCTGCACGCCGTGTGGCGCGGCCAAGAAAAGAAATAGGGTTTATTATTTTTTTAAGGAAGTTCTGAGTTCACAGCAATTTGGGGCAGAGTACAGAGAAGTGCCATATGCTCCCTGCTCTGCTGTTGCTACTCCCATCATCCCACCCTTCCCCCCTCACCCCCACACATTGGTGCTCAAAGCCTCCCGCTCCCCAGCTATCCTATCAACATTCTGTGCGTTGGTTACTATGGATGAATCTACGTGGACACATCATGATCACCAGAGTCCAGCATTTACCTTAGGGTTCACTCCTGGTGTTGTACATTCTATGGGTTCTGACAAATGTATCTCACCATGAATGTATCGTATCACACTGAATAGTTTCACTGCCTTAAAAATCCTCTGTGCTCCATCTATTTATCACGCACCACCCCTCAACCCCACCACAAACCCCTGGAAACCCACCCTTTCTGTGGTTTGCCTTTTCCCAAATGTCATATGTAGTTGGTACCCTAAGCTATGCCACCCTTCCAGATTGTCTTCTTTCAGTGAGGAATATGCACTTAAGGTGTCCCTCCCATCTCCCCTGGCTCCTTCTCTCTCTCATTTCTTTTCAGTGCCAAATAACATTCTGTTGCATGGATGGAGCCCAGTCTATGTGTCCATTTACCTCCTGAAGGACATCTTGGTTGCTTCCACGTTCTGGCAGTTATGAATAAAGCTGCCATAAGTGTCCTGGACAGATTTCTGTGTAGATGTGTGCATTCAACTCATTTGGGTCCATCAATACCATGGAGTTCAAGGGCTGGATCATATGGTAAGGATGTGTTTCATTTGGAAAGGTACAGCCCATGTTCACAGAGTTTCTGAAGATGGTCGCTGAGAGCATGTCAGCATACTGAGGAATCAAGCCAAGGAATGAGGTAGAATTCAAAGATGCCGGCAGGGAAGATGTGATCAAGACAAAACCTGACCTCCACCCTCTTAGAGCTGACGGCTGGTCCTGAGAATTAAACAGACACGAGACAGATTCACAGGAGAGAGGCATACACATTTATTTCCCATGAGTTTTACGTGACCCAGGGCACCCTCCACTTCTAGAGGAGTCCCCTACCCAGCTCACTGGGTTGGAGAAGCTCAAATGGACGTGTTGTGCTGTGTCCCGGTACCCCGAGGCCACGACCTCAGGAAACGTCGCAGTGAGAGTGTTTCCTGATGCTGCAGACATTGGGTCAGGTCTCATACATACAAAAGAGAGAAGTGGCAAAACCTGAATGTTTTTCTGTTGGGTTGAACAAAGAGAGGTGATTGTAGAAAAGGAACTACATTATGTGGGGAGGCTAAGGAGGTTGAGAATTATGTTGAACAAGGTCTGTTTGTACAGAATTCTCTCATTCTCGACTTTCTGCTCTTGAGGATAACACTGTCACTCTCCTTCCAGCAGAGGGAGGACCTCTTGCGGGGGGGGGGGGGGGGGGGATGGATATGTTATCTCCTGCTTCCAGGAAGAAAGAGGACAGGGATCTCCACATCCTTCTTGCATGTGTTGTAGTGGGGGGTTGTTTGTTTTGGTTTTGCTGCTGTTTTTTCAAGTGTCTGTAGCTCAAGACAATAATCTGGTTTCCTTCTCATCTAAGTCCTTTCCCTGGGGTTGGCTTCTGACAGGAGGAGGGACACATGTTTCTGACACGATGGGCCGGGCAGGCAGAGGAGGATAAGATGGGTGCGGGCCCATGCCTGTTCTCTTCTCACGTGTTGGGAAGACGATTCTCCTCTTGCCAGATGGGATCTAATTTCTCCATGAACGATCTAGCAAGATATCAGCTGAAAAGAGGAAGGGCAGAGGTCAGAAGAACATGGAGAAGATGGATGATAGATGCTGGGGTCCCCTGAGCAGTGATTTCATCAGAGGCACATGCACATCCCTCGTCTCTGGACCACCATGTTTAAGGCCGATTTGGTGTACAGGTAGGTCATTTTCAATGTATGGTGCTACCATAAGGCTACTTTGGGATACTGTCTTTGGCTCACCTGAGTTATGCCGTCGAGCCCACATAAGATGGGGCTCACCCAGGGATGGCACTGTGTCAGAGAAAAGGAGACACCAGTTAAGTCATTGAGCTTAAGGTATTTCCAAGAGAGTAACTCTCTGAAGTGGCTGAGGTAGGAGACCAGCTGGATATCTGTCTGCTTGTTTGTTGGGTATGTGGCGGGGGGTGTGTTTATTTTCTGGATGAGGTGAAAGAACTCTTAAAGGGGAGGTGTTTGTACAAGGGGTCTGGCAGGATGGGAGACTGTGGGTCAGTCCATGTGCCAAGAAATCTAGAGAATCTATAGTGGCTCAGACTCAGGCCTTTTCTCATAAACAGGCAGAGACAGGAGTTGGCTTTGGTCATCACAAAGCTAACTGGTACCACAGTAGTCACGACAGAGGGTTCCCAGAATGAACTGATCTGCAGGAGCCAGCACGCCTGCAGCCCTCCCCGCTCAGACCTCAGGCCTCAGCCCCCAGGTGGGGTACCTTTCACAGGAGAGACTTATTTCATACTTTCAGGGAGACAGAGAGGAGAGCTCTTGCATGGGTCTTTCTTCAGTAGCATTAAATCAAAATAATCAATATGTCATTAAGACCTATTTTGAAGTGACCTGCCCTGGGCCCTAACAATACATACATACACACACACATACATACATACATACAAAAGAGAGAGATCAAGACAGAGAAAGGGACAGGGAAAGAGACAGACAGACAGAAACATAAAGGGCAGAGACAGAGACAGAGAGCGAGAATGAACACAGGAGAGAGGGAACGAGTAGAAGTCACACAACTTTCATCAATCAGTCCACACGTTGGAACCCAGTCACAATGTCCATCCACCCTGGAGGGGTGGGGATCACACAAGGATGTGTGACCAGGAGGCACGAATGTGGGAGCCATGGTGGGGGCGGCCCACCCCAGGGCCAAGATGAGACACGGACCTGAATCTAAACACAGCACGAGGACCTGGAAGGTTGTTGCCCGGGCGGGAGGGGTGATGTCTGAATTTTACTGAATTTCAACCCCCCAGGGTGGGGGTGGGAGGACTGAAAAACTGGCAGGAAGGGGAGTGGCTCTCCCTAGATCCCAGAGCAGAGCCGGGCCTGTTCAGTTGTGTTCTGTGCTACGCCGGCCCTTTAGGGAACCCTTCCTTTGCTAAGCCTGTGCATGAGCTCCATGTGATACCAGCCCACAGGTTTTACAGGCACTGTAGGTGTCTATAGGTCTATATACCTGATGGTTTCCCTAGGAATTAGATGCCACAATGACCGTCACTGTGCAGATGGGGAGACTAGAGGGACCCTGAGAGGCACATGGCTTACCTATGGTCACATTACTGGCAAGGAGGAGCTGGGTCTGAACCCTGCTGTGTCCTCAGAGCTGGGGCCCTGGCGGCACCCAGACCTCCCCAGGCTATGGGGTGGGTGGTGTTGGTGTCCCAGTGCATAGACATGGCACAGGGTGGGGGTGAGCGGTCAGCAGCCCAGAGGTGCCCTTGGGGAGCTGTGTGTAAGGAGGAAGCCCAGGTAAGGGGACCCCAGGAAGGGACCTCACTTCCCTGGCAATAGAGTCCTACAGAACTTGGAACCTGGGTGACCAGGCACCCACTTCTAGAGGAGTCCCCTACCCAGCTCACTGGGTTGGAGAAGCTCAAATGGATGTGTTGTGCTGTGTCCCGGTACCCCCAGGCCACAGCCTCAGGAAACGTCACAGTGAGAGTGTTTCCTGATGCTGCAGACATTGGGTCAGGTCTCAGCCAAGAGGTCTTTGGCCATTTGCCTGGAGGATCCCAAGGGTAACACAGGGAGGCCCAAGGCCAGGCCACCGCTCTGATCTCACCCAAGTAGCCCTTTGTCCCCCTCACTGGATGTGTGGAGGTCTGGGCTTCTGTGGGCTGGGTCTGCCTGCCACTAGAGCAGGCTGATGTGGGGTCAGAGGCCGGGGGTGCCGGTCATGTCCACACCTCCAGTCAAAGCTGGCTGGGCAGGATGTGGAAAGCCAGGGCAGTGCGCTTCTGCCTGAGGTCTATCCCAAGCCCTCTAGGTGGATCTCTTTCCTCCCGCTGGAGATCTGAGCAGACACAGGTCTGTGTCTGATTCTGGAAGCCAAAGGTCAAGTGGGCAGAAGAAGCAGCCATAAGATAATGGCCAGGGAGGGCTCTGATACCTCCAAGCCAGGCCGGCTGCTGGTCACAGTCACTGCAAAGCCCCACACTGGAGATCAGCGAGGAGCTGGTGGGTGAGGACACCCAGTCCATCTCCCTGAGTGAGGGGCCAGTTCACCACACTGCCAGTGAGGGCCAACACAGGCTCCTGGTGAGTGTGGCCACAGAGGGTTCTCCAGAATCAGGGCCCAGAGAAGAATGGGGAAGGCCTCCTGCCTGGACACCACCCAGGCCACTTCCCAGGGTTCTGTCCTGGGCTTACCTGCAGCTCAGCACACCTGGCTCAGGCCTGCAGCACTGTGTTTACCTTCCCCTGTGTCAGCTAGAGGACCTGGAGCCCCCCAAGGCAGAGCCCGAAGGTGAGAAGGCCAGGGGTGGGGGCATGGGAGTGTGGGGAGGGGTGAGTCCTGGGCTACACAGGGAGGAGACCCCAGAAGCTGGTGTTGGGCCTGGAGCAAAGGCTGGCCTCAGACTACCCATCTGGTGGACTGCAGTCTGAGAAGTTCCTGGACTGGGACTTCTCTGGAAAGCTCTGGGAAGATTTCTGTACTTGGAAAAGCACATGGCAAGGCAGGAGGCATGCAGGTAATCTTTTCTTCTCTCACAGCTCCAGCAGGATACCCAGAGCCAGATGACAATTCACCACCTGGACAGGGAGAACCTGCCCCTGCTTTTGCAAGAGATCCAGAACCAGGTTAAAATTCACTACCTGTGCAGGTAATACCTGCACTGGCTCTTGCAAGAGACCCATAGCCAGATAAAAATTCACCAGCCCTGCAGGGAGAGCCTGCACAGGCTCCTGCAGAAGACCCAGAGCCAGATAAAAATTCACCAGCCCCAGGGCAGGGCCAGCTCTGCAACCACCATCACTGTCAGCTCCTGATCAACACCACCAACCTACTCCCCAACCCAAAATTTACTTTCTTTCCCCTGTCGTTGTTTGTGTTTGGATGTTTTGTAATTTTTTCTCTTCCACATTATTTATGGCATCCTGTACTTTAAGTGTTATATAACAAAATTTAAACTTTTTCTACTTTAAATTGTGCAATTCAGGGGACTTCCCTGGTGGCACAGTGGTTAAGACTCCATGCTCCCAAGGCAGGGGCCCCGGGTCCAATCCCTGGTCAGGGAACTAGGTCCCACATGCATGCCGCAGCTAATAAGAGTTCGCGTGCCACAACTAAAGAGCCCGCCTGCTGCAACTAAGGAGCCCTGGAGCCACAACTAAGGAACCTGTGAGCTGCAACTGAGGAGGCAGCCTGCTGCAAGTAACACCTAGCACAACCAAATAAAAAATAAATACATACATACATACATACATTGTGCAATTCAGGAGCACTAAGTACATTCACAATGCTGTATAACCATCACCACTGTCTAGTTTCAGACTACTTCATTCCCCCAAAATAAAACACTGTATCCAAAGCACGCACTCCTCATTCTTCCCTCCCCCGCCTCTCACAACCCATAATCCTCTTTCTTTCTCTGTTTCTTTACCTATTCTGGATGTTTCCTATAAATGAAACCATACAAAAGGTGGTTTTTGTGTCTGTCTACATCTTTTAAGAGGGGACTGGTGAATTTTTATTTTTGTTTTTATTTGAAAATAGCATTTCCATTACTTGAAAGGGAAATGCAGATGGATTAAAGATGAGATATACAAAATGAAGCTCTTTTAGTAAATATGTGCATAATCTCGGGGTAGGCACTGGTGTTCTAAGTGTGACACCAGAGCCAGAAGACAGAAGGGAAATGCTTAGCTCTTCCTGTGGCACAAACAAACCAAGAAAGACAGCTGGAGAGACAAACCCCAGACTGGAAAAGCATTCCTCATAACCCAAGGCCAGAGAAAGCTTTAACATGCTGTGGTCCAAAAACCTCTTGAAAATCAATGTTCTAAAAAGAAACAGAGCGATCAAATTCCAACAAGAGGCCATGCATATGGCCAGTGTATGTTACAGATGCTCAACCCCTCAGATGAGGATACATGCAAACAGAAACACTATGGAGACAGCATTGGCCACCATCACACTGGCAGGTTTCTAGTCTGGTGGTCAACAAAGGCAAAATGCGTCATACATAAATACTGGAGCCTATAATGTTCTTTCCCATGGTGGTACTAGCTAACAATACTGAAACTACTATATCTGTAATCTGGAACGGAGCAAGCAATGAATTCAATGAATGACAAATGGTGGAAGCCAGATTTCTTCCCCTTAGAGTAGGAAGTTACAGATAAGCAAAGGCAGAAGGTTACAATACCCGTGTAGCAATGGATAGATTAGATTTCCTCAATTTTAAAAACTTCTGTGCATCAAAAGGTACTATCCAGAAAGTGAAAACACAGCCCACAGAATGGAAGAAAATATTTGCACATGATCTGACAAGAATCTGATCTTCAGAATATATCAAGAACATTTATAAATCATCAGCAAAAGACAACCCAATTTTTTTAATGGAAAAGGACTTGAACAGACCCTTCTCCAGACGAGAATGGTCAACAAGCACATGAAAAGATGTCAAACATCAATAGTCATAATAGAAATGCAAATTAATACCATAATGTGATACCCCTTCACATATACTACATGGTTATAATCAAAAAGCAGAAAAAAATCAATGTTGGCAATAATGTAGAAAAATTGGGACCCTTAAACATTGCTTGTGGAAGTGGAAAATGGTGCAGCTTATGTGTACGATAGTTTGGAATTTCTTCAAAAAGATAAAAATGCAATTACCATATGGTTCGACAACTCCACTCCTAGATACAGACCCCAAATAACTGAAAACAGGTCTTCAAACAAAAACTTATACATGAATATTCATAGAAGCACTGTTCACAATTAGCCAAAGGTAGAAATGACTGAATTGTCCATCAAAGGATGAATAGATAAACAAACTGTGTAGATCCGTAAACTGCCATATTATTCTGCTGTACAAAGAATAAAGTAAAACGGTGCAGCCACTGTGCAAAACAACGTGGCGGCTCCTCGAACACTTAGCAGTTAACGCATGATCTGTCAACTCGCCTTCAGCGTACAGTATATACTCAAAATATCTTAAAGCAGGAATTAAAACAGATATTTGTACAACCATGTTCATAGCAGCATTATTCACAATAGCCAGAAGGTGGAAGGAACCCAGGTATCCATTGACAGATGAACGAATAAACAAAGTGTGGTATATACACAATGGGACATGATTCAGCCTTTAAAACTAAAGTAACTCTCACATCCTACATGTAGATGAACCTTGAAGTCACCTTGCTAAGTGAAGTCAGTCATAGAGGGGTAAGTATTATATGATTCTATTTATATGAGGCATCCAGAGAAGACAAATTCAGAGACAAAAAGAACGTGGTTGCCAGGGACTGAGGGCAGTTAGTGTTTAAGGGATACAAAGTTTCACTTGGGCCAAATGAAAAAGATCTGGAGATGGGTGGTGAGGATATTTGTGTAATAACGTAAGGTAGTTAATGCCACAGAACAGTATACTTAAAATGGTTCAAATGGTAAATGTTATGTATTCTGTATCCCAATGAAAAAAAATGAAGGGCTGACACATGTCAAAACATAGATGAACACTGAAAACATCCTCGCTGAAGGAAGCCACACAGAAAAGGCCGCCTAGATCTGACTCACCCTGTGGACTCTAAATCCATCAAGGTTGTGAAAATGAGGGAACGACTAGGTAACGGCTCCAGAAAAAGAAAACTGGGTTAGAATGAAAAAGATATTTCCATACAATTGGGCACCTGGTGAAAGTTGAAGTGGGCCTGTGGATAGGATTATAAAGTGGAAATCATAATGATTTCTCATTTGGGGATTATGTGCTGATTCCCTGGGAGAGTGTCCCTCTCTCTCTCTCTCTCTCTTTTTTTAAAGATTTATTTATTTATTTATTTTTGGCTGCGTTGGGTCTTAGTTGCGGCACGCAGGATCTCCATTGCAGTGCTCAGGCTTCTCTCTATTTGTGGCATGCGGGCTCTGTAGTTGTGGCACGTGAGCTCTCCAGTTGTGGTTCATGTACTCAGTAGTCATGGTGCACGGGCTTAGTTGCCCAGTGGCATGTGGGATCTTAGTTCCCCAGCCAGGGGATTGAACCCACATCCCCTGCATTGGAAAGAGGATTCTTAACTACTGGACCACCAGGGAAGTCCCAAGAGTATCCCTCTCTTGAGTAAAACACACTGGAGTATATTGTGTGAAGTGGCAAATGTCTGTCCGTACCACATCAGAAAAGTAAAGACGTCAAACTTCCTTATAGAGGCCAAGCCCTACCCAGTTCACCCAAAGTGGTGACGCTAATCACCCTTGTAATTAAGAGGCACCATGGGAAGATTATATTAGTAGCCACTATGTCTTCGGTGTTGTAGATGACCTCAGATGTGGTAGAAACAGCAGCACTTTTTAATTCCAATTTTCCACACCATTGCACTAAAAAAACTGTTAGAACTAATAAATGAATTCAGTAAAGTTGCAAGTTACAAAATCAATACAGAAAAATCAGCTGAGTCTCTATGAACTAACAATGAACCATCAGAAAGAGAAATTAAGAAACCAATTCTATTCACAATTGCATAAAAAAGAACAAAATACCTAGGAATAAAGTTAAGCAAAGATGTGAAAAACCTGCACACTCAAAACTATAAGACACTGATAAAGAAATAGAGGAAGACACATCAGATGGAAAGAAATTCTGTGCTCATGACTTGGAAGAATATTGATAAAATGTCCATTCTAGCCAAACCAATGTACACATGCAATGCTATCCTGGTCAAAATTCCAACGTCATTTTTCACAGAAACAACAATTCTAACATTCGTATGGAACCAAAACGGACCGCAAATAGGCAAGAGATCCTGAGAAAGGAGAACAGGATGGAGGCATCTCGCTCCCTGACTTCACACTACATTATAAAGCTACGGTCACCAAAACAGTGTGGAACTGGCACAAAAACAGTCACAGGGACCAGAGGAACAGAACAGAGAACCCAGAAATAAACCCACGCACACGTGGCCAGTTAATTCAGGACAAATGAGCCAAGGACATACACTGGGGAAAGGACAGTCCCCTCGATAAACGTTGCTGGGAAAACTGGACACCACACATCAAAGAATGACAGTGGACACCGTCTACACCACACAAAAAACTGAATAAAAACCCACAATTTTCCACATGAAGCCTGTCCTCAAGTGGGTCCTCTGAAGACCGTCTCCCCTCAGGGTCAGCCTCGCGCAGGAAGCTTCTCCTCACTTCTTTTTTCACTATTCCTCACCTTCTCCTCCCATGGTGCCACCTCCCAGGAGGTCCTGAGGGGACCCACCTCCTTTCAGCTGCACGTGGAGCGGAGCGGAGGGCAGAACACGCGTGCGTGCGCAGGTCAGAGAGGCGGGTTCCGCCCGGGGCCGGCAGGCTGGGAAACGCCCACTGCACCTGCTACAGTTCTCTGGAGTCCGGGCGCCATGCTGAACCCACTAAATTTTGGAAATTGAAACTGATGGTGGCAAATATCCCATGACTTCTCCAAAACTGGTTATGGAACAATTAATTGACAACGATATGCAATGAAATGAAGGTAGACACAAACTTTACAACTTACCACAAAATTCACTCAAAATTGTCCATAGACAAAAATGCCATATTATAAAAGTTCTAGAAAAAAACATAGAAAAAAATCTACGTGACCTTGGGTTCAATGAGTTTTAACACACAACCCCAAAAGTCGATGCACAAAAGAAATAAATAACGTGGACTTTAAAAAATTAAAAATTTCTACTCTTTAGGGCTTCCCTGGTGGCGCAGTGGTTGAGAGTCCGCCTGCCGATGCAGGCGACACGGGTTCGTGCCCCGGTCCGCGAAGATCCCACATGCCGTGGAGCGGCTGGGCCCGTGAACCATGGCCGCTGGGCCTGCGCGTCCAGAGCCTGTGCTCCGCAACGGGAGAGGCCACAACAGTGAGAGGCCCGTGTACCGCAAAAAAAAAAAAAAGAAAAAAAAATTTCTACTCTCTAAAAGACCTTATTCAGAAAACCAAAAGACAAGCCACAAACTTGGAGAAAATTATTTTGCAAAACACAGGTCTGATAAAAGATTTTTTACTCAAAATATATAAAGAACTTTTTGGGGGGGGGTGGGAGTGGGCCTTGTAGCTTGCGGGATCTTAGTTCCCCAACCAAGGATCACAGCAGTGAAAGCACAGAGTCCTAATCACTGTACCACCAGGGAATTCCCTAAAGAACTCTTAAAAAATAACCCATTTAAAAAGGGTAAAGATCTGAACAGACACTTAGCCAAATAAGATATACTGATAGTAAATAAGCATACAAAAATATGCTCAACTTTATAGATCATTAGGAAATCACAATTTCAAACAACAGTGAGATAGCACTGCACACCTATTAGAATGGCTAAACTCCAGAACATGACAATACTGGTAGCTGGAGGGCAAGGAACAACAGGAGCTCTTCCTCATAGCTGGGGGGATGCATGTGCAGCAACCTTGGAAGACAGTTCGGCAGTTTTTTTCCAAAACTAAGTAAGTCTCATCTTAAGATCCAACATCTGCACCTCTGGTAGAAACTATGTCCAAATCAGAACTAGGGTGCAATTATGTACAACAGCTCTGCTCACAATGGCTAACCCTTAAAGAAATCAGAATGTACTTCAGTAGATGCATGCATAAGCAAATTGGAGTACAGCCATGTTAAGGGGAGCATAATGACACCCCAAAATATGCCTCCTTGGCATAAGGATTATTTTGGACTGATTAATTTCTTAAAACAGCAGACACAGGAGACTCTCTGAAAACTGATAAAAGTTACCCTTTTGCAAGGGAAATCTACATCTGTAAGGGAAATCGCCATTTGAAAGGGTGTCTCCCTGTCTGTACCAGGAATAGAAGGATAACTAAATCTTAAGAAACTCTTATCAATGGAGAAGGCCTGGACTTAAATGTGCATAAAAACCATACCCTTGTTTTCTTTTGTTTTTAGATGAAGACGGTATTCAAGTCGATGTCTTGGGCCATTTCAGGATGTTACTCAGTTTTCCTGGGTATCTCCCATACATACACGGTACACATGTTGTTAAACTTCTGTTTGTTTTTCTCCTGGGAATCTTTTATTACAGGGGTGTCTCAACCAAGAGCCTAGAAGGGTAGAGGGAAAATTATTTTTCTCCCATGCCCCTACAATGGAATACTATTCAGAAGTAGAAAGGAATAAACCATCAACCCATGCAAAAAACATGGATGAATTTTACATGTATATTGCTAAGTTACAGTATACAGTCTGAACACGTTATACACTGTATGACCCCGTTTATGACATTCTGGAAAAGGCAAAACAGAGATGGTGAACAGGTTATGGGGTTGGGGGAGTTGAAATATTCCATATGATAATTTTTTTAATACAAATTTATTTATTTATTTGTTTATTTTTGGCTGCATTGGGTCTCTGCTGCTGCACGTGGGCTTTCTCTAGTTGCAGCGAGCGGGGGCTACTCTTCATTGCGGCGCACGGGCTCTAAGCACGCAGGCTTCAGTAGCTGTGGCACACGGGCTCAGTAGTTGTGGCTCGTGGGCTCTAGAGCGCAGGCTCAGTAGTTGTGGCGCACGGGCTTAGTTGCTCCGTGGCATGTGGGGTCTTCCCGGACCAGGGATCAAACCCATGTCCCCTGCATTGGCAGGCGGATTCTTAACCACTGCGCCACCAGGGAAGTCCTCCATATGCTAATTTAATGATGGATACCTGCTACTATGCATTAGTCTAAACACATGGATTTTTACAACTGAGCAAGTAAATCATAGTATATTCAAATTTAGTTATTTAAGATACGGGAGCATCACAGGATAGAATACAGAATGTGACAAAGAATCTAACTGATTTAGAAATATATGAAAAAACTGTTGGTGGTGGGGAAAAGGTACTGACCCTAGTAACTATGGAAATGGGCAAAGGCATCTGTAGAGCGAAGGCAAAATGTGTCATATGTAAATACTGGAGTCCATAAAGTTCTTTCCCATGGTGATAGTAGCTAACAGTACTGAAACTACTATATCTGTAATCTGGAATGGAGCAAGCAATGAATTAAATAAATGACAGTTGGTAGAAGCCAGGGTTTTTTTTTTACCATCTGGAATGGGGAGTTCCAGATAAGCAAAGGGAGAAGGTCACAGTATCCACGTAATAATGGATCAGGTTGGAGACATCCGTAGAAACTCATCTTTTCTGATGGGAAACCAGGTTTTGTTTTCTTGCTCTTTTGAGGCCTTTCTCTTGGATGAGCCACCCACCCCCCTCCGCACACGCACCTGCCTCCAGGTATTCACACCTTGGCCATAGGCAGATGTGACTGACAAGCTTGACTTCCAGCCTCCCTTTACACTGTGCTGATTGAGTTTTAACTGAACTCTTATCTGTAATTAAAGGAGGTGATCACACAAGTTCCCAGGAATTCTTTGCCAAGCAGACAGAAATGGATGCACTTATGTTATTTTTGGCAAAGTCAACTCGGCACACAAGACCATGCTGGTGATGCAGTCAGAGACAGGGCCTTCCGGGGGCCCACAGAACAGGCAGTGTCACTCTTGCGGCTTTCGTCTGCACCCAAGTTGCCTTTTGCAGTGAATTTCAAAGAGAAGGCTGGGGCTGGGGCTTACCTCAGGCTTCTGCCCGAGAACTGGAGACAGGAGCAGGTGTGGGTACAGCTGGCCCCCAAAGGTGGCCCCAGACCAGATAGCTGGTCAAAGGCCAATGTGGACAGCATCCATCTGGGTTTGTGATAAGGGCAGTAGAAACAGCCTCGGGCCCATTCAGGGGACCCAACTCTCCCCCAGGCCTGCCTCTCACTGTGTGAGTTTGGCATCTCACCTCTCCTGTCGGTTCTTGTGTCCATCCTCCAGAAAATGAGGAAGTTGGACAAGATTAGTAGTTCTTAAACTGTGCTCTGTGAACAGGGGTTTTCAGGGGCTGCCTGTGGGGCAAGCCGGGAAAAGCAGGTGCCCCCGGGACCCTGTACTTCCCTTCAGCAACCAGAGCTGCTCCTCTCTGATCTGCTTTGTTTGCTGGGCATTATGAAACATAAACTCTGCAGCTAATAGACGTGCTGAACTGGGGCTCCTCTCACGCCTTCAACCCTTCCCCAAGAGCTTACTGGGTACCCACTACCTGCCGGGCACTATGCAGGGAGCCACAAAGGAAGACAGACTGACCAGGCCCCTGCTCTCATGAGCTTAGAGCCCAGTGAGAAGAGAAGAACAGCCTGTGAACCAACAAATAAGATAAATATCAATGACACTGCGTGCAAGTCAGAGAATTAAAACAGGACAGTGCGGGGAGAGTAACTGGACAGACAGGGAGGAGGTGGCACTTAAGAAGAAATCCCAAATGGTCCTTAAGTGTGTGAGGGACAGAACGGTAGCATTGTGACTGGGCCAGGGGTGAGGGAGTGTCGTATGATGGAGGTGGGATGGGCGGGCAGGTCCAGGACGTGGAGAGCTCTGAGGTCCTCTGAGGCCCTCGCCAATATGAATCTGATGGCTTTTACAAGCAGCAGTTACAGTCGTCCTCACACCCACCCAGATCACTGCTGAGGGGGGACCCTCGTAACAATACTTTAGACCTGAGGAGCATCCCCCTCGAGCCAAACCAACACTGCAGAGCCCCTGACCCAGCACCTGGCCACTAGGGTCCCAGTGTCTCAGAGAGGCCGGCTCTGGGTAAATAAAGGGGCATCTACATGGCTGTCTGGGGGGTCCTCTGGGGCCATCTGAGCCACACTTCACCTTGGGAAGTGTGCTGAGTCAGCTCGGTCTTCAGTCCACACAGACCAGCTTCTGCCACTTACTCAGGATCCGTTAAGAATACACCTCTTGGCAGGGCTCCTGAGAAAAGTAAATGAAGCCTAGCCCCACAGTAGGGCCACATAATGCTAACTGGTTTATGATTGTGTTCTCTAGTCTCATAGCCTTTTAGTTAAGCCCTGGGGACATGGGTCAAGACTTCCACTTCTCTGCCCCACGTATGCTGCCGGACAAACACTGAATGCTCAACACAGGCTCAGTGAGTTGGAAAGGAATTAGACCGATGCTGAGCATGGGTGTGCAGACACTGCTCTGAGGAGGCCCCGAGACTCCTTTAGCCCTCCCACAATCCTAGGGTTAGGTACTCTTGTCACCTCAGTGTTACAGATGAGGGAATTGAGATAGAAAGAGAACAAGTTATTTCCAGGATCCTACAGCTGGTAGGTCTCACAAGGACGCCGGAGCCTGGAAGTCTGACTCTTCTTGGCTGCAGCCTAGGAGGAGGGGGAGAGCTGGAGAAGGAGCACGTCCCGCCTGTCTCAGGAGGCCGCCTTTGCCAGGGGACTTTTGTGGCGGTGGACTGGGTCTGGTCCAAGGCAGCTCCAGAGGGTCAGGTTTCAGCATGGGTCACGTGCTCCAGGGTGGACAGGCCAAGGATCCAGCACATTCTCTGCTTCAGCCTTTCCGGTCACTGCTCCATCATGCCGCAGCATAGGCTCTGGATGGCCCTGGCCCCTCTGCTAGCTGCCCTCACTGCAGGTGAGTCAATGACAAGTTCAGTGAAAGCATGACAATGGGGTGCATGCTGTGTGCTGGGCGGGTAAGGCCTCTACCCGCATTCTCTATTAGGCCTCTCGTCAACTCTGTGCATACATATGACTAAAACCCACTTTTCAGATGACACTTGGTCAGGGCTGTGCAATCAGTAAGTGTCAGGTCCAACCCATGGCCCCGAGAGGAAGAGTGGGAGGGGGCACACACCACTGGCCTCTGTCCTCTGCAGGCCTCCACTCTCTCTCCAACCCAAGTGACAGCGCCCCCGACCCAAGTTCTCAGGGGTCGCTTTCTCTGGTTCCCCTCGTCCTCCTACTCTGCATCTCCTCTCAGGCTCTGGAATCACAAGCAGCCCTGAGTGGCTCCATAGGTCCTAACGGGTATTAATTTTTCTCTGTAACTTGTCTGCCTCTCTGGGTGTCATGTGAAATAAGTACTTGTGGTTGGCTTTGTCAAAGGAAAGTTTGATGTATATGTATATGTATATAATCTTATATCTTGTGTATATTTATTTAAAATATAAATCTTATAAATAACTATGTGTTACACATAGCATATGTAAAGATACAAATTTATATATACTTATTTGTTTAATACATATTATATATATCTAATATATAAATGATCTACATATAACATCTTTTTCATTTGTTGTCCACAATTCTGTGAGGTAGGTATTGTGTCCCAGTAAAACTGAGCTGGAAAGAAGTCGCTACCTGGCAGTGCGTGGAAAAGCTGGGATCTGAAGCAGATCCCACTAGAGCCTGGAGCCTCTTGGGGTCTCCCACAAAGATTTGTTGAGCAGTTTTGAGGTGGAGCCCAGGCAGCCCTTCCTCGGGTCTCAGCCCAGCAGAGACTTTGTGGAGGTGTGTGGGGACTGGAGCACAGGGAACGGCAGTACCTCACGCCCCCTAAACCGCAGGGGCACAGACAGGTGCCCTGCCGCACGCCCACCACGGCAGCCCCTCCATCAGGGCCTCGGGGCGGCTCTGGCCAGTCGCGCCAGCTTCCCCGGGGGTAAGATGAGGGGCCGAGCCGATGAAACGACAGCTCGGCTAGTCTCTGCTGCTGAGCGCAGGTGCTCTGAGAGCCTGGAAACTCTAGCGGGTAAAGGGGACGACAACGCCATAAGGCTTCCTCAGAGTGTCAGGTTTCTGGGGTCTCAGGAGGCCTCTCGGCCAACCTGTTGCCCCTGTTACGTGATCTCTGGGCCTTTCTCTTCCCATGTCTCTTGCTGGCTGTACCCAGAAGAGCCACCGTCCTCATCCCCAGCCCCTGTGCCCCACGTTCTCAGCGCAGGCCCGTCCGTTATGGTGACTGGTCAGCACTTGCCGGCGTTTACTGAAGGAGCGTCATCACAGGAGTCAGCCCCACTCAGAGGGGCTGTCCCACCGGCCCGGCCCTGCTCTCCTGTGCTCTCCGCAGGGACGGCTGCCCTCTCTCCCCACTGCCACCTCCTATGCCTCGTCACCTGCCTGCCAGGGCGGCCCGCTGTGGCTGGGAGCTGCCTGAAGTACCCCGCGGGCTTTTAGTAAGGAGCAGACACCCCAGGCAAGAGGACGGAGAAGGCAGAAAGGGCAAAGCTGCAGGCGACGGGCTGGAAGCAGCCTGGGGAGAGGGGTCTCGTGGAGGGAGGCCTGTGCATGTCCTTGCCGCGGCAGCCCCAAGCGTGAGCAGCTCCCAGGGGCTGAGCACTGCCTGGGGCCCAGCCCGGTGAGCACAGGAGCCTGGGGCGGGTCCCCCAGAGCCTGCCCAGGACACCGTCTTCTGAGCTAGATCGATGCAAGGTGGAGAGTGGGGGCCTGGCGGGCCTCTGCTTCTCTGTCCTGTGAGCTGGCGAACCCTCAGCTGGGAGTGGGGCTGGCCCTCAGACCACCTGCTCTCTGCACGCTCACCACTAGTCATTCCCGCGGCTCTGGTCCCTCCTCAGCCCAGGCGAAGCAGATCGCACCTCAGCCCTTGACTCCACAGCTTCAACTCCCTCTCCCTGTGCCCCCAGGACAAGCGGTCAGACTGGTGTGGGGACGCCGCACAGACATCCTGTGGCAGTCCTCCCAGGGCCTGGGTGGAGCTGACCCTCTCCCCAGGCCCCTCGGCCTTGACCATCAGCTCTGAGTCGTCCAGCCGGGGATGCTTTCCCTTCTCCACCCAGCCAGTCCCAGTCGGGGCAGGCAGAAAGTGGGCCGGACTGTGGCCCAGGCTTGTGGCAGACCTGAATGTACCCAGGCCCGGTGTGAAGGGCCTCCGTGCCATCTCTGCTGCCATTAAGGCCCAGCTGCCCCCTGGCTGGCACCTCCCTGGCCTGCGGGGTCTCTCCTCAGCTGCCCAACTTCCTTTGGTATTTGCCCCTGCCCGGGGGCCAGGACAGCTCCGTGGCCGTGCCCCACCAGAACCTGCGGTGGGCTCCCAGGACTCCCAGAAAGCGGGGACTGACAGGTGGTCCCCAGGGGAGGACAGCCCCCTGTCTCAGCCATTGCTGGGGGTAGGGGAAATTCCTGAAGTCCCCAGAAGAAGCGGAGTTGCTCGGATCAGGGTCAAACCCCTATCTCCCTGAGACACGTCAGAATAAGGTGGCGACACTGTGCTTGCAGAGGCACCCAACGGCGCCTGGGGACCCGCCCAGCAAGTGTAGCCTGGAAGCAGGTGTTCTCACCTGTAGCGCTGCTGCAGGGACCGGATGAGACGACGCATGTGAAGTGCTGAGACGTTCAGAGCCACCGTTCCGCTGTGACATGCAACTGAGATAGAGGCTATGGGGCTAGGGCCCAAACACCTGCAGCGGCCGCCTCGTGGCTCAGTTGCTCACCACCTGTCACCAGGCACCTACTGTGTGCAGCAGTGGGCACAGAGGGCGTGGAGCAAGCAGGCCTGTCCCCTGGGAGCTTGCTGCCCGGCAGAGCTGTGCCACAGCTGCACTCAAGATGTAAGTGCTGAGCTGCAGCCTCCACCCAGAGATAGAGGAGAAGGAGAAGGTGAGGACCGTCCCTCAACCGTGACGCCCTGTGGATCACAAGGATTAATTCCACCTCACCATGATGTGTGGAAGCAGTGTTGTGGTGATTTTCTTTTAGGTTAGGGAGTCTGCAAAGACACCTGGTAAAGTAAGAACCTGAGCTGAAATGCCAACTCTCAGCACCCTCCAGGTACAGGTGGGTGTTAGTCACGACCTACCTGCTCTCTCACCTTGTGTTTCCCTGTTGTCCTGCCAGGACAGGAGCCACACCCGCAGCATGCTGGCTATGTCGTCTGCCCTCGGGGCTCCTTCTTCCCACACAGAGGCCTTGGCTGCCAGCTCTGCCCTACAGGTAGGTGAGAGCTGGCTGGAGACCCTAACTGCATTTGGAAAGGACTGGCGCGTGGTGGGCCAGAAGGGTGCTGGGTCCACAGTGCTCAACTCCCAGGAGCCCAGGCAGTCTCTGAGGGGCAGAATCCAGCTACCCCTGGGCCCCAGACCCATACCCACAGGGCTGTGGGAAGAATGAAATGGGACAGTGCAGAAGGAAGATGCAGGGTGGGGAGAAGGGTGAGCGTCAGAAGACGTTCAGTACCAGTTCTGCCCCTCCCCGGACGTGTGATCTTGGCAGGGTTTTACAGTTCTTAGTGTACAGGCCTGCACATATTTTGTTAACTTTACTCCCAAGTATTTAAAATTGTTGGGGGCTATTGTAAGTGGAATTGTAGCTTTTATTTTAATTTCCAAGTGTTTGTAGCTATTATTGCCAGGATCCGGGCTCCAAGGCACCCCTGCTGCCCATCAGTAGCACTTACGGGGCCACAGGACAGGTGGGGCTCGGAAGGTCAGGAAGGGGGCGTCTCAAAGCAGTCGTTATTTTTATTGTTAACTTCGTGATTGTACAAGGTTTTTTCAGCAGCCAAAAATGTATCCCCTTAATTTTGTTCAGGTTGAAAATGAAGTGTGTCTGCATTCCCAGTGCACTGGCCAAAGGGCAGCAGGGGGAGGGGCGCGGAGGGGGCAGCCCCACTCTCACCAGCAGGGAGGGAACCAGGGCTGGCACAGCAGATGCTGACATCCATGTGGGCAGGAGTGGCTTCTCATCCCTTGCCCTCCCCTTCTGCAGGGATACTGCTTCCACCGCAGGGTCACCTAGCCTCTCCTTTTCCACCTGCTCTTTGGTGTGTACCCTGGGGCAGGTGCCAGGCATGTGGGGGGGGAGCCCACTGTATGAATGCTGGGCAGCAGAGAGAGGGGAGACTGAGGCTGCAGAGGCACTCCCAGCAGGACAAATAGGGCTCTGCCTTCAGTGAGGAGTGCCCTGGGGGACGCACATGGCAGGACTGGAGGCATGAAGGGCCTCGGCTAGGTGCTGGGCTGCCGCGGAGGGGGCCCAAGGTGGCACTGCAGTGACAACAGGGCCAAGGGGTGGCGGTGGGCCCACCAGCCCTCCGTTCGCCCACGCTTCTGCCCCACACACTCTCATCCAGCCCCTGCTCGTGCTGGGCACTGGGCCAGTGCCGAGTCCCCAAGAGCTCCCCGTCAGGGCAGAGCTGACCTGCAGAGCGGAGCGTGATGAGTCTAGGCAGGGACAGGGCCGTGGAAGCTCAGACCGAGGCACTGCTGAGCATCTGCTTGCCAGGAGGCCGGGAGGCTTCTGGGAGGAGCAGGCGTGGGAGGCAGGCCCAGGAGATGCGGGGATTCAGCGAGCCGGTGGGCGACAGCAGCAAGGACCCTCCAAGCAGGGAAGCAGCTTGTGGAGAAGCAGAGAGCAGAGACTTTGCTGCCCCGAGCTTCTCCCTGGCAGGATGCCCCCCAGGGCCCTGGGCAGGGCCCGGCCGCATCCTGGGTGATGTAGATCCTATCAGAGGCAGGCCTGGTCCCAGCCTCCCAGCACACCCTCCCTCAGCCGGGGGGCTCCTCCAAGATGAAGCCCACACCTTAAGAAGACACAACGTGAGACTTCCCCTCACAGGACACTTCTTTCCAGGTGGTGCTGCTGAGCCGTACCCGGGCAGAAGCCTCAAGAGCAAGAAGGAGACGCCTCACCCCAAAGTCAGCTTCCGCTCAGCAGGTCAGACTGAATTCCGTCTGCTGTCTGCACAATGGGAAGAGTGACTTTGCTAGTTACGCGTCTCTCCAGAGGCGTACAGAGGCTGACCTTCCAGTGCTGACTGTAGCCAGCAGTCCAGGCACTGGTGAGGGGTGACACCAGGGAAGCCACACTCAGGGCTCAGCAGGCCCCCAGCTCTGGGAGCCCCATGTTCTCTGTGCTCAGCTGGCAAAATCAGGACCTACTCAGGAAGCTTAAAGACAGCCTGGATAATTCAACACAGATCATAAAGACAGAGGGGTGATATGGCTGGGAGCCACCAGCAGAGAGGACATGGAGAAAAGGAAATGGCGTTTTAAAGTGAAGAATGAGGGTGCTGACAGGCAAAGGGACCGCTCCTGTGGGTGTGGTCAGGAGCAGAGGCTTAGACAGCGCAGGCTGTGTGCCATCAGCAAGTTCCTTGACTTCTCTGAGCTTCATCTTTAAAAGAAAGGGAGCCACATTGGCTCGTGGACATGGGATGAGACAGCCTGTGTGAAGGGTCTTGCACACAGACTGAGCCTTCAGTAGGGAGCTGCCGTGGCCTCACAGTCACCCTCATCAACACCTTCTCTTCCCACCGCGGAAGAACGTGTCTGGGGGCAGAGAAGGTGTGTCCCTTCGGTCAGACAATCCAGCGTCCCGAGGGAATACGCCCCCTCCCACCCCAGCACTAGCAGACACACCCCGGCAGGTAGCCGAGCACTTTCATGTAAGTGCTTGTGACAGCCCAGTCGTGATGGAGGAGAGCTCGCGACCATCCTGTAGATGTAAGGAAGCAGAAGCTTAGGAGGCTCACTGTCTGCTCTGATCACTGATCACACACCTGGTGTGTGGCAAAGCCGGGACAAGAACCCAGGTGTCAGCGCAAGACGGGCAGGGTTGACCTCCTCTGCCTCACCCGGGCACGGAACCGGGACGCAGGAGGGCCCTCTCTGCCCACTGAGCCGATGGCTGGGCTCCAGGCAGGCATGTGGCATTGGGGAGCTCTGCCCACTTCTGAGGCTGTTACCCCGAGCAGGGCCTAGTCCTGGGGAAATGGTTCAAAGAAACAGACTTCTGGGACTTCTCAGCTACTTTTCCAGGAGGTTCTGAACCACCAAGCCCCTGGGCCCCTCCTCCGAGCCACACAGAGAGCACCCTCCTCGCTCAGCACAGCCGTTCCTTTGCAGGCCGAGGCCAAGGCCAGCCCTGGAGGATGGGGCCAGTCCTCAGCAGGAAGGAGCTGGAGAGCGAGGGCCCCAGTGGTCCAGCAGATCCACCTGCAGGCAGACACCATCTCCCCACCAGAAGCCCCTTCCCACTTGAGCGCGGGGCGAGGGCAGCAGCTTTCCCAGCCTGGGCCAGAGCAACAGGTACAGCAAGAACTGGGGAGGTGAGCCGGCCTCCAAGGACAGCGAGTACGGGTCCAGCGTGAGCTGGGACAGCCTGAAACTACCACTTCTCCCAGGGGTGTGGCAGCTGCGACGGCGAAGCCAGCATTCACCAAGGCTTGCCGTGTGCTCGGCGCCATGTGGACGTTTGCCCCTTTGAGCAATGTCACATTCAGTCCTCACAGCAAGCCTGGGAGGATGTGCGGCTCTGATCCCCATTTTATAGAAAGGAAAATGGAGGCTTGGGAAGTTGGGAGTCTCCCTGTCACAGCCGTCCGTGAGCAGTGCTGCTGGGGCGGTGGGAGCTCCCTGCAGGCTGAGCAGAAAGCAAGGATGCCCAGCAGCCCTGGCTACTTGCCTCTGCGTGGTGGGGACTGGGTCCCCCACTCTGTATCTCTAAGGGCACCCTTTACCAGTAAATTGGGAGGCAGCCCTGCTCCCTGCACCTCCAGGTCCACGAGAGGATCAGGGGCCCCAGGGCCTGGGAAAGGTTCACTGCTTTTCTTTTGAAGACAGCAGCCCGTGCTCTTCAGAGAGAGCTAGGGTGACGTGGGCTGTTCTCTCCCCAGTTCTCAGCCGGTGTCTGCAGTGCCCGGCAGGACACTTCTGTCCCAACAGCGCCACCCACCCTATCCCATGTCGGCCGGGCACATTCAGCCCCCACCCAGGCCAGGACGAAGCCACAGACTGCACTCCGTGCCCAGCAGGCAGGGCCTGTACACGGGCTGGGCTGACGCAGCCCGATGCAGAGTGCACGCCGGGGTAAGGGGCTTTGATTTCTCAACGATGGGGCCTCAGCCTCCTCCCCCTTCCACCGTGAGAGAGTCGGGGCCTCGGGTTCAGGTGAGGCTTTTCCAAGAATTCACCCCCTCAGTGTCTTGGGAGGGCCCCTGCAGGGCTCAGGATCACACCAGCCCGAGGTTCCAGGACCTCCTGCTCCGGGACCACTGGGGCCTGAGCATGTTCAGGAGGCAGCTGGGGGACTCCAGGCTCTGGCATAGGAAAAGGAAGCTCAGAGAGGCCAGGTTACCATGCCAAAGACACACAGCAGGCCGGTGGGCAGAGTGGGATTTTACTGTGACTCCCCAGGATGGTGGGCGCTGCCTGGTGGGTACCAGGATCCCACTCCTTGGTTGTCATAGGTACGTGTGCCCTGAGGGCTCCTCAAGTCCCCACGCTCCCACTCTCGCCTGCCCAGCTGGGACCTTCAGCAACCGCAGGGATCTCTCCGACCTGTCCCAGTGTGAGATCTGCCCCTCGGGACTGGCCTGTCCTAGGGGTGAGTGAGGGGCAGAAAGGCAACCTTGCTACCTGCCAGACCCTGTCTCTGGGTGAAGAACCAGCTCCATGCCAAGGCAGGGAGCCCAGGAAAACAGACCCTGGCCCACAGCCCCTTCTTTCACCACAAAGAGCGTGGTCCACCTCACGAGGGTGGGACCATGAAGAATGTTCTCAGGTCCCAGGCCGCCGCCTCGGGCAGGGTAGCCTCTGCGCCCCCTTCCCCGGTGCTGGGCCCCAGCCCATGTCCCTGCCACTTGCCAGAGGGCTGGAGGGGCTGCTGCTCCAGGCTAGTTCAGGACTGTGTTTGCAGGAACTGGGGGTCCAGGCTGGCCCCCCACCCCCTGCCCAGCTGGCCACTATTGCCCTCGGGGCACCAAACAGCCAACCCAGTTCCAGTGTCCCCCGGGCACCTGGAGTAACCGGACCGGACTGACTGCGGACGAGGAATGTGCGCCCTGTCCCACGGGCTGGTTCTGTGTCGGTGGAGCCCCGGTGCCCTCAGGGACGTGCAGGGCTGGACATTACTGCCCAGAAGGTGAGTGGGGCAGGGTCTGCCCTGGCAGGGTCGTGGGTGAGTGCTGGGAGCGTAAGCCGTGGGCCAGCCTGCACGCCTCCCAGGTTAAGGTAGGATTTCCGGAAGACCTTCCTGAGAGGAGGGCTGGGACTGGTCAGCCAATGAGCATCCTGACTGGGGATTCATGGGGCGTCTCAGCCCAGACGAAGGCTGGCCCTGGGTGAGTGGAACCCCCTGATCCCTGCCCCATCCCCAGGGGCCTCCCTCAAGGACCCATCCCTAGGGAGGAGGGGAGAAACAGCTGTGCCTGGACGATGCAGGTCTGACCCCCCTCTTCCCTCCTCAGGTACAAAGTGGGGCACCCAGTTCCCCTGCCCAGCGGGCACCTACAGCTCTCAGTCAGGCAACAGGCAGGCGGAAGACTGTCTGCCCTGCCCACCAGGGGCCTTCTGCCCCCGTGGGGCCCCCAAGCCTGTGCTCTGCCCAAGGTAAGGGAGGCCGAGGGGTGCGGCTGTTCTTGAATCTAAGTGACCGACCACGTGTTACATGCTAGAGGCCAGCACTGTTCTGGGCACCGAGGGATCTGTAAAGAGAGATGAGTACCCAGTCTGCCCTCAGGACCTGGCAGCCTTTTTGAGACAAGACACAGGAATAGGATGGGCAGGGGTCAGGGCTCAGGGCCTCAGGGTGACGGGATAATATGGGAGCTACACACCCATGGGCCCAGAGGTGGAAAGAGGGATGGCACTTTGGGCTGGAGTCGGTGAGGAAGGTGCCCACACCCCAGCTGAGAAGCTGCTTCAGAACAGTTCAGCCCAAAGGCCAAGCATCTAGAAGCTGATTCCAGCTAGGGTTTCAGCAGAGATTTGGCCCAAGTTCTGGGGTTCTCTGTTGATAGACTGTTTTATCAAAATGTGCCTTTTACCCCTGTGGTCAAAAAGTAATACTTAGAATTTTTCTTACTAAAGAAAAGCAATACGTGTTCTTGTGAAAAGTGAAAACAGCATTAACCCAAATAAATTTCAGAACAAACATACTTTCAATGTAAAAAACAAAATCATAAAATTACAAAACAAAGTATAAATGGATATTTATAAAATCTGAGAGAAGGTGGAAAATCTAAGCACAGCACGAAAGGCAGAAATAATTGAGGAAAAGACTGCAAGATTTAAATGCAACGTTTCAAGGTTCTACCCTTCAAAGTTGTTCTAGACAAAGTTAAAAGGCAAACAACAAAGCAGGGAGACATTTTCAACATGAGTGACAGGCTAACATCCATCTACTTACTACCTCCTTATATAAAGAGCCATTACAAATCAGTAAAATAAGACAGAATGAGAGGTAGAACCAACAGAAAAACGTAAGCAAAGTGGAGGAACAGGCACCTTTAAAAAGAAGCACGATTAGCTCATAGCCAGGTTTCAAAATCTCTTGCCCCTCACTACCAGGTAGGCTGTTTGGGGTCACACCAGCCCCATCCTCAGCCTGACCCAGGGGTCTGACTCTGCTCTTGAACCCCACGGGTGAGCCTGGGGGCAATGGTGACCCTATGTGGCTGTCACGGCTCCTCCCCCAGGAAAACTGTGGGTCCGACACCCTCAGCTCTGCTTCTCGCCTAGGGGAACCACCTGCCAGAGTCCTGGTGCAAGGCTGGCTGTGGCCTGCGTGCTGTGCCCAGCCGGTCACCACTGCCCTGAGCCGGGCACCGCTACTCCACGGCCGTGCAGCGCAGGCAGCTTCTCGGTAAGTGTTCCCTCAGAGGCCCTGGAAGCAGGAGAGCCCTAGGGTCAGGGAGGTGGGGTGGAGGCCAGCAGAGCAGAGTCTTCATCCCAGCCCCTCCCTCCAAACACTGACGATCCGCGGACCAGGCAGATGCTCAGTTTTGCCGCCATCTGTCCTGCTCTTAGGCCCGCCCAGGCCCTGCCCTCCTCAGAAAGGGAGGCGCACACACAGATCCTGGGGCCCAGGCCAGAAGCATCCCCAGTTCAATTCAGCACATTTCCTGAGTACCTGGTATGCACCAGGCCTGGCCCAACTGCTGGAGGTGTGGAAAGAAAACAATCTTCTTGCCAATCCCTCTTTCCAGGGTCCGGGTCATCTGTGGTGCCAGGAGTGCCCAGGAGGAAAACTCTGCAACCAGACAAAGCTGGCTAGCCCGCCTGCGTGTCCACCCGGGCACTACTGCCCAGCCCGGGGCCTGTTGTCCATCCCCTGTCCCCGGGTGAGAAGTTCCCCTCCACCCTTCTTCCAGCCTCTCTTTGCTTCTGCATGGGAAAGTTCCGCAGCCATCAGCCAGTCCTGGTGGCTGGGACGGACGGACAGCATCCCTTTGCCACAGCACGCCGCACCCCAGCCCTCTGCCTCCTGTCCCCACTCAGAGGAGGGCTGGGCCACTCCCTTTCCTGCAGCCGGCTTCTGATAGTGGTGCTAGACCAGAAATCACAAGGGACAAAGTGAGCCAGGCTTGGGGGCGGGGGGCAGAAACAGGGAAGAGGAGGGCGGCCCAGGAGGAGTTCCCAGCCTCCAGAAACCCCTCTCTCTCACGGCCCCCACCAAACCATGGCTTCCTCTCCCCAAGATACACACGCGTCTTGGATGACATGGTGGCTTCTATTCACTTTTCCTGCCCAATATCAAAACCTGCTGTGAGTGAGTTCCAGTTACAACATTCCCTACTGGGTGGGAGCTTTGCAGTCAAAACACTTTTGATCTGTTGAAAAGTAAATCCCACCCTTTCCTGCAAGTGTCTCTGAGGCTCAGTTCTTGATCAGGCATCTCCTGCTCCCCTGCCCCCTCTGTCCCAGGTGAGACCAGAGGGGCCCTGCTCTGCTCCCTTCCTGGCAGAGTGGCCAACCTGTCCAGACCTGGAGGCCCCACGCGGGTCTCCAGGACCTTGACCGCAGTGACATCCTCCTCTCTGCCCAGGGCGCTTTCCGAGAGGCCCCTGGGGCCGCCCGCATGGAGGACTGCCAGCCGTGCCACCCTGGGACCTTTTGTGGCAGAGCCGGCTTGGTTGAGCCCCAGGGGCTGTGCCGTCCAGGGCATCACTGTGGACCTGGTTCCAACACCTCTTCCCCGGTGAGTGCAGGCCCCACTGGGCCTCCTGGAGGCAAGGCTGGCCTAAGCACAGAGGCCTGGGCCAGGGTTGGGGGACACCTCAGTGGGCAAGACCTAGCACCTGCCCTCTAGGGTTCACTGCATAGTGGGGTGACAGAGTGCCCCCAGCAAAGATGGGATGAAACTACTGCAGAGACAGAGCATTAAGCATGGCCAATAAAAATGTGAAAAAATAAAGAAAGGGCCAAAGGATCTGACGTCAATTTCCAGCTTCCACCTGAAAAGGGGCCAAATACAAATACGTCATAAGCTAGAAAAACGCACAGCTGGACTGACAATTAAGGACCCATGAAGCAAAGTCACTTCTGTACTCTATGCACCTACTAATCATCAAAAGTAAACACAATTGCCGAGGCCCTAAGAAGGCGCTGCTGGGGAGTAGAGTCCGTTTCCACCCCCTGCAGCCGGGCCCCAGGCTGCTGGAGAACAACCGTGCAGTATACAGCAAGAGCCTCCAGGCGGTTCCTATCTTCTGATCCAATAATTCCAATGTGGGGAAAAGCCCGAAAGGGGAAAGAAGTGATTTATGAAAAGATGGTCAAATCACAAATTTTAATAGCAAAAACAAAACAAAACAAAAAAATACAAAACACTGCCAAGGCCCAGTAATAAAAAAATATCTAGTCAGAGATATGGCATATCAACCCAGTGTGATACTAGGTAACTCTTATTAATGACGAGTAGATATACTATGTTGATACATAAATGATTGATAGATGATTGACAGAAACAGATATACCTTACCACAATTAAAGCTGTGTATCGATACTTTTAGCAAATAGACAGAGAGATGGGATTGTTCGGGCTATTTAATACTAAAATTCGCTTTATTTTTCTGCAAAGTTAAACTCCCAGAGCGGTTCCCAGGGGGAGGTGTAAGTGCAGATCAACGCACGTGCATGAACAGGAGTGGCCGGGTTGAGCCAGGCAGGCTTCCTTAGAGAGGGTGTCAGACAGGACTAGAAGGGAGCCTGGTATAGACAATCGTCTTGCTCTTGACTTTTAAGCCTTGAAAGGCCCCTCTTCCTTCAGGAGGGACTCCCCTTCGGTGACCTCTGCCCCCCCGGCCATTTTTGCCCAGCTGGCACCAAGAACCCCAGACAGAGGCCCTGCCCCGTCGGCACCTGGAATGCGGAGAGAGGGGCACCGGATGTGAGCTGGTGCCTGCCCTGCCCACCTGGGCTTTTCTGCGCTAAGGCGGGCCAGGCTGCCCCCAGGGGCCCATGTGCACCAGGTGAGGGCGCCCGGGTCTCCCCTGACGGCTGGCAGGCTAAACACCAAGCAGAGGGTGGCCAGCCAGCCACCTCAGCGCTGGCCCTGGGACCCTCAGCGCCTGAGGCACAGGTGCAGTAGCCAGAACCCAGGGGAAACTTGCCCAAGTCCGCGTGGCTGGGCTTGGTAGGAGCCATATGGGAGTGGCAGGACCAGCGGGAACAGGAATGCAGGGGGCAGGGCTCCAGCCCCCAGAAGCAGACCAGCCTGAGTGCTTTCTCTGCTTCCAGGATTTTACTGTCCAGGAGGGGCACAGACCCCAAGACCTCTCGGTGGGCCACGGGGAAACCTCGGCACTGAGGGCCACGTCTGCCCTGAAGGCTCACTGCTGGCCGTGCCCCGGGTAGATGGGCAGCGCAGCAATGGCTCAGGTACTTGGGCTGGCTCAGAAGGCAGAGCAGAGTTGCTATGGAAACCATCTACAGCACGGGATGGGCAGGGCCACAGGATGACCAAAGCCACTTTGCTTTCCAGGTCAAGAGCGCCACCAAGAGAGAACCTGTGCCCCTGGTCATTACTGCCCCCAGGGCACTCGCCACCTCTCCCTGACTTGCCCTCCAGACATGTCCAGTGCACGGCAGGGCCAAAGCCAGGCCCAAGGCTGCTGGCCACGTCATGCAGGTGAGGAGACAGAAGGGGGCACATGGGATCTCTCCTGGGGAGAGAGTCAAGGCTGTGTCTTGGGACCTGAGGAGCAACAGCTCCCTGGAAAGTTCTTCCCCCTGCTGGCCCAGGGTCTGGGAGTCCCTGTGAATGGTGGCTAAGGACAGGGCCTTGGGCCTTGGGCAGAAGCCCAGCAAAACCCCTCTGTCCTGTGGGAAATCGCATAACCCAGGCGAGCATCTCCGTCTGGGTGAGCGAAGGACACGTGCTGAGTGACACGTCACCAGCCCGGCAGGGAGAGGGTGGCCCTGGCCTCCTGCAGAGCAGGCCGAGCATCGGCTCCACCCAGCTGCCCTCCTCAGAGGCGGGGGTCCTCCAGGCGCACCCCCGCCCGTGCTCTCTCCCAGGTCAGCGTCAGTTGAGCAAGGGGGGCCACAAGGTCATGAATCGTAGGACCCCAGGCTGGAGGAGCTTCGGGGAACGGGACCTCGGTGCCAGCTGTGTAGGTTCTCTGCGGCCAGGGTTGGCACTGAGCCCACGTACGCTTGTAAGACAAAAGGCAGCCCAAAAGTCCCCGCCAGGCGGCACTACTGCAGTACAGGCAGGTCCACCAGGGTGAGGTCGTGGAGCCCAGCGCTGGCGGAACCACGCCCTGACCTCGGGCCTCCCTTGTTCCAAGATGGCTCACGACGTGAGGCAGCTTCTCTTCCCCACCTTGTCACTTCGGTGCCCTTAGTGCTGTGGAGGAGGCGCTCACGAAGCTGTGGGACCACTCGCTCTTACGGACACGTCACTCGGGCCTCCTCCCGCATCCTCGGCCACCTGTTTCAGAGGGTGGCATGCAGTGGTGCAGTGCTTCACAGGTTTCCTGCACCCACACGTGCACGCAGACGTGTGCACACTCAGGCTTCCATGGGCAAGTCCCCCAGCTTTGCGGGCAGCCACAAAAGGCGAATCACACACTGCTCTCTTTTCTCTTCCTGTAACAATACAAAGGCCCTCTTCGCCTCAGAGTTGATTCTCAGTAGAATTATGTGCCCCATCTCATCCCGGAAAAGCTTGATCGAACCATAAGGGGCATAAAGGTGCAAATGAAAACAAAACACTTGGCCAGGATGGGAACAGATTTCCAGAATGCCACAGAGGCCTGCGTTTGGCCACCCAGATCTCCTCCCCGAGCTGGGCCTGGAGCCCCCCAGCCCTCTTCTGTCCTGTGCCCCCATTTCTCCTGGATGGGGCAAATGCTGGCCTCCTGACCTTTCCCCCACCTTTGGCTCCGAAGCATGGTCCCTCCCAGGTAGCCCGTAATTCAGAAGGGGGCACATCGCAGGACCCCACCCTACCTGGGGCACCACCCGCATCCCCACCGAAATCAGCATTGGGCAGGACCTGGGCTCAAGAGCTGCCTTGGCAGTCAAGGTGCTGTGACTGCATCTTTCCAGCTCAGCTCCCTCTTCCAGAAAATGTCCTGCTGCCGAGTGTGCCCACGTGGGGGCCACTGAGTGACTGGCTCGGGGCTGGGGAGAGGCTGCTCTGTGATCTCACCCACTCCTGGCTTTGGGCAGGAGCTGAGGCCACCCACTCTGTCAGCGGGACCTGTGCCACGGCAGGGGGACCCTGCTCTCCAGGCCACTTCTGTCCGGTGGGAACAGGGGTGCCCCTCCCCTGCCCTCTGGGCACCTTCTCGGATCGGTGAGTGCCACTGCCCCCAGCCCCGTGGCGGAGAGCCGGGAACTGTCTTCTCCCTGGTTCTCCTTCCCTCACTGACCATCTTACCAACAACATCCCTCTGCCACAGAGGATCATGGGCCCTAGAGAGTAGGACTCCCACCTAGCCTGTGAGGGCAGACGTCCCCTGATGGGCAGTAGAAGGCGGGAAGAGGGCCGGCCAGAATATCAGGGGCTGGGAGCTTGAGAACACGTCATGCCCGAGAAAGAAAAGCATCAAGAAGCCTGCACGTCTGCCTGCGTCTCACCTGAGAGCGGAGCCCCATCTCCCCACCGGCAGGAAACTCCCAGGCTCCAGGGGAGGGTACCCCAGAGCAAGGGGACAGCAGTGGAGCCAGAGGCTGAAGGGCTGTTGTGTGTTCTGACCGTAGCTGCCAGATGCAGGGGTCTGTGGTCCTAGACAACCTGAGTCTGAGTTGGGGATTAAGGTAGAAAAGGACAGCTATACCCAGGTGCCTATCTTGAGAGACAGAGAGGCCATACCTTCCTTCAGGCACCTGCCAGAACCCTGCCCTGGGTACCCTGAAAGCGGGAGGAATCCCAGGGAGCCTACAAGAGGGAAACAAAAAAGCAGCCCCAGAGAGGCAGGTGCCTGCCACCCTAAGAGCCCCCAGCCCCCTGAGCCACCTTCTCACGGCCCTGGGACACGCCCCCAGCCCGGCTCCCCAGCTGTCTCTCTATCTCCCCAGGATGTTTCTCTCCATGGCCTCGGAGTGCCTGTCCTGCCCCTGTGGCCATTTCTGCGGTGCGTCTGGCCTCACTGCCCCCTCGGGACCCTGCTCCCCTGGCTACTTCTGTCTGGCAGGAGTCACCTCCCCAAACCCAACAGGTAAGGGGCCTCTCAGGACAGGAGTGGGCCCTGCACTGACCAGACACCCCAGAGGTAGATGGGAGGTGACTAGGTATGGGCAGTTTGTGGACAGAGGGCCAGTGTGCAAGCAGAGTAGGCCTAGAGATGAACCCTGGCCTGAGTATTTAGTGGTCTGACCACTACTCCTGGACCCTCGGGCCTCCCGTCCCCCTGCCTCTGTCCTCGGGCCCCTGTGAGGGGCCCGCCCCAGCTCTGTCCAGCAATGTCTCACAGTGTGACTCACTGCCCTCCTGCACTGCAGTCACAGAGCTCTTGTCACGCCTGCATCCCCAAGCCCCCCCCCCAGGCACACCCCACCTCCTGAATCAAAGCCCCACTGGCCTAAAGATGGGAATGTTGCAGGTTTGCAGAGATGTGGGCGGGGAGGACCAGGGGGGCTTCCAGAGACCAGTGAGTAGGTGCCAGCATTGCCCTGTGGGCCATGCAGAGGTGAGCTGAGTGTGGCTCTCCTCTCCGTCCCACGGGGGCCAGAGAGAGCACCTTGGGGGTGAGGTACAAGACCCTCTGCGCCCCAGCAGGATGCAGGTGAGATGCAGGAGCGCCCAGGATGTCTGGCTCTCTCTAGTGGCCCTGCCCTTGGCCTCGGAGGAAGCTCGTCCTCCAGGACATCTAAGGGGTACACAGAGCAGAGCTGCTGCTTTGGTGAGGGCCGCCGAACCTGGGCCAGAGCCCTTAAAATCCCTCTTCTCAAACATTGCCATTGGTCCAGCAAACATCTGAGGCGAAAGTCCAGTTCCCAGGTGGAAGGTTAAGTTCTGGGGGGTCGGGTGGGGAGTGAGAGAGTGGGAGCCATGTCCCCAGGGCAGGGGCTGGGGGATGGAGGGGGCCCCGGGCGGCTCAGCCAAGACAATCCACCGAAACCAGAACCAGCTCTCCCGGTGCATTACAGCTAAATGTGAAAGCGATGTTCTCTAAATCTGTTTTATTAAACACATAAACAATCACAGAGCCTCTCCTGGAAAGGGCACTGTAGGGAATGTGAGGAAACCGGGCTTTGAGTCTGGGCAGCCAGTTACCATCTCAGGACATCATCCCCAGTAAAACTGCATCATTATTCCTGCTGCCCACCTACCAAAGAGGGATTTCCCGAGGCTCTAATAATATAACACTTATGTAAAGCACATGCTTTCTGATCTGTAAGGCTGTGTGAACGTTAGCTATGGGCATTGTTTCTTTATAAAACCAATGAGCCTCTGACCCAAACCCAGGTCCACATTTCATCCCGGTGGCACCACACGAGTCACCCCAGGCTCCAGCTCTGCTGTGACTGCCCCCCTCAGTCAACTTCCATCTTCTCCTCAGGCCACTCGGAGCAGGGGGGACCCTGTCCCCAAGGCCACTTCTGCCCCAGAGGAACCAGCCTCCCCCAGCCTTGCCCGGCTGGCTTCTACAGCAACCTGACTGGCCAAGCCTCTTGCTTTCCCTGCCCCGCCGGCTTCTACTGCCCCAGAGGTGAGTGCCTGGGCCGGGCTCAGCCTGAGGGTTTGGTTCTCGCTGCTCTGGAAGCTGCAGCATCTGAGGAGCACAGATGTCCTCTGCATCTGAGACTTCCCCGCCACCCGTCTCAAAGGCCCAGGGGAGGAGTGGCCACTCCCAGAGGCCAAGCCCAAAGCAGCAGGCTTTGAACACCGAATTTCATCCAAGTCCTCTGATTTATCTTTAACATTCATGAGAGTCTTATCTTCCAATCCATAATATATCCACGTTGGCTGAAAAATAAAGATTTTAAATTACAGTATGTTACAAATCCGGGGGGCCCACGCCCTTCAGTGTGGTTGACCACCGGGAAGACGAGTCCTGCATAGTCTGTGGATTTGTGGACCCCAGGCCCCGAGCCACACAGCCTGGGAAGCCCGGTGGGCGCAGTGGGCGAGGAGGGAGCTCCCGCGACTGAGGACAGGACTTTGCGGGACAGGCCGTGCGGGAGGGCGCCGGCTGCAGTGGTCTCCCTCCCCAGCCTGGGCCCCGCCAGGCTCCGGCAGGCTGGGCCCCTCCTCTGCACTTTGCTTCTCAGGCACCAGGTGCGCCGCCCAGTTCCCCTGCCCCCGGGGCTACTATAACCCAGACCCACTGGCCCAGAGCCCAGACGGCTGCCTCCCCTGCCCCCCAGGTCAGTGCTGTGGGTAGCAGAATCTGACGCAGGCCTCCAGGCCCTGTGACACAGGGGCGTTTCCCAGAGCACACGGACGCATCCCCACCGATCCCTGTGCTTCTCACTTCTGTGCCGGACCTGGGGTGACCCAGGCTATCCCCTGGCGCAACGCCCGGCGGGGGGAGCTTGGACTTTGACCCCCAGACCCCTGCCTGCCCTCCTGCCCCAGTGCTCAGCCCTTCCCACCGGTCCCGCCTCAGGCCGGTTCTGCGTGTCAGCAGCGTGGACGGCCCGCCCCTTCGACCTGGACAGCTGCCTCTGCCCGGCCACAGCTACGGGGGGGAGGTGCCCAGCTGGCTCCTTCTGTCCCGAGGGCAGCCCCCAGCCCACGCCCTGCCCCCCAGGATCTTCCTGCAGCACCTCTGGTGAGGACCGAGTCCCCTCCAGTCGCCGGGCCGAGACCCGGGCTGGGCAGCGAGCGGAGAGAGCTGGCGGGACCTCAGCAGTCTCCTTAGCTGTGTGCCTCACGCACCCCACACACCCCACCACCCTTTTCCTCTGAAGACTGCAAACTGCTGTCTGCACCTGCCTCGAGGCGGGGCGTGCTTGGCGCACTTAGGGCCGGGGCTGTGTTGCCGTCACCGACGGTCCAGTGAGCTCAGCTGGGTCACACAGGAGAGCATGGAGGAGGGCAGGTCTCTCTGAAGACGCAGAGCCTGGAGGCACACTTCCCGAGCACCTGCTGCGGCTGGACACCCCGCTCCTGGGGACCCAGACGTGAACTAGACTCTGCCTGCCCGGCTCCCAGTGCCCCTGGGGCTGGGGAGTGCAGTGAGGCCAAGACCCCCAGCCCCAGTCCCCTGAACCTGGATGCCTGCTGAAGGTGGCCTCAGGCCCCGGGGACATGGGAGTGGTACCCGCATCTCAGGGTAGGGCGCAAGGGAGGATGGGACCGAGTGCTCAGCACAGGCTCAGCCGCTAACGCGACCCTCAGCCCAGAGGCCCCAAGTCCACTGAGGCCGGACTCTCTGCACAAGGCTCCCAGCTGCCCAGCGGGACCAGCCGCCTCTCATGATGAGTCTACTCTTGCCCCCAGGCCTCTCCGCACCCAGTGGGTCCTGCCAGGCCGGCTACTTCTGTGCAGAAGCAGCAGCATCCCCGGCTCCAGAGGATGGCCTAACGGGGGGCCCCTGCCCCCCAGGAACCTGCTGCCGTGAGTGTCTGCTTGGGCCCCGCTCTTAGCCCAACTCGCCCTCCTCCCGAGGGCTGCTGGCAGACCTTACTCCTCAGTATGCGTGGGGACCTTGGGGCAGCTGGGGAAAAGCCAGAGGGAAAAGAGGCGCCACAGGCTCTCCAGCCTGAGGCCGAGAGGTGCTGCAGCAGGGCGTGGTTAAAACATAGCTGGGGCATTTGCTGTGGTTTGAGTTGTTTGCTGTGGACGGCTGAGGATCGCCGGCTGCGGCCTTGTCGCACCGGAAGCCTTGTTAGCTCTCCGTGGTGTCCGCCCTGGTCCTGTTCCTCCAGCTACAGGTAAAGGGTCTGCTACAGGTAAAAGGTCTGCCCCTCCACATGCTGTGCTGAGGGGCCAGGGGACCCGGCCACAGGGAGGTGGGCACAGGTGGGTCCTAGAGGGAGCCGTGAGGGGCCCGCTCCAGCTCTGAGGCTGGGCCCACGGCTGTGCAGCGCAGAGCCTGCCCCTGGGACTGGCACCTCCCTGTGCCCTTAGCCGCAGCATCATGCAGGCCCACGCCATGCCCCGCGGGCACCTTCTCCAGCCTCCCAGAGCAGACCACACTCTCTGTGTGCCAGGCCTGCCCACGCGGCTCCTACTGCAAGGAGGCTGGTCTCCAGGCCCCCAGTGGGCAGTGCCCAGCAGGTGAGAGGCAGGGAGGACCTGGGGGTGCAGGCAGAGAGGGTGAGGCCGGGAACACAGCTCTCTGGACCCTGGGCCCTTGTGCCGGAGACCCCACTAGGACTAAACAGGGAGCAGGGAGGGGTAGTCCTGAGCACTCCTCACTCCTTGCCAGGTTATTACTGTGACTCCAGGGCTGGGCCCGTCCAGGACTTCAGCCTGTACCCTTGTCCTCAAGGCTACTACTGCCCCCTGGGCACATTCATAGCCACACAGCACAGCTGCCCAGCGGGCACTTACGGCCCTCGGAAGGGGTTGAGGAGCCTCACTGAATGCCAGCTGTGCCCTGCTGGGAAATTCTGTGCGCTGGCAGGGCTCACGGCTCCAACAGGTATGTCCTACCGGGCAGAAAAGGCCTTAGGCAGTGGGTGGGCTAGAGTGGCGGGTCCCAGACCAGTCTGAGGAGGAGATGCTTCAGGGGAATCTCCATGGACCTGGATCACTGGTCAACACGGGGCCAGAGCAGCATGGACTTGTTGGGCTAGAAGGAGGTCTTCCCTTCCTCTGCCTTCCCAAGACCCCTTAGGTCAGAAACACATGGCCCCACACCCCGCCTCCGGAAGTCAGGAGGTGTGCGCTTGGGCCTAGGGGTCCAGTTCTGGAAGGTTCTCCAGCGATCCTGGGAGTCTCTCATCATTGTGCGCTGCCTCAGAGTGGAAGCCTACCTCAGCCACCACTCCCAGCACCACCCTCCCGGGCACTGGGCTGGGGTTCCTTCCAGAGGGTCTTTAGTGTTTCTACCCTTCCCCACACCCCTGCCCCCGTTAGCTGGTTTGGAGAAGGGGAGGAAGGAAGGTGTCACTTTCTTGGGGTGTTTGGGTAGCTCCCATATAAAATGGCTAGAAATGACCTGCTACGTAAGGAAAGTCCAGGCCAGGCAGTTGACAGTCTCTGGGGAAGGCAAACCTCAAACTGGCCCAGACCCCACACCTGCTTTGACCCACGGGCTTGATACTGAACGGAGGAGGGGCCACTCAGGCCGTGTTCGGCCAGCGCCTGGGGCCGGCTTTGGCCGGGGACTCCTGCGGGCTGCAGCTCCCACTGTGGCAGCCAGTGGGTGTGGGGGAAGCATGAGGGGCCCTGGTGCCTCGTGCTAGGAGTGGCAGGCACGGCTGACAAGGCGTCCTCTCTCCTAGGGAACTGCGCTGCGGGGCACTGGTGCAAGGGAGGAGCCACGAGCAAGGGCCCCACCAACGGACCACGGGGCCTCCTCTGTCCCGCTGGGCACTACTGCCTCGAGGGTACCTAGCACGTCCAGGGCCACGCCAGCCACAGCCGAGCAGAAGGCGCCTCCCTCCCAGCCCTCGGCCGGTGGAAGGAGGGTCTCCACGTGCTTTGAGCCTGCTTCCAACCAGGCTGCAGGGGCCCTAAATGAAGGGCGGTGCTGAGCTGTGCAGGGCAGAGCACAGGACCCTTGTCCCCCAGATGCCCTCCCCACTCGGCTCAGCAGCCCGCACCGTTCCCTCCCCAAGAACCCTCCTCCAGCCTGGCCCTCAGGAAACCTCACTTGTGTGATGGACCTTCCTCCTTGGCCCCTTGTGCCTTGGTTACTCCCCACCAAGGATGCTTTTTCAGGCCCGGGTATTCCTCCCCACTTTGGTCCTCGCTTGCAGGATGTCAAGCATCTTTCCTTTACTCAGTGAAGCTGACCCAGGGACTCCAAAGCTGAACTGGTCCCTGCCCTCTGAAAGCTGAGACAGGGAGGCATTTCCACCGTGGTCTGACTGCCCAGAGGGAGAGATTCCAGGTTCAGAAGCCCGACCAGTGCAAGGTCCCCCTCAGGCCAGAGAGAGCTGGCCAGACTGCCTCTTCTCTTTCCTCTGTCGTTCTGACCTGCAGGAGCTCCTGTCCCAGCCCGATGCCCACCTGGTACCTGGTCTGAGGAAGGGAACAAAACCCCAGGAGGATGTCAAGATTGCTCAGGAGGGCAACTCTGCCCTGGTGGCCACCCACCAATCTGGCCAGGCCCCTGCCACCCAGGGTGGGCAAACAGTTTATCTCCTCTGACAGACAGGGAACGTGTCCACAGAATGGGGAGTGGGCTCCATTCCAGGGTTTCTTGTCAGAGAACAAGAGGAAGAAATCCCTGCTGGTAGGCAGGAGCCCGTGGGACCTACAGGCCACATGTAGACATGCAAAGGTCAGGCCACACTAGGTACAATGTGCTGGGACCCAACTGCTCTGCAGACAAGGTCACTGGAAGGACATCGGTGTGCAGGCTTGTGGCAGCCCGCCTCATCTCTGCCACCACCCATCGCACCCCTGAGCACAGCTGGACTGCCCATCCTGGGGGAAGTCTGGAGGGAAGGGACCCATGAGGTAGAAGGCGCTAGGAGCGAACAGGGCAGGAAGGGGCCCAGGCCCACGCTCGAAGTGCATCTGCCGCCCACGGGTGCACGCCCTTCGGCAGCTCTCCTCTGCTGAGGCCCTTTTGTTTGGCCCTTGTTTTTCCGGCGTCTCCTGCACTGGAGGAACTGTCCCCATCACCCCCATGGAGGGGCTTTCCGGGAGATCATTCTTCCCCGGGCACGTCTGCCCTGTAGGAATGGCTCACCCCGTTCCGTGTCCTCCTGGATCCTACGCCTCTGGCACCCACAGAGCAAAATGTCACATCTGTCCCAGCGGCCACTACTGTGTTCCAGGGCTGAGGCCACAGCTGTGTCCGAGAGGTTAGTGTCCTGCCAGCAGCCCAGCTGACTGAGCAAAGCGTCCAAAGCAAAAGGGAGGAGAGGGGGAAGTCACCCATAGGAGACTATATCTCTCCCCAGTTCCCTCAGACAAAGGCCTGGGCTGTAGAGTCTGATAATAAAGCGACAAGCATTTCCCGGGCAGGAGCCCTGCGGCAGAAAGGCCCAGCCCAGCACCCAGAGCTTCCCCTCCGCCAGCCTCCTTCAGACTCCCTCCTTCCCCTCCTACTCAGGCCCTAGTCTCGGCCCTGCCCCTTCACAGGTTTCTACTGCCCTGAAGGGACAGAGCTCAACTGGCAGCCCTGCCCGGCAGGCACCTACAGCCCTGTGCCTGGGCTGAGCAGCCTGCAGGCGTGTCGAGCCTGTGATGGGGGCAGATTCTGCCCCAGCGCCAACGCCACAGAAGCTGGCGGGCAGTGCTGGGAGGGCTTCTTCTGCTCCAGAGGGTCCACCCGGCCCAACCCGGAGGCCGGCACTGAAGGTAATGGGCCCTTCCCCAATGGACGTTGAGCCGCTGCCCCATTTCCTGGGGCCCTCGACTGGGAGGTAAGGGACAGATTCAAGGCCCTCCATGCACTCACTGGTCAACCCAGACAGACTGTTAAGTCTGTTCTCTGCAGGAACCTGGTCCCTGACCTCGGCCACCCGTGTCCCCAGGCTCTTGCTCGTGGTGAGCGGAACATCGTGGCAGCAATGAAGAGTGCCCTGGCATTTGTGTCCTCCGCCCACTGTCCATCCTGGGTGGGACCCCCCCCCCCCCAGGGACGCCCATATCCCACACCGGCCAGGCTGAGGGCAAACACCAGGGCAGGCCTGAGGAAGCTGCCTTAAGGGACATGGTGACGTGCCCCTCAGCCAGGCCATGCCTTTCCGTCACTTGGCACACACTGGTGGGTGGGGGAAGGCCCAGGCCACCAAATCAGAGTGCCTGGGGCCCTGGTGGCAGGCCTTTCAGAGCATGACCCATGTGAGGCCAAGGGGAGGAGGAGAGAAGACACAGCCAGGCAGCTCCAGGAACTGGGGAAAATGTGGCAACACTCGCCGGTGCAGGGAGGTCTGCAAAGGCTGCTACAGCAAGAGCTGAAGTGGGTGGTGACCTAGGGGGGCCCCGGCCTCAGTCTCAGACACTGTCCACCCCCTAGACTTGAGCCTTCCAAGGAGGCCCCGCCTCCCTCCGGGGCCCCTTACAGACGCCACCAGCCATGTCAACAAGCGTCCCCTGACGTCTTCCCGCTAGTATCAGTGACATGGGCTGTGGTAGAGTAGCCAGGTGCAGGGGGTGTGGCCACAGGAGGGACCCCTTCACAGCTGTGCCTTGGGAGCCAGCTGCCCAATTCCCCCTGGGCCCAGAGCCTGTCCCAGGGAGGGTGGAGCTGCTCGAGGACCCACGTCTCACCCTGTCCTTCCCAGTGACCAGGCTGACTTGTCTCTTGGTTCCAGAGGGGGCTGGCCCATGTCCTCAGGGACACTACTGCCCCAGGGGCTCAGCCGTGCCCCAGCCCTGCCCACCTGGCACCTTTAGCCCGCGCGTCAAGCTCTGCTCAGAGGTAGGGAAAAGTCTGGGTGCGAGGAGGGCCTGTTTGGTCTGGCCAAACCACACTGCCTCCGAGGTCCAAGGCTGTCACACAACCTAACGGGGGCATCTCCTGCAGGCCGCCTGCTCCCCATGCCTGCCCGGCTACTACTGCGGCGCTTCTGGCCTCGCCAGCCCTTCCGGGCCCTGCAGCGCGGGCTTCTTCTGCCTCGGTGGGGCCCTCGTCCCCAACGGCTCCCTGGGAGACCAGACCAGTGGCCCTTGCCCTGCAGGTATCCCCCAGGGCTGGGCTGAGGAAGAGACTGGGGAGGTAGGGAAAGAGCAGGCTCCAAGGCTGCTTCCCCAATGGGGCCAAGGGCCCCCTGGGCCCTCCAGGAGCTGGGTTTAGGATGGAGCTGCTCGGAGCACCAGGCAGTGGTCTTTCCTTGGCCCTGACCTGTCGGGTCATCTGCTTCCCTTTCAGGACACTTTTGCCCCCCAGGCACTGCTGCCCCCAGGCCCTGCCCAGCAGGCACCCACAATGGCCTGGCTGCTCAGGGCCACTGCGAGCCTTGTCCAGAGGGGTGAGTGCCAAGAGGCATCCCAGGGGGGCACGTGTGCAGCTGGCGCACAGTTTGCATTGCTGCTACGGGACGTGGCCGGACCAAATGCTCCCTAAGACCCCTTTCAACCTCAGTTCTCTGTGACTTTAAGAATTCCACAACTTCTTGCTGTCTTTATGTCTCTCCATCTCTTTGCTGGGTATCACTGAGTCAGTCCTAATTTCAAACCTGGGTGTCTTTTGCTGCAGTTTAAGCCATTTAAGCTCCACACGAACCCTCCCACCAGCCCTGCGTCCCCAGCCAGTGACGATGCCTGAGGCCACAGAAGGAAGGCGATCCCAGGCGGCCATCTCCTCCCCACTCTCGCTGCAGGGCCCCGCGACCCTCTGACCCCTCCCCGCTTGTCTCCTCTGCAGCTTCTTCTGCCCGGCAAACACCTCCTCTGTCGTGGGGAACGAGTGTCCCGCAGGCCATTACTGTCCTGCTTCCACCTCCTTTGCTTCTCAGTTCCCCTGCCCAAGGGGCACCTATCAGCCACAGAGAGGGGGTGTCCGGAGGTCAGACTGCACCCCCTGTGAGCCAGGTAAGGGGCAGGGACGTACCCTCTCTAGCCACATTAGGCCACCTCCTCCCTGGCCAGTGAGGGAAGGACTCAGGCCTGGCTCAGATAGAGATGCTCTGGCCACAGCCCACAGTGCACATTAGATCGGCCCACGTTTGCTGGTCGGGTGTGGGGTACCCCAATCTCTCTGCCCCCCAAGCCCAGGGGTCCTGTCTTTCCCTCTCCCCTACAGGCTCCTACTGTCTCCTGCCTGGCCTGGTGGCCATGTCTGGGCCTTGCAGTGCGGGATTCCACTGTGCTCAGGGGGCATCTCTTCCAAATCCCACCGATAGGATCACAGGAGATCTCTGTCCCCCGGGCCACTTCTGTCCTCAGGGCAGCCCCAGGCCCACTCCGTGCCCCCCCGGTGAGTCACTGGTGGATGAGCACCGGCTGTGCAGGGGTCTGCTCTGGGCCCGAGAGGGGAAAGGAGTGAAGACCCAGACTCAGCGAGGCTCCTGGGGAAGGATACAGAAGAAGCCCCCAGACTGCCCCCGAAGAGCATTGTCCCTTCTGGGTCCACAGAGCGTGGGGCTGGTTGGTGGAGTGATGAAGGGGGTGGTTTAGAGGCTGGGCCAGGCACCCTGTGGGAAGCCTGAACAGGGAGGGGTGGATGACAGAGGCACAGTGAGAGTGAGAGGTGCCTGGCAACAGAGATGGGGGGTGAGACACACCTCAGCTGTGCAGCACACACGAGGTGGCCGGGAGGCCAGGGAGCCTCCCAGTCACTGGTCTGGGAGGCTGAGTGGACAGAGCAGGATCTGGCTCTGGAATCTGAGACCGACCACCACAAGTCTCCGTCCGCGAGGCCTGCTGCTGGTGGCCACAGTGTGTGCACCTGCACACAGGCTTTCTCCTGGCCCTCCCTGGGGCCACGTCGCTGGAGGACTGCCAGCCATGCCCAGCTGGATGGTTCTGCTCCCGGGCTGGCCTGAGCTCCCCAGAGGCCCCGTGTGAAGGAGGCTGGTTCTGCCCCGAGGCCTCTGTCTCTGGGCGCAGTCCAGGTAAGGGCGGACATTGCTCACAGTCTGGGAAGGGGTAGGGTGCTGCAGGGCCTGCAGAGGGCCGTCCTGGAAGGGAGACACGGCCTGTGGGCTCCCCCTCTGCCCCAAGGCTCCTGTGGCCCAGCAGCAGCGAGGTGGGCCCTTGTGACCTGCAGCCTGCTGCGGAAGGGCCTGGGAGCACCGTGCCTTAGAGAGGCTCCCTGTGCACCCAGAGCTCAGGAAGGGCGATGGGACCCAGCCTCCACACGACTCGGTGGCCACCTCCATTCTCAGGCAGTCTCTCAACCAGCGCTCGTGAGAGTGGCCCGTGTGCCGGGCACGGCCTGCAGAGAACTGACAGCTTCGAGTCCCCTGCTCTCACTAAGCTTATGACCCGACAGCCCCAGCATGGAAGGGGCTCCTCTGACACTGCAGCTCTCAAGAGGGTGCTTCCACTGTCCCCATCCTCAGCCCCGACCCTGGAGTACAGCCAAGCTAAGACAGCACCTCCAAAGAAAGTAATTACATATCCCAGGAAATGAACAAAGTGAATATATGAAAGCAAGAAACAGTTTCATCCTCCCGAACGCGGACAGAGAGCACAGCTTTCTGATCCTGCCCCATGCCTTCCCATGGCCTGGCTCCCAAATCGGCTCCACTGCAACCTGGCATCTCATGCCGTTGTCAATCAAGGGCCCTCGGGAAACCAAGTCTGTGAGCAGGGTGGGCTTCCTTCTTCTCACCAGTGCCCTGTATCATGAGAGCACAGGGGGCTCCCGGGGGCTTAGTCCTCACAGCAGTTCCCAAAAGAAGCTACTTTTCTCGGAACATCTCATAGGACTAGGAACGCCCTGGGAGCACCTTTGGTGAGAGGTGCTCTGACCGGAAGCCTGAGTCTGCCTTGCGTACCCGGTGAGGCTCCAGCTCCACCGCCCGGCCCATGGAGCGCACCGCCCTGCGCCGCCCCAGCGTGCTCACTGCAGACCCAACTCCCGCCCACCACGTGGGCTTTCCACACAGGGAACCTGCCTCCCCGCCAGGTGCTCCTAGGACTGAGCTGTGAGGGCCCGGGGGTGTCCCAGGCCCCATGAGTCACACACCCCATCCCCGCCTCACTGACGTGGGGCAGGTCAGAAGGCCTCTGGGCTCTGGCTGGAGGGAGATGGGGAGTCTCCCGAGAGGAAATAACTGTCTCCCTTGGCTTTTCCAGGCACTCTCTGCCCCTCTGGGCACTCATGCCCCCCAGGCAGCCTGGAGCCCCAGCTCTGCCCCGCGGGACAGTATCAGGATGAACCTGGACAGAGTCTCTGCAAGACCTGCCCTGCTGGGAAGTGAGGAGCTGGGGCTGGGCTGGGGCTCCTTCTCCATCCCGGTGACATCTGACTTCTCCTGCCTCCCCCGCCCCCCCGGGAGCCAGAGGGGCTCCAACCTGTTGCAGAGACTGGCGACCACGGGAACTCCAGGCCCCCATTGCCCTATGAAGCCCAGAGTAATAAACATTAATGCCAGCGCAGAGGCCTGCAGGGCTGCAGGCTTCACGCACAAGACTCTGAGACAGGAGGACATTGTTGGCCTTAATGTCCATTTCCTCTGACCTCAGATTTTCTCCTGCCCAAACCCTCCATGTCCTGGGAGCTCTGGAGGGGCCTCCTTTCCTAGAAAGCCTTGGGATATAGAAGTCATTGACCCTTCATTCCTGACCACCCACTGACTGTGTCCACAGGTTCTGTCCCTATGGGATCCAGGGGCCAGGAGCCACGCCTCCTTGGCCAGTGGACTGTCCTGCTGGCTACTACTGCCCTTTGGGTACCCAGACCCCCACTCAGCACCCGTGTCCCAGGGGCACCTTCCGCGAGAGGCCCGGCGCACGTGGCACTAAGGATTGCAGGCCCTGCCCTGCAGGACAGTTCTGCTCAGATTCAGGTGACGAGAGCCAGCTCTCTGGGACTTTGCGGGGTCCTTAACTGATCCATTTGTCCCAGAGACACTTCACCTGCCTGAGGGCAGACGTCCTAGGTCCCCTCACATCACTTACGACCCGCAGCCCCCACATAAGAGACACTGCTTGAGGACTGGGCACGGGATTGGAGGGGAAGGCAAAGGTGACCTGGCCCCAAGTTCACAGAGGGGAAGGGGTCGCATTAAGAAAGACCAACACCCCAGCCCAGCATACCCTGATTCCAGGAGTGTCCTAGGGAGGGACTGTGGAGTGCTTGCCACAAGCTTTGAAGGTTATCAGCCTTGCTCAGGGGCAGGACTTCAGGGGGACGCCCCAGGATTGAGCCCCAGAATGAGACGGTGGACACAGCTGTAACCAAGTTGGAGAGAGGAAGAGACAGGGTGATGTGCATTTGTCAATGTTAGTGGTCTACTCCATTTATGCATAAACCACCTAGAAGACACAGTTGGGCAGTAAGTAGAGGGGTGTGTGGGGCTGGGAGCAGAAGAAGCGCGGCGTGTATTCCTCCAAATGGTCCCCAGGGCCCCAGGATCCCCACAAGAGCATATGAGGATAAGGCTGGGGTATGAGGCATTGGCCCATCACCTGTGGGCGAGGCGCAGGGCTCTGCACACCTCCACCCACCTCAGCCTGGCCTGTGTTCCTGGTTCCCAAGTCAGCACTCTCACTTTGACTCCGCGTGAGCCCGTGGGATGTGACCAGACAGGCCTCTTAACAGATGTATCCTCACAACAGGGCTACTCTTGCTTTCTTTCTTTCTTTTTCTTTCTTTCTTTGGTTGCACCAGCTCCTCAGTTGCAGCATGTGGACTCCTCAGTTGCGGCAGGCGGTCTCCTTAGTTGTGGCATGCAAAGTCTTTGCTGCAGCACGTATGTGGGATTTAGTTCCCTGGCCAGGGACTGAACCCGGGCCCCCTGCATTGGGAGCACGGAGTCCTAGCCACTGCGCCACCAAGGAAGTCCCCAGGGCTATTCTTTTACAGACGAAAAGCCCGAGTTCAGAGAGGCCTCCTGCACCTCTGCGTCGGTAGTGGCAGCAGAGCCAGGAGGGGTGCAGAGTCTGGCTCCAAAGCCTGGTGCCTTGAGCTCCACGGCCTCCCTCTGACAGTTCCGTCTCCTCCTCTCCCTTCTCATCTGAATCGAGGTCCACTGTCTCCACCCTGTCGCCACAGGGGCTGGGAAGCGCTTCCCGGACGGGCCATGCTCAGCAGGTTACTACTGTCCCCCTGGCCAGACCTCAGCCACCCCTTCATCTTTCCGGTGCCCACCTGGCTTCTACTGTCCCGAGGGATCCCGCCAGCCAAAGGCCTGTGAGAATGGAACATTCCAGCCCCAGGAGGCCAAGGGGTCCTGTGAGCCCTGCCCCGCGGGATTCTACTGCGAAGCCCTGGGCACAGGTGGGCTCGCTGGGGCTGTGCACGGGGCTCCCACAGGGTGCTGAGCCCCAGGGCCAGGTGCCAGTGACGGGAGCATCAAGCTCTCACGGGCTCCTCGAAGACCAGGATCCGCCTCCCTTGTTAGAGAGAGGGGAGGGACTTGTGAAAGGAGGCGCAGTGGGTAGCCTGAGGGAGACTCTGGTGTCCTCCCTGTATGTGCGCTTTTAGATGTGCCTTTAGAACGTGTCTAGGGAATTCTTATGCCAGGAGCTTGTTGTCACGGTCGTAGAATTATGATTCACGTGCAGCCCTTGACAACCGACAGCAGAGTGAAGGAAGGGGTCCCTGACACAGGCAGGTATGAGGGAAGGGCTTGTCGGGGACTTGAACCAGGACGGGCCGTTGCATGGACGCCCAGGGCCCAGCCCAGGATGGTGGGCACGAGGTGCAGGACAGGACAGTCTGAGGTCGAGGGCTCTAGGATCTGTGTTGGCTGTGGCTCCACTCAGTTGCCCCAAGATACATCTGCACACCCAAGGTCAGGATGTGGCCTTGGCCGTCTCTAAATGCAGGTGGCTACTGGCCCAGCAGAGAGGCCTGAGCAGTGGGGTCTGCAGGCCACGGAGGGATGGTGGCCCTGATGTGACCAGTGTGGGCAAGTGCCATGTCCTAGAGAAAGGGAGCAGCCAGGGTCCCTGGAGGCTGGAGATATCAGGGGCCACAGAGGTTTCCTGGGCGATGCGCCTTCTGCTACCACGGCAGACAGTCAGACACTGAGGGGCCCCTGCAGCCAACATACCCAGAAATCAGACAAAGAATAAAGCACCGAGGGCCTGGGCCAAGGCAGGTTCAGAGCCTGGGGGTCCTGAGCCTCCAACCCAGGACGCTCGGAGGGTGGGGGTCCCCCCACAAGCTCGGGCTGACCCTGCCATTGCCCCCAGGTCCCACTTCCGATGGCCCCAGACTATGCCTCCGGGGCTACTTCTGTCCCCCTGGCTCCCACTCAGCCACTGCCCACACGTGCCCTCGGGGGACGTTCGGGCCCAGGCGAGGGGCCACTGCGGAGCTGCACTGTGAGCTGTGCCCAGCAGGTTCGTGGCTTCTGGACGTGGGCCCTGCAGAAGGCCTAGGCTGGAAGGCTGGGGAGTGCGTGAGGGGCAGTAGGAGGGCAGCGGAAGTCCCTGAGGGTGAGCGCCTTGGCCCCGGGCCCCTATTGTCACGGCACCGCCTCCCAAGTCCAGTGGCTGCATCAAGGAAAGCAAGGTCAGGTCCACACGTGGGCCAGGCCCCACCAACCCCTAGGGGCCATGGCCCTCACCGTCCTTGTATTCCCAGGGCTTCCTCTTGCCCTGTGCTCCAGCCCACGTGCACCTCTAGCGCTCAGGACAGGACGCATCCCGAGTTCACTTCAGAGGCCTGGGGCTGCTGGAGAGAGAGGACAGCCTCTCCCTCCCCCAGGGCCTGTGGGTCTGAGAGCCTGCTGGAGGATGTGTGCAGGAGGGGCATAGCCCAGGAGGGCTGGGGCTGGTGCTGGAGAATGAGGGAGGTGAGGGAAGGCCCTCTGTCACCCGCCCTTGGGTCTGCTTCTTCTAGGGATGTTCTGCTCCTCAGAAGGACTGTCTCAGCCGTCGGGGCTCTGCCACCCCTCCCACTACTGCTCAGGGGGAGCGGTGTCTCCCACCCCCATCCAACACAAGGTACCTAATGGGGGCACGGCACCCCAGACAGATGCCTGAGTCCACCCTGCAGTGCCCGCGTGCGTACTGGACCACACAGCTCCTGCTGAGCTGACTGTTCTCCCACCAGGGCTGAAGCACCCTGAGGGCCAGGCCCTCCTCACCTAAGTGTCCCCAGGGCCTGGCATGGGGCCTGGTGGCTTAGTTCAATGATTCTAAGACAAGTGTCTTTTTCACATTCACCATCTCTAGAACCAGCATCATCTTATAATCCTTGGCATCTGGCAATCATAATGGCAGTGAAATTTTTTCTTTTAAATTGCTCACCTTCCAGCAGATGGTATCTTGGGTTTGAGACACGTGGCAATATTAGCAGGTCACATGTGCACAGCCTTTACATGTGCTGGCAGCATCCATGTGTTGTACACACGTTGACACAGCAGGCCTCACGATGGCCCTGTGGGAGGCCCCAGGGTGACCCCATTTAGACAGAAAGAACCTGAGGAACACGTGGGGTAATGGACTTTCTCAAGGCCGCATGGTGGGAAAGCAACCATCAGTATGTTGGATTATTCTGCAGAGCAGGGCAGTGGAGAGTCAGTTGGTGGGTGGACGCACGGACCCACATTGGACAGACAGATGGGCACTGGTGTGCTGGCTGATTGGCTTTGGTTCTCATTTTGTTACTGACTGGCTGCGTGACCGTGGACATGCGCACCCCTCGCCCTCTCTGGGCCCCAGCATCACCTTTAGAACAGAGACGTCCCCTACTCTGGAAGTCACCGAGTCCACATCAACACCAGAGAAGAGAACAGGCTGGGAGATGAAGGGAGGGAGGGGAGGTCACTGAGCGGATGCTATGATTTAGGAAGAGGCTGCCCCCAGGCACCCTAGATCCTCCCCCAGAGGCTGTAGCTGGCACGTAAAAGCACGTAGTAACAGGGCGATTTTGCGGGAAGTAGCCTCATTTAAGTCTTCTCCCCCAGGAGCCAGCAGCGGTGTTTGCGGCCCGAGACCACAGTCTTGCCTTGACATCCTTTCTTCTTTCTCTCTGGATCCACAGGTGGAGGCCCCTGGGCTCTCTGGGAATGACATCTGTCCCCCTGGCTTCTTCTGCCCCAGGGGAACAGGCTCGCCAGTTCCATGCTCGCCTGGGTTTTTCTCCCCTGCCCCAGGCCTGGCCAGTGAGCATCAGTGCCAGCCGTGCCCCCCGGGGCACTACTGCAGCCATCCTGGGCTATCCCACATCCTGGAGGCCGAGATCTGTGATGCAGGGTGAGCGGTGGCCTGAGGAGGGCGGAGGCTCCCTAGCTTAGGCTTTCCAGGGCCCCCAGTTCACAAACGAACCCTAAATTCCCAGGTCTCTCCCTGGCACCCTCTCAGGAGCCCAGGTCAGGGTGACTTTCTGCCCCAGGAGCACGGTCCTCCGATGCCCCATCCCTCAGATACAGGGCTGAACTGAACACACTCTCATAGGCCCGCACAGCACTGACCTCCCAAGGTCCAAGGAGCTCTGAGTGTGCTCGGCCTGCACAGCCTCTGTGGCCCCTGCCAGACCTTGGTTTTTATCCCGTCAGCCAACAGCCTCTGCCAACAGGTGCCTAAGATTCCTGGCAGGTGCATCCCCTTCATTGTCCAAAGGGCTGGAGACTGCCCATGGCCACCAGTAAGCTCCGGCCAGGTCCTGTGCGAAGGAAGACCTGTGCCATCGGCTCAGGGGTCCCGAGGACAGAACATTTGGAGAGGGGAGTCGTGCTGACTCTGGAAAATGTCAGACCCTGCCCAGAAGTGGCTTCCTGAGCCCCTGCTACTTAGTCTCCTGCCAAAGGGGAGCTCCTCTCATCCCAGGGACGGACCCTGGCTGTGGCCGCACTGGCCTCCCTCAGCACAACTCCGATGACAGGGGCCTCCAAAGGCTACGCCTGCTCTCGCCTTCAGCCTGGCCAGGACCCCAAGGTCGTGCTGAAGGAGGTTCAGCCATGGTTCTCCATTTTCTCAGGTACATCTGCCTGGGAGGCAGTGTTGTCCCCTCACCCTCCGATGGCACCCATGGATACAGATGTCCCCCTGGCTTCTGCTGCCCCCCAGGGGCCCACAGTGAGGTGCCCTGTGAGCCTGGCACCTTCAGCCCATTGCCTGGAGCTGACACCTGCCTGCCCTGCCCAGGGGGCACCTACTGCCAAACGGCTGCCACTGTGGAGGCCACCACCTGCCCCAAAGGTAATGATGCCCTCAGGCCCGTCTCTTGGGGGCAGAGGGACCTTGCGCGTGACCCCAATGGACAGTGCCCCTGAGGGTTCAGTGCAGACGGGACCACTGTCTTCCCAAACTTGGCTCTGTCCTGGAGCTCCATGCTCGATGGCAAGACCTCAGCCCTTCCCAGGAGCCAGAGGCCCGCATGTGAAGTGGGGCCACCCGTGCTGCAGAGGAGGACGCAGGGTGAAGGTTGCCACCCTGGGCTGCCAACTCCCCCTCCCACGGCCATGCCTTCCCGCTCACCACAAGTTCCCAACGAGTGCCATGGGGGTGACAGAGGGCAGAGCGCTGGCCTGCGGGCAGGACATCTGGTCAGTCCCTGCTCTGACCTAAGCGCTGCTGTCCTGGGGCGGCCGCCACTCTGCAAAGCGAGCCCACGGCGCCCCGGGGGAACTCCACCCTGGGGTGAGGGCTAACTCCCTCTCAGCAGATGCCCCCCAGAGAAGACTCTGCAGTGTGTCTGGGTGGCCAGGCTGCCTGTCGTGGGTGCAGCCATTTCTCCAGAGGAGGCGGTACATGACCCCACTTTCTTCAAGACAAGAAACTCTCTCTCAGCCCTACAGAGCCAGACCATGCACGTCACCTACGTCTCACTAAGTAATGAGCCCAGAAACAGTGCTGCTGTCCCTGTGTGCACACCCACGCACACTCTGACACACGTAAGGGCACACACGTGCACGCAGGCACATCCCGGCTGCCCGCACTGACCTCCAGCAGGGCCCCCGCACACTGCCTGGATTGCAAGCCCTCCCGGCCTTTTCCCACCACCGCACCAGCACCCCTGGCGTGCCTTCTGGCTGTGCTCTCTGCCACGAATGGCAGGAGGTGGTGGCCTCTGGGTGCTGAGAGCTGTCTCGCTCCCGCCTTCCCCACAGGTCACTATTGCCCAGCAGGGACGTCCTCTCCTCTCCCCTGCCCAGAGGGAAGCCTGAACCCGCGAGAAGGCGCTCTCTCCTCCAGGGCCTGCCAGCCCTGCCCAGCAGGGACGTATTGCCCTGGGGAGGGCAACGGGCAGCCCGAGGGTAGGTACCAGCAACCCAGCAGAGCTGCGTGCGGGCGCACACAGCACAGGTCTGGGGCTGGCCCGCGCCTCAGTGCGGCCGCCTGCACCTCCTCCCTTGAGCCCTCCACTGAGAGGCCTCAGCCTAGTGGCCGAGAGCAGGGCTTCAGGAGGTGCCGCTGGGGCTCTCATGCCAGCCATGCGCTCAGTGCAGGCGTGACCCTGGACAAGCCAGCCTCACGGGCCTCAGGCTCCTCCCCTGTAGAAGGAGGCTGAGAGCACCCCACGTCCCGCAGTGGCTGTGGAGCATGCGGTCTTAACAAATCAAGAGCTTAGAGCAGCACTGGCTGCACAGTGAGTGCCCTCAGCCAGCATCTCTGTGGTTTACCCCTCACCCCAGGCCCCATGCGGAAGTCATTCCTTGTTTCCCTGACCTCCTTCCTCCTACTTTAATTTCTGTGATGCTCCGGCACTGGGGACAGCAGGCAGCGATCAGGGAGAGGCAAGATATGTCGTAGCACAGACAGCTGCCCTAAAATCTACATCTCTCTATGTTCAAGGACCCTGCTCAGCTGGTTACTACTGCGAGGGGGGTGCCACCAGCCCCACTCCCTGGAGCAGCTCTGCCTTCCCCCTCAATGGACCCTGCCCTCGAGGCCACTACTGCCCGCAGGGGACCCTGTACCCCGTGCCCTGCCCCACGGGGAGGACGAGAAGCAGCCCAGGTGAGCATCTGGCCTGTGCCTTCCCCACCCCTCCCGGCCGTGGGCCCCTCCTTCAAAAGCCCCACTCCAGCCCCACGGAGCAGATGCGCACAGCGCAACAGGAGTGTCGCTGGTCTGGGTCTCTGGGTCTCCCTGGAGTGGGCACGAGTCCAGGCAACACCCCCAGGGTAGGCTGTGCCCAAAGTGGGGCTCTGCCTGCAAAATGCCAGAGGCGCCCTGAGGGAGGCCCTGGCCAAAGCTACTTCGAGACCTGATGCCCATGGCACCAACTCCGTTCCGGCCCTGGTGGACGGCCGTGAGCCCAGCAGTGGAAGGTCTCTGTTTTCAGGGGCTGATATTCCAGCGTGGGGATCTCTCTCTCCAGGTGGCATCTCTGAGGAGAGCTGCAGGCCCTGCCCAGCTGGCTCATTCTGCCCGAGCCTGGGCCTCAGCTCCCCGCCTGGCTCCTGTGTGGCTGGCTCCGAATGCCCCTGGGACCACAGGGCCTCTGGTCCCATGGCTGTCCTCTGCCCGCAGGTACCTCCCCGGGAGCGGCGGGAGAGGGCCCAGGCACCAAGGCCCGGGGAAGCCAGGGATCCCCGCCTGGGATTCAGGCTGGAGCGCTCAGTGCCTCACAGGAGGGGCCTCACCTCCCCATCTCCTAGACCCTGATCCTCTCCGCAGCTGCCCCATCCAGCCCCCTGGCCTCCTGCGCTCCAGTCAGCAGGGCCTTGAACCAGCCAGAAGGAAGGACAAGGCACTGACCCACCCGAGCCCCTGGGCACCCTGACGATACCCAGCCTGGCCCTCAGAGGCGCTGCTTTTCGTCCACTGCCCAGGGTCACTTCTGCCACCCAGGGGCTGCTTGGCCTGCCCTGTGCCACCCAGGACAGTACCAGCCCTCCCCAGGCTCAGACACCTGCCTCCAGTGTCCACCTGGATTTTACTGCCCACAGCCTGGAACCAGAGCGCCCAAGCCCTGCCCAGCGCACGCCTACTGCCCAGCCGGTACGCCCAGGAGCCCTCAGCTCCCCACGCCTCCCGGACTCTCTTCTTTCTCAACAGCTCCCCTATCTTCCCCCTTCCCTTCCTTCCTTTCATGCATTCATTCATCCATCTATTCACTCTTTCATTCAAAATCCATGGAGGGCCAACGCGTGTCGGCGCCAAGCTCGCACTAGGAAGACCGGCGCGACGAGCTACCCTCAGCCTCCGTCCTCCCCTCGCCCCGATCCCACCCCTCACTCTCCCACCCACCCTCTTGCTTCTCTTCTCTCCATCAGTTGACTCACCCATGCTCAGTGCCCTGCCTCTTCCCCGCACTCAGCCTGGGGGCCCCAGAGAGCAGCTGGTCCGCAGGTGATGGCAAACAGGGGTCATTGCCTGTGCCCGTCTGGGCCACCGATCTGCGGCGGCTTCCTGAGCTCCGGCTGGAGAGGGGCCCTGCGGTGCTGTCAGGGTTCTGGGGCAGTGGCAGATGAGACAGCAGCGCCACAGCCACTGCAAGTCTGCTAACCCAGAACACACTGTGCATGCCACTCTCACACCAGCTCGCACATGCACCTGCGAGTACATGCACACATGGACACAAGGGTTCTCACACACTCTCATGGTACACATGCTCACAAACACAGATGCACACACAGCAGATGCACCCAGATGTACACACGTGCCCACACACGCATATGCGGTCTGCAGGCAGCCCAGCAGACAAATAGGCGTCCACAAAAGTCCATAAGCTTTGTCATGTCTTAGGTGAACTTGGGAGAAGATCCTCCTGCCAATTTTAGGAGTGCTGAGTGCGTTACATTCATAAGTGTTTGAGCCACAAGTGATGCATACATTTGTTTTTCCCGTGCCTGTGGTGTGAAAGTTATGCCCCTTTTAAATGAGTGATCTTCTCCCCCAGAATATTTAGGACATGACAAGTTCTAATAACCTGGCCTGTTGTCCTGGTGACTACATGTTGTACTAGTCATACACATGCATACACACACACGCACACACAGGAGAGGACAGCTCTCCTGGACTCACAGGCTCACCCCCAGACCTTCAGCCCACCCTTGCTGAGGTGCTGACTGTCTTACTCTCATCTTCCCCTAACTAAATCCACACCTTCCGGCTTCTTACCCCCACTCCGGCTGCCCCTCTAAACCTTTTTTCCCCGTCAGGAAATTTTTCATTTCCATTCGAGGTGTGTACACTGGTAGCTGCCAGCCCTGCCCACGTGCACAAGGAAACACTGAGGCCAGCAAAGCCAGACGGCAGCCCCCAGGACGAGGGCTGCGGATGTGATGGGGCTGTGGGTGCTGAGTCGAGGAGGGTGGGACTGGCCCAGGAGCGTCCCACCCACCCAGCCAGGCGGGGCAGCAGGGCCCTGTGGAGGGAGGGCGGGGAGGAGGGGGTGCATTTCCCCATGAGACGCACTCAGACCCAGGGATCCCACACACCTGACCAACAGCACGCACCTCACTGAGCCGCTCTCCCCGAAACAGCTTCACTGCTCTCTGAAAACCCTCCGCTAGGGAGTTCCTCTTGGAAAGAGACAATGACCCTAGAGAGAGACATCGAGGTCACCACGCTGTCGTCACTCCGTCGGCTCTGAGAAAGCAGCGTGAGAAACTCAGCGCCCTCAGGGGCAGCAGGATGCGATGCCCTCTGTGAATCCATCCGTCTGGGCAGGTCCAGAGGCACAGATGTGACCTGAGCCTTCGGCTGCCCGTCTTCACTAGCTGCTCCCCCTCTTCCAGGGACGTGGTCTCCACCTCCATGTCCGCCAGGGACCTTCACTCCCAGGGACACGCTGGGCCTCCGGGAAGAGGGTGACTGTTCCGTCTGTCCCCCTGGTCACTACTGCAGGTCAGTAACAGCCCAGAGTCATTCACCTCCTGCCACTGCCATCAAAGTGCACACTCTGGCTAAAGAGGCCCGGTGGGTCCCCTAGTCTGTCCCAAGGGCCCCAACCCGTGGGTGTGGGAGCTAATGTGTAAGAGGCCAAAAGGCTGCCGGTGAGATCACAGCCCCACGTGGCTGCATGGACCTGAACAGGGAGGGAAAGCCTGACAATTAGGCAAAGACAGCTAGAAAGCCAGGACACTTAGCACAGACTTGGATTTTAAGATAAATAAAATACATTCAAACTGAGCGAGGGTGGATATGAAATGAAAATAGCTCTGCTCAGTTCCTGCCTAAAAACAGGGGCAGTTCCTTACAGGTGAAACTCTTTGTGCCTCTAGGCGATACCAGTGTCCTGCACATACACTCAGGGGAAAGATGGACAATTCTTCCTTGTACCTCTACCTCTGAATTTTCTATAGTGTGAATAGCTTTTGTAATCCCTTGGGCTGGACAGACAATACATGGTTTCTTTAACCAGAATGATCAGAAAGCAGGCCTTAAGGTCCAAATTCCTCCTGAACTTCCTATACCCCCTCCCTCCTCTATGTGTAAGACATGTGCGTGGTGGCACCTGGCTGCCCCTTCCGTGGAATGTCACAGCAAGGACTGCGCTTGGGGTTCAGAGACGCACAGCCTCGGGGGTGGAGGCTCCCCGGCTTCCAGCCTTTCCCGAGACCTTAGGGACAGGCTCAGCCGCTCAGAGTAGCCAATCAAAACAAAAGAGACCACACTGGTCTCCAGGGAAAGCTCCCGACGTTTGCTAAAGGCAGTTTCTGGAGACTGGGGACAGGGGTCATCAAAAGAGGAGTTGCTGGACATTTCATGCAGAGATGAACCTGCTTCAAAGCGGGTCCTCCTCTACTTACCAGGTGACAGCAGAGGACTCCTCGGACTCTCCCTCTGCAGGTTCCTCTCCCATCTCAGGAAGTTCATCGTTAGGTCTAGTCTGCTTTCTCCAGCTGCAGAGCAGGAGGTCAGACTGGTGGCTCCAAGCCCAGGCCCCGGCGGGCCCTGGGCCCTGAGCACACCTGGGGACAGTACCTGCTGTCTGTCCTCTCCCTCCTCAGCCCACAGCGAGTGCAGCAGGGCCTCCGAGCTTCTCCTGGGGGGCTCGTCCTGCTGATGGCAGCCGGGGTCCTGCGCTTTATCCACTGGGCCCCACAAGTGCCATAGAGAAAAGATATCCAGCTTTTCCCGGAGGCAGTGCAGGGACGGGGCTCGTGGCTGCTGCGATGGCCCCCGGGTGTGAGCCTCACACCCTGCTCCCCTGCTGGGTGAAGAGTCTCATCTTTTTCTCTCGTATACTTGGCTATATTCACACATGCTCCTGCAGCAGAGGTCAAAGGTCTTTTACACTATGGGTCACAGTGAAACTGTCCAAAACCAGGGCAAGCTTCCCCCTGGCGCTGGGGCACTGGGCTCAGATGGGCCCCTCCATCCTGGTCTCACTCTCTTCCCTCTCCCTGGCTGTTAGAGGCGGACAGGTATGGGGGAAATGCCCTGCTGGTTACTTCTGCCCACCTGGGACCTCTGAAGTGACGGCATCAGGTCCAAGGGAGTCCCAGACCCCGTGTTCCCAGGGACAGCTATGTGCCGAGCAGTGCCCACCAGGTAACAGCCCCCATTTCTTGCCCTTGGGATGTGAAAGAGGCAGAGAGCAAGGCTGTCCAGCTGTCACCACAGAACCCACCCTAGCAAAGAACCTTTTCTGTGTGTCACAAAAGACTCTAAAAATAGTTGACCCCAGTTGTTGTTCGTCTAGTATGTACATGCATATACATGTGTATGTAATTACACATACCACATGTACGTAATATCTGATATGAATATGCACCCAATGCAGTTCAGATGGTTACTGACTGGACAAATGCAGAAGCAAGGGGAGCCAGGACTGGCACCCAGACCTCTCAACCCCTGGGCTGGCAGAATCCCCCGGGCGCCCCCAGACACAGCTCCCCCAGAGTCCTGGCACAGTTCCCCACCTGCCCCGGAGGAGCAGCCTCCCTGCCTTCCAAGGACTCCAGCACGACCCCGTGTGCTGCAGGTTTCTACTGCCCCGAGGGCAGTGGAGAGCCCAGCCTGTGCCCACGTCACACTGTCGCAGCAGCCCCAGGAGCCAAGCAGCAAGAGGACTGCAGGCCTTGCCCCACCGGGCACTGGTGCAAAGTCGGTGAGGCACCTGTGCCACAGCCTGGGGTGTGCTGGTCCTGAGAAGGGCCCGGGGAGGCCCTTTGGGCAGGAGGGGAGGATGGAGCCCGAGCCCTACCCTGCTTTCCAGGGGCCCCGGCCATCTACCCCTGCCCCACCGGCCATTACTGCCCTGGAGGTAGTGAGACCCACCCAGGAACCCCTCAGGCTTGCCCTGCGCACACCTACCTGGCAGCAGAAGGGGCCGAGAGTCTGACAGAGTGCCTCCCCTGCCCCGCCGGGTACCACTGCGCGTCCCCAGGTGAGAGGCCGTCTCCAGGCCAGATGCTGAGACCTTTGGGGAGGAGAGTCGAGAGGCCAGCAGGAGGCACCTTTCTTGCCTTCTGCCTTTGCCCCAGGTCTCTCTTCCTTCGAAGACCACCCATGTCCTCCAGGCTACTGGTGCCCAGGTGGTCAGGGTGCCTTTCTCTGCCCACCTGGAACCTTTCGGACAGAGCCAGGGGCCTCATCATGGGAAGACTGTGAGCTCTGTCCCCCTGGCTACTACTGCCCAGAGGCTGAGCAGAGCGGCCGAGCAAATGTGTTTCCAATCCCCTGCAGAGCTGGATCTGAGTGCTCTGCAGGTGAGACTGTGACCCTTCGCTCCCTCCCAGCCCCTCCCCCAGCCCTCCCCCCCTCCCCCCTCAGGTTTGGCCAGGAGCTCACGCAGGAGGCCCAGAGAACATCACGCAGGCATTGCATGGCCACCTGCTTGCCTTCGCAAACCATCTGCCCAGCCCCCCAAGGTCCACCCAGTCTGGTTGGGTCTGTGCCACCTGGATCTCCCCAGGGCCTAGGTGGCTCGGCCTGTCCCTGTCTCCCTCAGGTGCTGTGGCTGAGGTCATGTGCAGGGCTGGCTCCTACTGCGGGCCCCAGACTGGGACCCCCCCGCTCTGTCCTGCAGGCTACACCTGCCCTGCCGGCTCTTCCACCTACACCGGCCCAGGGCAGCTGTGAGTACCCCACCCATCGTGTGAGTGTCAGGCCCCTCAGCACGTCTCAGCCCGCGGGCTCCCCCCCGACAGGGGTCACCTCCCTCGGGTTCCCAAAGGGCTCAGGCCAAAAAGCAGGGCTCAGAGACAAGTACCTGGTACCCCTTTGCCTGGTCTTCCGTGCCTCTGTCCCAGGGAAGGAGGATGAGGAAGCCAACTGCACTGAGATGTCCTTCATGGGCTTCTAGGGCCGTCCTGCAGGCTGGCCAGATTCAGGTAAAGAAAATGCAGGAAACCCAGTCACACTTGAATTTCAGTTAAACAACAGACACATTGCTCATATAAGTGTGGCCCAAGCAATATTCGGGAGTGCTTATACTCATTGTTTACCTGAAATTCAAATATGCCTGGGCACGTTGAACTTCATCTGGCAGCCCCTTTCCTGTGTCCAGGACCGACACCCCAACAGGCCTGGCTGTGCACCCCACCACGCCCCCGCCAATCATGTCTGGTCCACACATCCTCTTGTCCAGGGCGAGGTGGGCAGGGGGGCAGACGTGGCACTGCCCAATGGCCTGGCCGCCTGGGCATGGCTCAGCCACTTCCAGGAAGGCAACTCGACCTGCTCAGGCCCCACCAGACACAAGGCAACCCCAGAGCCCCCCATCTGGGGTAATATCGGAGTCTGCCCTCCCCCTGGCAGCTTAAGGCCCAAGCCTGGGCTATGTCGGGGCTCTGCTGGTGAGATGAGAAGCAACAGCACACACAGACCCCATCAGCATGAACATGGGGTCTGGGCTCTGTGTCTCTGTGCAGCTGCGTGTTTCCCTATTACTGCCCCCCGGGCAGCATCCATCCACGTGCGTGCCCTGGGGGCTCCGAGGCCCTGAATGGAAGTGGCCTCAGAGTCTCCCAGGAGACTTGCTGCCGCCTCTGTGAAGCGGGCACCTACCACAGCCGGGCCCTGGACGCCCTGCCCTGCCAGCCCTGCCCCCCCGGATTCAGCTGCCACCAGGGTGAGTTTGGGAACCAGGGGGGTAGGGCTTGGTCCTCGGGTCAGAAGTGGGCTGAGACTGGTGAGGCGGATGGAGGTGGCAGGTGGAGAGAGGCCTGCAGGACCCCTGGGAGTGTGCACGGGACAGGCCTGTAGCTCTTCTCGGCCAGGCCGGCCGCCTGAGACAGAGAGACCCAAGCGCACAGGGAGGGCACAGATGAAGGAGGCCTCAGAGCAAGTAGACACGCTGTCTGTCTGGATGTTAGGTTTAAAAGACCTACAAATCACAGGCTGTGCACGACACCATACAAATGAGCATGTTGGAGCCCGTGGCCCGGATGCTCTCAAAAATAGGACAAGGGCTGCCCAGTGTGTGAGGGAGGCCAGACACACCGCCCTGTGTCTGCAGGGTGAGATGGAGGCGAGGGGACCGCTGGGAGTGCGGGAGACACAGCAGGGTACAGGGCCTCCGACTCCTTCTCTGTACGTGCTCTGCGGGCTCCCCTCCCCTCCCCCACACCCCAGCAAGCTCATTCTTCCCCTGGACTCTCTGGACTCTCTCTCGCAGGTTCTGTCCCCGCCTTAGGGGGAGTCCACGGCTCAGAATTTCCCCTCCATTTCCCTCCAGGGACAGAGAGTTACCACAGCCAGCCATGCCCAGTGGGGCACTACTGTCCTGCCGGGACGCGCAGCCCCAGGCCCTGCCCATCGGGAGCCTTTAGGAGCAGCAGGCAGGCGGGGGCAGTGGAAGAGTGTCTGCCCTGCCCTGCAGGCTCCTTCAATGCCCAGCCAGGCCAGGCAGGCTGCCTCCCCTGCGGGAGCTCTGCCTTCTCTCCACCGGGTGAGTCTCACGTGCCCACCGGCCCCAGCTGGCTCATCGCCCTTGTCTGCAGACGTGGGCTGCAAATACACCAGTTCCCCTGTCCCTGCAGCTTTGAGGGTCAACGGTGTAAGGTTGACGGAAGCCACCTAATCGTTGAGGGGAGTTGTTTCCTGAGAGCCGCAGTACATCCCAGCGTGGGGTGCGTGGGTGAAATGAGAGTCTGGGTGGTGACTTCAACACGCAGACCAGGGAGCACGTGGGACACCCTCGGAGAGGCTGAGCAAACTGCTCCAAGGACCAGGCTGGGGGCGGGGACGGGGGCCGGTACTCCACCTGGGATTGCCCAGCAGGGATCTGGGGCCGCTGCTCTGAAGTCCCCCAAGGGATCAGGTGCAGAGCTGTAAGGCAATGACCCCTTGCTGACCCCCTAACCTCCCCTCATTTCAAAGATGTGATCTCTTCACATGGTTTTTGCTGCGTGAGCCGTTTGCACTGGTCTACTGTGCCAGCAGGAGGCGCAGCCAGATGATCCCGCAGTGGGGATCAAAGTCCCATGCATCCCACACATTTAGCCTCAGTGTGGGCTTCTTCCAGCCCTGCGCCCGAATGAGCGCTGAGGTCCACAGACAAAGTTGGCAGACTTTACCTAGGATAGTACTAAGAGCACTTACCACATGCCAGGCACTGTTCTAAGTGCTGTCTAAAATAAAAAATAAATAAAAAAGACATAAATAAAAGGAAAGTTAAGCCATGTTCAAGGATTAGAAGCCTCAATATAATAAAAATGTCATCTCTCTCCCAAAGGATCTGTTGTTTCTGTGCAATCCAAGAGAAATTCCAGTTATGATCTTTGTGGATATGACCTGATCATATGGAAATTCAAGGGCCAAAAATGGCTGACAACCTTGAAAAGAAGAACAAAGTTGGCAGACACAGACTACCGATAAGATTTATTATTAAGCTACAGTGATTAGGACAGGGGGATGTTTATGCAAGGACAGGATAAAAGACCAATGGAACAGGATAGATTTTCAAATAGACCTACATGTGTATGAGATGTTTGATTAATGGCAAACATGAGTGTTCTTTCAGTAAAAGTGCCATGCCAACTGGATATCTACTCAGGAAGAGTGAATTTTGACTCTTCACTAATATCCTCCACAGGAAATCAACAACGCTTTTAGAAAATAAAAAGGGAAAACATGTTAATTGGAGTGGGATTTCTTGTAGAAGTTGAGAAGTCTAATCAGAACACAATTCAGAAAATAACGAGATATATACATATATTTATGTATTCCTAGGTATTGATATATATTTATTTATATATTCCTAGGTATTTGATATATTTTGATGTTATTGTAAATGCTATTAGGTTTTAAAATTTCATCTTCTAATGTTTTGTTTGCCTAAAGATGTCTCTTTTCAGCTTTAGCCTAAAGCATATTTTAGCTAAGCGGAGAATTCTAGCTTGACAGTTATTTTCTTTCAGCATTTCAGAGATACACTTCCATTGCCTCTGGCTTCCATTTTTTCTGTTGAGAAGTCTTATATAAGTCCTTTATTTGCTCTTTGCAGGTAAATATCCTTTTTCTTGGGTGGTTTTAAGATTTTCTCATTGTCTTCGGTTTTTAGGAATATAACTAAATTTTTTTCTTTGTATTTATCCTGTTTGAGTTTTTTAGTACTTCTCAAGTAGTTTGATGTCTTTTAATTTTGTGAAATTCTCAGCCATTACATTTTTAAATATTTACTCTGTTTTCTTCTTCCTCCTTTCCTTTTGGATCTCTCATTACACATATATTATCTCTTTTCACCATGCACGTGTCTCTTGCACTATTTTCTGCAATTTTTATCTTTTATTTTCTCATACTGAGATTCATTTTGGATGGTTTTTTCAGACCTATACTCTATTTTCTTTTCATCTCCATATAATCTGCTATTAAATACATCTAAAGATACTTTATTTTTTGCTATTGAATCTTTCAGTTCTAGAATTTCTATTCATCTTTAATAGTTTCCTGTTTCCCATTGAAATTCTCCATCTTGTTATTTGATTTATCAAATATACTAATCACAGTTTAAAGTATATGTCACGTATCACACCTCCAGTATTTGGATCTCTTGAGAGCCATATCTACTCTCTGTCTTTTTTCCTTTGGATTTCTTAGCAATTACTGTTTGTTTGTTTATATGCTTTTTTTAATTGAATGCTAGACTTAGTGAATGAAAATTGTAGAGAAATTTTGAAATTCTTGATTCTGTACCTTCCTCCGTAGAGGAATTACTTTCACTCTGGAAACCAGTTACAGTAGGAACAAATTCCCTCCATTCATCAGGGCTTCAGAAAATCAGTGCTGGGCTTCAGGTTTCACAAGAGTCAGTGCTTACCTGGATGTAGCTCTTCAGTGCTTCGAGCTGAAAGCCAGAAACACTGAGGGTCTCATGTTTACCAGAGACCCTCATTCCTGGTGGTCCCTGGGCCATGTGAGACTTCCTGAAGCTATGCTCACCTTCTCAGGCTCTCCACTGAGAGGCAAATGCCTTTCAGGGAAGCGGGTCCCAAATGTGGGCTTGTCCCTCTGCATTTCCTTTCTCTTTTCCTTAAGTCCTCAATTAAGCTCCCTAGGCCTTCAAACAGAGGTTTTCTATATTTTTCTGGCTTTTCTGTTGTGTGTCATAGGAAGATTGCCCTGAAATAAGCTACTCTACCCTTGCCAAAGGCAGGAAAAGTCTTGCAGGTATGTGCACTTTTGTAAGCTGCCTCTTTCCCTTTTGGGATGCAATGGAGGTTGTTTTAGGTAATTTATTTTAAAGGTCAGCTCATAAACACTAGCCTCCAATTGTTGTTAGTACCACAAAGGCACTGTGGAAGGTACTGAGACAGGTCTACTCGGAAGAAAGAAAAAACACAAAACAAATGGGCAGAAGCGTCAAGTGCCACAAGAAAAGAACCAAAAAGTCTGGATGGTTCAAAATAGGAAGAAATTGCTTCTTCATGGCAGGATCAGGGAAAGTTTATGGAGAATGTTTTATTTATTTATTTTTGGCTGCGTTGGGTCTTCATTGCTGCGTGCGGGCTTTCTCTAGTTACGTCGAGTGAGGGCTACTCTTCGTTGCAGAACACAGGCTCTAGGCACACAGGCTCAGTAGTTGTGGCACATGGGCTTAGTTCCTCCGCGGCATGTGGGATCTTCCTGGACCAGGGGTCGAACCCGTGTCCCCTGCGTTGGCAGGAGATTCTTAACCACAGCACCACCAGGGAAGCCCCAAAATGTTTAAGTGTTATATTTAAACAGGAACTGGCAGATGAGTAAAATCTTGCTGGGTTGGGTTGGTGGCAGGCAGACATTAAAAAATGATGCTTCTAATATAGATCAGTGATCAATTCTATAGGCATGAATGCCACGCCAAGCTTTCAGACTCTTGTTCAAAGTATTCTTTAGCAACAGAAAACTTTTTCCAAAAATTCTTGCTTAGTGAATTAATATGAAACTTATGTCCAGGGTGAGGTCTCATAAGTGCTCCCATTTAGTCCCTCCATCACCCAAGAAGCTCCCAAGGCACCTCTGTGGGACCACAAGGCCACAAGCCAGGTCTGGAGCCCAGTGCTCTGGACACTGAGAAGAGACGGAAGACTCCAAGGGCATGATGGTGCCCAGGTCTCTGCAGGGAGCTGGTCCAGATGGGCCAAAGCACATTCTAGAGTTCAAGGGAGCAGAGGGGCCTTGGCCGACCTGACTGGTGGAAGAATAGTCCTTGTGTCATTCAGCATTGAGCAATTCCCGACCTTCTCTACAGTAGAAATAGGTGTCTCTCATGTTAATGGTCCCTAAATTTGGGGGGACAGGGGGAGAATGTAACCATGTTAGCAAAAAAATGTCAGCTTTAATCAATTCACTCAACAAGTTCTGCTGCGGGTCTACCGGCTCCTGTGCACTGTGCACAGGTGGTTACCTGCAGCAAACTGACAAAGGCTACACCCTAAATTAGTGTTTTTATTCTCCCAAGGAGACACCAGTCCCAACAGGGTTGAATTGGCCAGAATTGCAGTGAACCCTAGTCCCCTGCAAGGCCCCCTCTCTACCTCCCCCTAGCTGCCTCTCCCAGAGAACATCCACCTGGACCCCTTTTGTCTCCAAAGAAAATCTAAGCTTCCCTACCCACCACTTTCTCTGCTGAGAATCCCTGTCCTCCCAGTTGCACTCACCCAGTCCATCCATCCTTCAAGCTTCTTGAGCGGCCTTCCCTCTCAGATCCCCCCCCCCCCCCCCGCTAATTGCCTAGAGACAGAGGCCTGTGCCAGCCCTTCATGACATGTCAGAGGGTTTCTGTGATCCAAGTAGGAGCAACAACTTCCACAGGTGTCGGGGGTGTTCAGCTGCATCGCTAGCTCTCAGCCTTGGCTGAACAATAAAGCTCTGCGGGCGCTTTTTTTTTTTTTTAACATCTTCATTGGAGTATAATTGCTTTACAATGGTGTGTTAGCTTCTGCTGTATAACAAAATGAATCTGCTATATGTATATATATATCCCCATATCTCCACCCTCTTACATCTCCTTCCCACCCTCCCTATCCCACCCCTCTAGGTGGTCACAGAGCACCGGAGCTGATCTCCCTGTGCTATGCGGCTGCTTCCCACTAGCTATCTATTTTACGTTGTCCTGGCCTCGCCTTGCCTCAGAGATTTCTATTTAATTGGTCTAAAGGGGACCCAGACCTCAACCCAGACATTGATGTTTTTTAAACACTTCTCAGATTCTAATGCAAAGCCAGGGTTGAGATTTGGAAAATCTCATTCAACCCCCTCAAAGACCCCCCAGGTCAGTACTTTGGTAAAGACAGGTGTCTGCTCCCTCCACCTGGCTGCCACTGGCTCCCTGCCAGGTGCCTGGACGGCTGCGGGACCCTCTCTCCCCAGGTGCCTCCCACTGCACGTGCCGGGGACTGAACAGGGTCTTCCAGAAGTCAGACGGTTCCTGCATCTGCCGGGCAGGACATGAGTCCTACGAGGGCGAGAGCAGCAGTGAAGAGGACTGTCAGCCCCAGGTAGCCCCGTGGCCGAGGGGGGCAAGGGGAGCGCCGTCCGTCCGTGCCTGCCGGGCACCTCCGTGGGCCACACCCAGGGATTACGTCCTGCACAAGTGGGGCGACCTCGGGGCCTCTCCTTATCACAGAGCCCCAGGACCTCAGCCTCGTAAAGGGTCTTGGAGTCGCCCCCGCAGGGGTGACCATCCCGTGTGGGCCAGGAGGCTAGAGGCTGGGGAGCGTCGGGGAGCCAGCCCAATCGGCCAGGCTGGCGTGGAGGGGTCTGCAGGAGGATGTCCCCTCCCCAGGCACACAGCCCTGGTGGCAGCAAGATCCAGACGCCCTCCCTTCAGAGCCGGCTCCGGAGGCTCTGGATCCGACTTCCTCCTAAAAGGCAGCAACATCTTTATGGGGGACACTTTGCCCAACCAGTGTGGTACAGCTGCCCCCGGTGCTGCCCCAGCTCACTCAGCCCCTCGCCCAGGCCCCTATCTGCTCGGAGGTTTCCCCTTTGAGTCCAAACCTCCAATTATCAGTCGGTCTTAATCCCATATTTGAGCCACAGCAAACAAGACAACAGTCAGGACCCCAAGGCCGCCTACCCACCCAAGTCTGACAGGAGCTCCATCTGAGACGCTGCTCTCTCACCACCCTCCTCCTCTGGCCACCCGTCCACTTCATCAGGCCGTTCTACCTTCCCGTTTGAAGACCCCGCTGCTCAACAGGGGAAAAGCCAACAGGCTGAGGCGTGCTGCTTTATCCCCACCAGGCGGAAACAGGCACCAGCCCCTGGCCCTGGCCCCAGCCTGGCTGGCTTCCAGCATGCCCGGAGCCCTAAGTCACGCGGTCCTCAGTTTCCAGTGGTCCCTCCCTGTCGGAGCCCCTCTCCCCTGTGTACAAAAGGCTCTGCATCCTGCCTTATCCTAGACCGGTGGTTCAAAGTGTGATCTTTGCACTGACGGAATCAGCATCACCTGGAAATTTGTTAGAAATGCAAACCCTGCGCCCTACCCCAGACCTACTGGATCAGAAACCCCAGGGGTGGGACCCAGCAAACTGGGTTTCCACAAGCCCTCCAAGTGGTTCTGATATTCGCTGAAGTTTGAAAAGCCACTGGCTAACCTAGCTCCCAGGCCTTGCTCAAGTCTCAGCTCAGCTGAGGGCCCTCAGCTTGGATGAGAAGCTGTTCCCTCGAACAGTCGGGGCATCTGTCCTTCATGTCACCAACTGGCCCAGCTCCCTGCATGCTTACTCAGGTCTGTAAGGAGCTGGGCTCCCTCCCACCCGTCCGTCCTCCGCACCTCTCTGACTTCCCTGCGGGCCCACGCCCTCCCTCCCTCAGGGGCACCCTCCTTCCCGCTCAGAGCTGCTTACCAGCCGGAGGCCTTCAAGTGCCTCACACTGGCCTGCGTGGGGACTGACACACTGTCTGGCCCACCTCCTGGCCCCGAAGGTCAAACCTGTCTCCTAGTTGGAGGCCTAGTGGAGACAGGGAACACATGTCTCCACTCTGACACGTCTTCCGATCACATACAGATCAGATCCCCAATCAGAGGCGTGGCTTATTTCATGGGCGTCACCTAAAGCCCATCCCTGATGTTAATAGGCAAATTCCCTCACCTGTCACCCCTCTTCAGGGAACAGGGAAGGCTCTGGGCCTCACCTAGCCCGTCTCAACATGGGTGTGCTCCAGATAAGCCACTGGGGTACAAGAAGGAAGTATCGGAACGGTTCATATTCACTTTTTCTCCTCGTTAGCTTTTCAGTTGCGTTTACATGTGTGCGTATATATTATACTCAGTCTAGTGTATATTATCACAGTATTTTTTACAGTACTTTTTTACTCTCGGGAAGCAGGATGAAAAGTCCGGTTACCACTGGCCTAAGTAACTGAGGTTTTCAGGTGGGAGTGTGTCTTCCCCGACATGACCTCCAGGGAGGGGGCTGTGGCCGCCCAGCCCCCTTCCTTCCTGGACCCCCACTCTCAGGAGGCAGGCAGATGGTGAGGGCCCAGGGTAACACGTGGGTGGCCGCCCAGACAGCTCACCAGCCTCACTTGTTGCTACGCCCTCCTGCAGACCCCTCCACCCCAGCCCCGCTGATTGGGCCGGCCCCCCCAACACCCTCTGGTCGTTCTGACCTCTGAACCGCCCTCCCTCTGTGAGTCTTGCCCTCACAATTCTTCTTCAAAACCAGTTTCACCACCACCTCCTCCAGCAAGCCTTCCCTGACGAGCCCCCACCTTCCGTCCTGCTGATCCTTACTCATCTCCTAGGAGGTCATCTTAGCTGCTGTGTGGGAACCTGGGTCCGGCCTCCCCAGAGCTAGGCCTCCCAAATACCTCCCAAGGCAGCTCACTTGTCTCCTACTACTTTTGTGGGTTCCCCTCTGCCCTCAAGCCTAACCCTAGTCTTAGCATGCTGACTACATGACCTCTCAGAGGGGCCTGGCTCCCCCTGAGACCCTGCCCCTGTCCCTGGAATATTCTCTGGTGCACCCCAGGCCTGCAGGTGCTGGGCCAGGACTCTCCTCCCACGCCCTCCCACAGGTCGTGGAGCGCTGCTCTCCTGGAGACGTCCGCCTGGCCGCCACCCGCACGTGTGTGTCCCCCAAGCAGTACAACTGCTCCTTCTTCTGTCGCCCAGTGGGCGGGGAGCTCAGCGCTGGACTGGGCATGTGAGTGACGAAAAGCCGCTGAGAGCATAATGAAGCCACCATCTCCAGGCAGGTCCTGACCGTCCCCCGAGGGCCCGTCCAGGAGGCTGTTGGCAGGACCCAGACTGAGCCAACTCCTGCAAGGTCTTTCCAGAAGCTGCCTGTGTGCGCATCCCGAGATGGGCGCCCAGCCAGCACAGCCGGGGCAAGCGGCCCAGCCTGAGGGAGCACTGACAGCAGGGAAGAGTGAGGTCCAGACCCCAGGCCCCCACAACTGCCAGGAGCTGACCCTGACTGGACCCCAAGCCAGGGGGGGCCCTGATGCGGTCCTGAGTTCTAGACCTCCAGCTGACCTTTGCACTGGGTGGAGCAGGCTGTGGAGGGCAGCCGCTGTGCTGGCAGCGTTCCAGGCTGAGCAGCTCACCCTCGCCACACTCCACCCTGACAGGAGGCCGAGCAAAAGTGCCGAGCCCCCCAACCAGGACAAGGCCTTTGTCCCAGGCATTGCTCTTGTCCCGGGACGTGCCCAGGCTGGCGCAGGGCCAGGGGCGAGAGCGTGCTGTCCAGTCACCTCAGGACCTCCCCCGAAAGTGCAGCCGCTGCTCAGGAAGCATAGGCAGCTCACTTTCCTCCAGAGGAGCCCGAGCTGGCTGAGGGGCACATGGAGCCCGCTGAGACAGACCCCTCCCCACCCCATCCTCTCCCGCAGCTGCCAGTGCCAGCAGTACGTCTCTGCAGAAGAGCTCTGTGACGCCCAGTGTCTGGCCAGGGCCCCCCAGCTCTCCCTGGCCTGGGGGCCCAGCAGAGAGCTGATCCTCAGCATGAAGGACGAGGCTGGGGACAGCGTCCAGAGGGTGAGCCCAGCTCGAGGAAAGGCTGGAAAGGACGGGCAGCCTCTGCCTACTCGAGACAGACAACCCCAGCACCCGTGGCTACAGAACCCCCAACACCAGTCTAAAGAACCCGGGCGGCAGGAGGGAAAGCCCATCTTTTAAAGAGCCTTCCTACCTGGTCTTTTGCTATCTGCACGAATGTTTGATCTGCGGGCTGGAAGGAAGGGCGGGAAGGAGGCAATAGTGGTGTTTCTTATGTCAACGTCGACCATCTAGTTTGAACGCCAGAAGGGACCTTGGAAATCATCAGCTTCACTTTACAGAAGTGTGAAGCGAGGCCCAGAGTTGTGAAACCGCTCCCCACCACCACAGAGATGGTGTGGACCCTGCTAGAGCCCAGCCAGAGCCTTGTCCCAGCCCAGACCGCTGGCCACAGGGCAGAGCCATCTCCTGGCCACCATGGTGTGGCCCTGGCTGTCTTCAGGGCCTCGATGCTTCGTCGAGGTCGGGGGCAGAGGACCAGGGCCTGGACACAGGAACGGCTCGCCCTGGATGTCTGTCCACCAGAGGCTCTAGGGGGCTGTGTCTGCTTGCCACTGAAAGGGTAGGAAGGGTCCCCTGGCCTGGGACTGGACAGCAGATTTGGGATACAGGGTGATGTTTCTAAGTTGCTCTATAAGTAGGACGTTTGCAGGTAGAGAGAAAAGAGAGGAAAACAATGATTCAGTACAGGGGCCTGAGTTGAGTCAGGGGTGTTTCCTGAAGAGAGGAAGTGCCCAGGGTTCAGGACGCCACCAGGGCAAGTTTAGTGAGGAAGGAAACACGTCCTGGGAGAGGGTGGGTGGCACTGCTGAGCCTAGCCTCACCAGGACCTGTGCCAGATGGGTGGTTGGGCTTCCGTCCGGCCATCCCTGCAAGTCCCGCTGCCCCTCCCTGGTGTTCAAAGCTGTGCTTTGTTCTTAGAGACTAACAAGCACAGTGGGCCCAGACCTGTCCTTCCAAGGGAGTGCCAGGGTCCACCTGGTCCAGTGTGGCCCCCACGGCATCCTTGGCTTTGTCATCTCCACATGGAACGTGCTGGGCTCCTTCCTCCTCGGTGAGCGCAGAGGGGTACCGAGCCAGGCTTTCCCAGAGAGGGTGGGAGGAGTGGGGGGATCCCTCAGTCTGACAGGGATCACAGGTCATGTGGGAAGACAGCCTTTGGGGAGGTGAGGCCCCCTGAGGCCTGGGACTGCTCCTCAAGGGGAAGCAAGACAGGTGGGGCCCAGAGGTAGGTGTGTGGCTCCCCAGGCAGGCCCAGGTCCTCCAGCTTTCCTCCCCCAAACTGTCCCAGGTCCGCCTGTGTCCAGCCCACGGCAGCAAGGGCGTCATTGGACTGCAGGCCCGGAGCACCCTGCCCCCCAAGATCCCAGCACCGATCCCCGTATTCCAAACCCAGTGATCTGCCTGGCACAGGGGGACGCGATTCTTTTCCAGCTTCATATTCTTCACCACAGTGAGTTCCGCCCTGACTCTGTCGTCCTTCCCCCGCCCAGCCGTCCAGGGACCTCACATACAGACCAGACTCCACAGCAGTGAGTCACAGGCCTGCGCTGTCCCCTTGCTCTTGGCCTGATTGGTCGTTTCACTGGGGGCCTCGATTCCGTATCTTGGAGCTGATGTTCCAGCTCCAGGTGGGGTTGTCGGACCTCTTCACCTTGGGACGAGGCGGGGCTCACCAAGGTGACCTCTGACTGGGCTCCAGCCCCTCTGCAGGGCTGCTCTGTGCCAGGGCACGACCCTAGCCCTGCCCACAGCCCCCCCATCTTGGACGCCTTGGTTTATAAGGATCGTCTTCCCCACCGTGAGCCAAAGCCTCCCCGTGAGCCCCAGCCCCGGAACTTCACAGAGCAAGCCTGAGTCCTCCTCCACGAAACTGTTTCCCTGGTGGAAGAGGCTCTCATCCCCTCCAAGCTCATATTCACCCTCCACGCGCTGAGCGGTGGTCCAGGCCCTCAGGAGACTTTAACTCCCTCCCGTTCTCCCACCTGGTGTTTCCCCCGGCGCTGCTGCGGGGATGGGCGTCCCCCAACCTGCTCACGCGCACGGACGTCACAGGACGCCAGGCGGGCAGCCAGCCGAGACAGAGGCAGGAGGCAGCTAACCCCCAAGCTGGCTTTTTTGTTTTTTCTCCAATAGATTTTTTTTAAAGAATGGATTTTTTTTTTTGTGTGTGTGTGTGTGTGTGTGTGGTACGCGGGCCTCTCACTGTTGGGGCCTCTCCCATTGTGGAGCACAGGCTCTGGACGCGCAGGCTCAGCGGCCATGGCTCACGGGCCCAGCCGCTCCGTGGCATGTGGGATCTTCCCAGACCGGGGCACGAACCCGTGTCCTCTGCATCGGCAGGCGGACTCTCAACCACTGCGCCACCAGGGAAGCCCCTAAAGAATGGATTTTGAGAGAGAAAACAGGGGGCAGAGAGCTTACAAATGTAAGCTAGCTTGCTAATTGCTTTAAAAGCACAACAAATCAGTACAGAGGATATCTGCACAAAGCAAGGCAGTAAAGGTTCAGAGACCGAGGTGTTCCCTTAGGCAAGGCTGGAGACCCCAGTCTTAATCAGATTTGAACAGAACAGCCACCTGGCCCAGGTAGAAGTAGACCAAGTGTTTGGTTTCACGTGTCACGTAGCTGCCCAAGTTCCTCCCCCACAAAGCAGTGCCAGGGCAGTGAGCTCGAAGAGGGAAAGGACTCACGCAGACTGGGCATTTCCAGGCCCAGCTCTCCCGTAAACCCGTAAACCCACTGGGCCTGGGGCAACGTCACCCTCTCAGCCTCGGCATTTGCATGTGTGGCGCCTTGGCGGGCAGGAGACAGGTCTCAGGGAGAAGCGCTGGCACTGGTGCGTGAGAAAGGCCTCGTCAGAGGGAACGGCCAGGCCCGGGCCGCCTGTGCTTCTGCCCCAACTACCCCACAGCATGAACTGAGTGCCTGCCAGGGGTACAGAGTTGAGCAGACCCCACCACCGAGGGGCCTCCGCTTGTACTCACCCCTAAGGGGCATCTCTCTCTGTAGGCCAAGGGGAGGAGGGTCTCGCCCTGGCACCAAGATTACGTACACGAAAGGCTGAAGACGGTCTCCTGGGGACAGGGTGTGGGCTGCCCGGGGCTGGGGCTGGGAGAGCCTCTGGAACCCAGGCCAACTGGTTCACTCACCAGATCGCTCGGCCAGTCACTTCCCCGTGTACCAGGAGCAGCACCTGCTCAACAGCAACCCTCACTGGGACTTCGGGGCCTTCAGGCATCTCGGCCACCTGGTGCGGGAGACTCACCTCAGCTTCTCCAGGTGACCGTAGCTGGGCTGACTGGCGCCTCGAGTGTAGGTCACCGCCTCTTCAGGGATGGGCGACAGGAGGGACGGCTGAGGGCCGGGGGCAGCAGACCACATGGGAGGGGGTCACAGGCAGCTTCCCTGGACCTCGTTATTCCTGTGCACGGCTCGTGGCCCCCAGACCTGCTCACATTCTGGCCCTTCGCCCCCCAGGTTTGCTCACCAGTTTCTAGATCCGGGCACGTACGTGTTTCGGGACAACGGGCTGCCTGAGAGCATCGCCGTGGTGCTGGTGAAGGAGAAGGGGGTGGCCTGCGACCCGGGCCTGTCCCCCGTGCAGCCCTCGTCACCCTATCAGCTCGCCAGGCACGGCGTCCTCAGGCACCAGGTGCCAAACCTGGGCCCCGACTGGGCGGCCATCTCAGGTGCTGACCGCAGAGCAGGCAGAGGAGCCGGGACACGGAGGGGCCGTGGGAGGGCCGGGCTCCAGCCTGTGACGCTGGGCATAGCCCCGCAGAGACGAGGACAAGCTTGTCCGTGAACTGAGGCTGCCTTTGCCGGGCAAAGGACACTGAATTTCCGTCACTGGGGTTGTCTGTCTCACCCTCCCTGCTCCCTTCGGTTCTGCGGCCCACCCTGGTGAGCGGGGCCCCTGAGCGGAGGCATCTGGACACACCTGTTCTAGCCTCCTCTGTGGGTCTTCCGCCTTCCTCCCTCCATCTTCGTGAGCTGGCCGTCTGCGCCGAGCTCCAGGCTGGGCCTGCCCAGGTGGGCGGAGGGGAGGCAGCCCGCCTGGGCATGGGGGCCGGGCCTGGCCCTGGGTGGCCAGAGGAGGGCAGAGCAGCAGCGTCCCAGGAGGGCCCCCCGGAGGGTGCAGGGTGGAGGAAAACCTCCCGTCGGAGCCCTGACAGGGTTAAGTGCCCAGGCAAGAACGAGGGCTATTTTGCAGGGGGCTGTGAGGCGCTAAAGCCCAGAGGCAGCGGGAAGAGGAAGCGGGGAACTGCGTGGTCTCACAGGCCCACCCCTCTCCCCCACCTTTCAGGGGTGCTGCTGGCTGTTGGCTTGGCAACCGTGCTGCTGACGGGCCTGGGCCTTGTGCTAAGACCCTCCTCACTGGCCCCAGCCTGCCCCGCAAGGGCTCGGGGGCCTCACGCGCCTGCAGAACATGTGCCCCTCGGGGATTGGTGAGTCCCCTTCCGCCCCGGCTCTGGCCCCGTGTCTCCTGTGGCGTGTGTGTCTTGCACTGAGGCTGGTGCTTCTTTTCAGCCTTCCGTTCACTAAAGACCTTGGTCCCTGGGGCTCTGAGGAAGGAGCGGATTCCACGGGGAAAACCACTGCCCAGGGTGCAGGTACCAGCCTCACCTGTCCTCCCCCAACCTGCACCCCAGGTACACGCTCTGGGGAGCAGCTGGTATTTCCACTGATGGTTTATGACAGTCCGTGCCGGCCGTCTCAGCCTCACAACAAAACCTAGAAGTGGGTGTTTTCCGGGGTTGTTCTGTCCGCCTTTTACAGACAGAGACCAAGGCTCTAGGGGATGTGAGTGGCTTGCCCAGCACCCCCAGGCGGTGAGGCCGGAGAGCGGCCAGAGCTCTCCCATCCCTACCGTGTGGTCAGGGCTGGGGCCAGGGCAGGGATGAGCACTGCGCTGTAGGATCCCTTTACGGGACGACTCACCTGCCCCGTCAGCTCCTCTTCGCACCTGGAGAGCTGGGGACTGCCTTGGAGCTCAGGAGGACCTGGGGGACCTGCACCTCCCCCACCCACCTGGCCCCCAGCTCCAGGAAGCGTGTGCAGAGGGGCATGGAGCGGGGCTCAGCGGAGGAAAGACCCTTCACTGCCCGGGCTGCCTCACCTCCGACGTCGGCGGAGCGGGGAAGGGCCCTGGTCGTGCTCCCTGACCTGGATTCACGCAGCTCACGTCACCTCCACTGGTTCCTAACTGCGGAGTTGCAGGGGCCCCAGGAAGTGGGTTGGATGCTCAGGGGCCTGGGAGGCAGTGACATGGGGGTTACTGGCGCCATCGTCGTGGGATGAGAGCAGCCCTGGGGTCTTGCTGGTCGTGTGAAGCTGAGCACAGGCCTCTTCCCGTGTGCTCACCCACCCAAACCGCGGGCGGGCCTGGCCCTGCAGTCCCTGAGCCCCTCGCTTGCAGGCCAGTTGCCGCTTCCCCGCTGAGGGCTCTGGACAGTGACGACAGCGCCCTCCTGGTGTGGGCAGAGGACTGGCCGGGCCCAGAACCAGTCACCCTCCCCCAGGTCACCCCTCAGGGGTGACCAGCGGGTGGGCTGTGCTGAGTGTGAACCGTGGACACAGGGAGGGGCTGCATAGAGCGGGACTGAGGCCAGCGCTCTACCCCCCAGGGCAGCCTCCATTCAGCCCAGGGCTGGGCCGGGGCTCACTGCTGGGGGTCCCGCAGAGGGGTGGGACAGGGTTCTTGTGGACAGAGGACCGGTCCCTTTGGGGGGTGAGGGGGGCAGTGACGGGGCAGATGGGGAGGAAGACCTTGACACAGTGGGAGGCCACGGTCGGTCTTCTGGAAAGCTGCCCTCCCACCCCCCTTCCCACCTGACGACTGGTACGCTCGGGGGACAGACCCCACCCTGGACGCGGAGAGAGGAAAGAGGCAATGCTGGCCCTGCTTGGCCGGGCCCATGTTTGTTGCTCAGAACAAGAATGCCCCCATCACTGTTCCAGCGTGAACGGGCTCGCCTTCCCCCCGTACACACCCCCCGGCCTGGGAAAGGGCGGTGGGTGGTCATTCGGCGTCACACTCACGCTCATCCTGCAGGTGCCGCCCTGGCTGAGCCCGGCCAGCAGGGGGGCCTCACACCACCTTCCGTCCTCCTTGCTTCAAGACTGCCCCACTGGGGAAGACGTGTCCTTCTAGCAGAGCAGAGTGGGTGTGAGGGGAACAAGTCGAGGGGTTAAGGCCCTCCCTCGGCCAAGGGGTGTTCCTGCCGGATGTGAGGGAACCCGCTCAGGCCCAGCAGCTTCGTGGGGTCACCCAAATTCAGTCCCCTGGGGTCAGCCTGGGCCACAGCCCTCGGCCTGAAGGAGGGGACCCCACCTCGCCCCAACGAGTGCTTTGCCAGCTCGGCCGTCTGCCCAACGTGGTGTGGGCCACGGGTCACTGGGAGCAGCTGTCAGCCCGGCCGGCCAGGAGTCCCCGGAACAGCAGGGAGACGGGGCGAGAGCTGCGCAGGGGAGCTCGGGCCCGTGGTGGGAACTTGGGACAGGAGATGAGCTCATGGAGGAAAGGGGCAGGGGTACACGCACAGCCTGGAGCCTCCTCAGGTGGCTGGCGGGGTGTCCGGGACGCGGAGACCCACTCTCAGCAGAGCGTGGGGGCAGCGCCCGTTGCCCAGATCTGGTGTGACGTCAAGCCTGGGACAGGCAGAGGCCGCAGGCCCCGGTCCGTCACGCCCACTCTGAGGAGGGTCTCCCTGAAGCCACCTCCTGTGTCTCGAGGTCTCCCCCTTCCCCTGCTCCAACCAGCCTGAGCCCAGCCTTTCCTCCCTCCCCCTGAGCGGGCCTCTTCCTGCAGGCAGGCCTCCGCCCTCCTCTGCCCCTGCATCTTGCTGGCAAAGGCCCCCCGGGGAGGAGGGAAGCTGCTGTGCTCAGGGCCCCGTTCATCCCACAGTCTCGTCCCAAGGCCTCTTCCTGCAGGGAAGCCACTGCCGGCCAAGACCCTGGAGGACTTCAGCATCCGGACGCTCTACGACAAGCTTGAGGATCAGAGCCTGCACGTGGCAGCCCAGCTGAGCAAGCACCGGAGCGACGCTCTGGCCTTCTACAGGGGTGCCCACCAGCAGCTCCAGGGGCTCCAGGTCAGCCCCAACCCCCGACAACCAGGCCCATCATCTCTTCCGCTCAGGAAACAGCCACCCACCCCTTCTGGAAATTGCCTGAGCCGAGGAGGACGTTCACACCCGAGAGGGTGACGCAGCCCTGGTTCTTCCAGGACCTCCTACAGGGCCTCAAAGAAGCCAAGCGGCCAGGCCTGGGCAGGGCTGGAGACCCGGAGATGGGGGCCAGAGCCGCTGCCAGAGCGCACGCTAGGCAGAGTGAGGACTCATGGGGTAGCCACGCTGCAGCTTCTCCCAGGGAGCCCCGGCAACGTCCTCCAGGTGAGAGGCAGGTGCCTGGGGCGGGGCCCCGGCAGCAGGTGAAAAGCCGTGATAGCAGCGCTAGCACTGGGTACTGCCTAACTGCATCTCACTTGTGTCATCCCACTGGGGACGGTGACCGGGCGGTGTCCACCCTGATAGCAGAAGACGGTCCTGGGCACAGGGCCAGGGGAGAGGTGCTCCCAGGGGGAGACCAGCACACATGGTGGTCTGACGGAGGACAGGAGCCTGCCCCAGCCCTCCTGTGCCCGCTCCCTGGGACCCTACCTTCTCCAGGCGCTGTCCTCCACAGCCCTCGGTGCTGTATAATCACTGGACAAGCATTGCCTCCATTAACTAACCAACTCAATTGTCACAGGAAACCTGTGAGTGGTATTATCACATCCCCATTTTATGGATAAGTTAACTGAGGCCTAAAGAGGCTAAAGGACCCCCCCAGCTTCACACAGAGAATGAAGGGCCAGCCCAGAAGCCCGATCCCGGCTGCACATGCCTCACACACCTCCTCCACCTCTAGCTAACGGCACAAAGGAACGTGCCCCACCAGAGCCCACGGGCCCACCACTCAGCGCCAGGCTTCTGCTCCGAGCCCAGCCCCCGTCCCCCACGGAGCTGCCTGGCCCTTTGGGGGAGGTAGGCTGTTCCTCAGTCAAGGTCACTCCCTGGAAAGCGTGAGGGGGCTGAGGCCCAGGCAGTTGTGCTACTTTTTCCATAAACAGTCCTCATGGTCCCAGCCCTGGGGACAGGACTCAGGGGTCAGGTCAGAGGCGCCAGAAACCCTCCCTGGCAGCTGCATGTGTGTGCACGTGTGCATGAGCGTGTGGTGTGTGTGAGAGTGTGTGAGTGGTGTGGGGGGGTGCGTATGTGTAGGTGTGTGCATGCGTGCATGTGCATGTATGAGTGGTGTGGTGGACGTGTGCGTGTGTGCATGTGCGTGTATGAGTGGTGTGGTGGACGTGTGTGTGTGTGCATGCGTGTGCGAGTATGAGTGGTGTGGTGGACGTGTGCGTGTGTGTGCGTGCGTGTGCGAGTATGAGTGGTGTGGTGGACGTGTGCTGTGTGTGCGTGCGTGTGCGAGTATGAGTGGTGTGGTGGACGTGTGCGTGTGTGTGTGCATGCGTGTGCGTGTATGAGTGGTGTGGTGGACGTGTGCGTGTGTGTGCGTGCGTGTGCGAGTATGAGTGGTGTGGTGGACGTGTGCGTGTGCGAGTATGAGTGGTGTGGTGGACGTGTGCGTGTGTGAGTATGAGTGGTGTGGTGGATGTGTGCGTGCATGTGTGTGCGAGTATGAGTGGTGTGGTGGACGTGTGCGCGTGTGTGTGTGTGCATGTGCGTGTATGAGTGGTGTGGTGGACGTGTGCGCGTGTGTGTGTGCATGTGTGTGCGAGTATGAGTGGTGTGGTGGACGTGTGCATGTGTGTGTGCGTGCGTGTGCGTGTATGAGTGGTGTGCTGGATGTGTGCGCGTGTGTGCATGTGTGAGCGTGTGGCCTGTGGAACCCTGGGGACTGAGCAATGATGTTGAGAGCCTTCCTTGACCTTCCCTCCAAACCACTGCTTCTCAAACTTCTCGTTGGTACATCTCTGGTCTGGGACATCCGGCCAAGTGATCCTGAGGAGGACAGAGAACACGCTTTCCTCTGAAGCTTGCCTGAGACCAGGCCGGGGCCATCTTCGTCCCGGGCACTGACGGGAGCTGGGTTAGAAGCCTGGTTGCTGCTGCCAACTGAAGCGAGGGGGTTCCACTTTTCCTTTGTGGGGGACAATTTTTCAAAAATAATATGTGAGGAAGCTTTAGCAAATCAAAAAGGAAAAAGCAGTTAACCAACGCTTTAGCGAAATCCCCCTATAACCCAGGAAGTCTCACTCACTGCCTGGCCCTGGGAGGTGCACGGCCACAGCATGTGCCTGGAGGCCTGGGGAACGCAAAACACAGCACGGCTTGCAGAGGGGACAGATGAGATGCGTGACAAAAAGATGAGCGCATCTTTAGACATTTCTGAGTTTAGAAACAGTAAGAAACAGAATGAGATGTACAGAAAGGAGGAAGCCATCCAGACTCAAGGCAGCAGGCCACACGCCTCAAGGCCCCGTCCCTGTGTGTGTGTCCAGCCCGGTGTGTCCAGCCTGGTGCGGTGTGTCCCTGTGTGTCCAGCCCGGCACGGTGACGGCCTAAAGGAAGAGAGGGTGGGACGGGTGCCGGGAGGAGAGGGAAACAGCACGAAGGCGAGGGGCACACACACCAGCCTCCCGAAAGTGGAGTGAAGTGTCTGGCAGGGTGGCTGTGGTGGGGCGAGGGGATGTCTGAAGCAGTTCTCTGTGTTCTTCCCCCAAGGCTGCGCCCCCAGTGCCCCCTACCCGGGCTGTGAGGAGCTCGACCGAGCCATCGAGGCCTTGGCAGCCGCACTTTCTCAGGCGCGTGGGCAACCAGCTGGGGCCCGGAGAAAGGTGAACACTGCGGGGCAAGCGGTCAGCCTGACCCTGTGGAGACTCATTTGGTGCATGGGCACACACACACACACATGCACTCACAGGCATGTACACACAGGCCACAGTCACGCACACCTGCACATTTACACGCACACATCCAATTCACCACATACTCGTGCCACATACACGTACACATACCCACAGATACACTCACGTGTGCACATACATCACACGTACCACACACACACGCACACACTACACCGCACTGATGTCCACACGCTCACACACACCCAGGCCTCATGCTCAGCAGGTGCCCTGCACTCGGGTCAGAAACCCAAGACGTGTGGCCTGTGCTCAAGTTGAGCCCCTGCTCCACCGGGGGCCTCCGTACCTCCTCCAAGAAGTGTGTCTGAGACAATCTCCCCAGTCCACTAACTGACCTGGCCCCTCACGGGGAGCTCAGGAGGGAGGCACAGTTCCCAAGTCCTGCCTGAGGGCAGCATGTCTGAGAAAAGGAGGACTCAGAAGGCCTCTGCTCAGGAGTCCCCACCTGGGCACCCCCAGCGCAGTAGGGCAGAATCCATCACGGCACACGAGTCCTGAGGAGCCTGGGGGCACAGACAAGGGAGGCCATGACCCTCGTCAGGTCTTCACTGATGCCAGGCAGGTGGTTGGGGCCCCCAGGAGCACCTGGCAGTCAGCGGCCAGGCTCCATGGAGACACAGAGTCCCAAGCTCAGGTCGGCGCACTTGTCCAGGTTGATATAGCAATGATGTCCTGGTCCATTGCTGTTCCTTTCTGGGCCCAGAACTCGAGGAAAGTTACAGGATTGTCTGTTCTTCCAAGGCATCTGGTCGGGCTGGTGAACGGCCTCTCTCCGCCTGTCAACAAGACCCTCAACTGGCGAATGACACACTCCTGAAGCCCCAGCCTCTGCCCCCCCACGAGGAGCACCAAAGCCCAAGGTGGGGCAGGATCGGCACCCTAAGCTCCCTGGCACCAAGATTCTTGTTTTTGCAAAACCAGCACCTGATTTAGAGCCTCGACCCACTCTAATCCCACTACAAGTCTTCAGGGCTCCCTGCCCGTGGCAACCCCCATTGTCGTAGCCTCCCTCGTTTGCCGAGCGGTTGCTGGTTTGAGTACCTCATCAGAGCTCGTGTCATTCATTGGGGTTGTTCCCACCCATGGGAATGAGGCCACGTTCACTCAGCTGATCCCAGACTTCATATCCCACCCCTCCTTCTGATTTGCCTTCCTACGGCCTGCACCTCTGTCTGGGTAGAGACCCACAGTCTCTGTCCTTCCTCCAAGTCGAGGAGAGGCTGAGATAGTTTGTCCGCTTATGTTGACTTGCTTTCTCTTCATCTGTTCAGACCCCGTGGTCTGCAATTCCCTTCCTCCCCGCCCCACCCCTGTTTACTACCAATAAGTGGTAACATCATTGATGGCTTGTGTTTACTGATACTGAGATAAGCCCTATCTAATCCTCACAACAACCCCACAACAACCCCGTGAGGTGGATACGATTGCTTATTTTAAAGGTGAGGAAGCTGGGGCTCAGAGACGTTATGTTACAGGAAGGAGCTGGGATTTCCGCCCAGGGAGTCTGAATCTCAGAGCTCACCCTGCCCGGCCCTCCCCTCTGATCCCTCCACCAAAGCTACAATGGTCCTTCCTCCCAGAAATCTCTCTCCTGTTGGTTTCCTGATTTAAGGTGGCTAGAAAGCTTATACAAATAATTGAAGTCTCCTGCAGGAAAGAAGGGAAGAATCTAGACACTCCTGATAAAATCACAAGGCCTGGGGCCCTTGGAGGGTCAGGGACTCCAGAAAGAAGAATCACACAAAAGAAAGGCCAGTTAGGAACCTGGAGGCCTGGATTCTAGACTGGACTTTGCCCTGGACGCTGTAGATCCTGAGAAAACATCTTCCAGCCAGTTGCATGAGCTACAACCTGGGGATAACGTCACTCCACAGATGTTTATTGCTGCCTTTGACACAGGGCCGAAAGGGTCAGGAAGAACCATGGTTATAATAAAAGATTCTAGAGATTTAAAGAAGTCTGTAAGGATCAGGAAGGGTAAGATAGGCTTTCAATGAGGGTGGGTCCCACCAGCTGGTGTTGGCAAAGGGTCTTCCTAGAGGAGAACAGATGGCGGTGAGAGTGCTCAGGTTAGACTCGTGACCCATCCCCAAGGTCCAGACAGCACAGTTCCCCTCCCAGGCCTGGAAGGTGACAGCAGAGAGCACTCACTGGGCCACAGGAAGAGAGCACGAGCCAGCTGACGTAGGGAAGGAAAAGACCCATTTCCTCTACCCATCTTAGGCCCTCCACGTGGGCAACAAGAGAAAAGCAAGCAGAAGCTCATTCACATGTGCATGGCCCAAGTGTAGGAGCCCTCAGTGCTGAGTAACTTGAAGGGGTGGCTAGAACTGGGGCCTATATAGCATCTTAACAAAAGAACAGTACATTTTTAGAGAAATGACAAGATGAAAGAGAAGGACTTTTTGAGTTTCTAGGATGGCAAATTGTGGGATGGTAAATATATGGGAAAGTCATGGTGGATAGGGCTTGTTTTTATGTAAATTCCTCTGGTGGCATCTCTGGGCTGGTAAGGGTCTAGGGTGCCTCCAGTGATTAACTTGGGAGCTTCCTGGTGGAGAGAGGAGGGGCCCCTTCAAAAGGTAAGTCCTGTTTTTAGGCAAATATGGGAGGCAGAGAGCTTTTCTTATATCTCAGTTGCCTTCAGCTCAAAATAATCAATATGCCGAGCTGGCTTATGTCAGGGTGAATTCTGCTCCCGGCACTGAGAAGTCACCCACCTGCTGGACAGGGAAGGCTGCGTGGGACCAGTTGTCCAGCTTCAGGGGATCTAAGGGTTTGTCCGTTTCTCCATCACGTTAACATCTCATCTTTCTCTAAGCTCAGACGTCCCAGGGAGACGTTAAAAGCAGCCAGTGTCTTTTATTCTGGTTGAGGGGGTGTATCACCGGGCAGCAGAGGCCTGAAAGCGTGCCTCTCCTCCCTCTTATTCCAGCCCCGGGCAGCACCCAGGACCCGGAAGGCTCCCCTGGGGTGACACCAAAGGAGGAGCCGCCGCGAGCCCAGGCCCCGCACACAGGCACGGAGCCTTTCCTGAGCTGCAGGTAGGAGCCGGGCAGCCTTGAGCAGGGGCACAGCCAGCTGGTGTGGGGAAGCTGCCTCACCCCCAGCCTGCTTGTTAGCTGCACCCTCCTGCGACTCTGGGAAACGTAAACCACACACAGGTTGAGGGAAAAGTGCCCGGGAGGGATATTCTGTGGAGAAAGAAATTACAATTGGAGAATACTGGTCAAGAAAATCATTCTTTCTGTCAACAAGTGTGCATTGATTTCTACAATATTCACAAGGGCAAGAGGTGGGAGCCTGTGAAGGTTTAAAAGAATTTTCAAAACAATGGGGGAAAGAATCCAAAAGGGAAGCAACAATAGGTATGATCACATAATAATATAAAACCGCTAGGTCAGAATTTTCCCATTAGTAGATGCTTTTACTCTTTTGAGAAAACATATGCAAATGGCCCTAAGAGAAAGGAAATACACCCAAGTAAATTATATCAAAACGTTCAAAGAATCAGAAAAATGTTCGTTAAACTACATGCCCTTTTTTATCTACCTAAAACATTTAACCAAAGTACTAAGTAATTGTGAGGAATAAAGAAATAAACACTCCCATATTCCACTGGCTGAAGGGTACAAAAATTAAACCCTTCTGGAAAGCAATGTGGTAATTTCTACCAAAAGCTTCTAAAATATTCATTCCATTTGACTCAGTAGCTCCAATTCTAAGAATCTCTCTGAAGAAATCATTTTTACATACAAGTAAACATGAAGAAACATGTTCATTGCAATTTTTAATGATATAAAAATAGATGGAGGTGACCTAAATTTCCAATAATATGATTTATCTGAATTATGGTAGATACCTATCATGAAATACTAAAGTGTCTACTGAAAATGATATTATAGAGAATTTTTTGTGTCTTTAAAGTGAAAGATGAGGATAGAGAATTGCATGTATGGCAGGATTTCATATTTGCCTGTTCTTAAAAAGAGAAAAGGGAACAGCAGAGAAAGAGAGGGAGTGAGGCCAGCTTGGGGGAGAGACACTGAGACAAGAAACCCCCAGATGGAAGAACGATGCCGGGTTGCCAGCTTTTGCCGCAGGGAAACCTCAGCAGAAAAGAACTGGAGCGCTTGCTGCTCCCATGTCTGGGGGCTCAGCTGATCTTTTCCCGGAGGCCAGGGTCTCGGGCAGCTCGCAGCTCTAGGCGGGGCCTGCCTGGGGCACTGCAGCGGGGCAGCCGTCACCTGGAGTCTCCCCTCCTCCGGGGCCAGCGGGCCAGCCTGGACGCAGCCTTCTCATGGCCATGGCAGAACCACAAAAGGGCTCTGGGGGCGCAGTCTCAGGAATGGCACAGGGTGACTTCTGCCCATCCTAGGGGCCAAAGCAAGCGAGGTGGCAGGGCCCAACGTCCAGGGGTGAGAAAAAAGCCCACTCCCAGAGGGGGGGCACCACCAAAAAACATGGCAAAGGGCACTGGCTCAGAGAGCGGGCAAAGGACTGGGGCCGTGAGTGGGTTACGATGACATTAATGTGCTTGTTTATACGCTTAAATGGTATATTTACTAATATTCTACACCAAACAGGGTTACTGTTTACAGTTAGAAAAACGGAAGTCGGGAGATTTTTTGTTCTGGAATATTTTTACTTTTCGTTGTCTTTTTAATTAAAAGATACTAGGGCAACTCTGATGTGAAAGGAATAGGAATGTGAGGTAAACATAAGAAATATAATTTTCTGTCAATAAGGTAGCCTCAGAAATCGTTTTTTCCCGCTCACAGCAAGTGACACTGCTCCTCGGGGCGTAGCAAATCCTGCAGATTCCAGGAGCACTGCTCCCTCCCGTCCCAGGGTGGGGACAGACTGGGAGACGTTTTCTATGGAACAAACACTTTTCCGTTTTCCCTCTTCACGAGGGTGAAAGAGCAGAGAGCGTGACAGCTCGTGACCCGTGGAGCTACCTGCTATCCAAAATGCACGGTAACTACTTTATCCATCATTCCCACGAACCAAGCCGTGGTTAGATTTCTTTCTGCCAGATGCACAGGGAGCCTCATCAGTGCCCAGGGGGAGCTGAAAAAGGGGTTATTTACTGAGCACCTCCTGTGAGCCAGGCCCTGGGCTGGTCACCGTCCCAGAGCACACACCCCCAACGGCATCTTGACACAGACCTTCTCCTCGTCCAGCCTTCGGATGTGGAAGATGAGCCTCAGAGACGGGCAGTAACTTTGTCCAGGAGAGTTTCCTGTGCTTTTCCTTCTGTGTCACCCACCCAACCTCACTCAGGAGCGGAAGAGGTGCAGGAAGGAGAGCTCGCCCTCCTGAGCTCCCTCTCGTGCTCAAGCGGCGTTTACAGGACCGGGGCTCCCAGCACAGGTCCAGGTCCCTCCTCCAGGGCCCGGCAGGCAGGTCCGCAGGGCTGAGAAGGCAAAACATGCACACAACACAGACGCTCTCGGAAACGTTCACGCGACAAAGCGCCGTCTATTGATGGGCACAGCCTGACAATACTTACAACTTCTACCTCCCTGTTTCTTCCCTTCCCCTTCGTGTTTCCCATCTATTGGCCCCTCAGTGCTACATTCCAGGTGATTTCCTACCAAGTTTCATAAGCTCACTCCAGCCAGGTCAGCAGGTAATCCACCAACCCTGTTGTTGTTGCCTTGGCATTTCTCATTTCTAGATTTCTCTTCTCCACAAGATTCCTGTTCTTGCCTCATGGCTTCTCTTCCTCCTCTGTCCCTCTTCACACGTTGAACATGCTTCCGTGACAGGCACACTCAGCTCGCACACTGTCTGCAGTCTCTTGGGTGCACTGTCGTCTGAGCCATCTTCAGAGGGACGGTCCTCCGCGCAGGCCTCCGCGTGGGGCAGCTGTGTGTTTCTGCTCACACACTGTGGCATCGCTGCTTCAAGTCCTGCTTGTAGGTCGTTCCCATGTCTCAGCTCTGGGCTCCTGTGGTGCGAGGTGCCCCTCCCGGTTCCAGTTTCTCACATCAGCTCTGTTTCAGCCTCAGCCCCGAGCAAGAAACCTGCGCAGCTACGGGGCTGTGTGCTCGGGCTGGACGCAGGGGCTTCATTCACATTCAGAGAAGGGTCAGCCACTTACGGTCCAGACTTTACTCAGTTTCCACCATAATGGCCTCGTTCCTCTAAGGAGGAGCACCCTCGCCCATGCCTTCAGCTCCCACCTACCCCGGCTTGCATCTTCATCTCTGGGGTCGAGAGGGGTCCCATTCAAACGTGGCTCTGCATTTGTATTGTATTTGCGTTTTATCTGGCATCTCAGGTGTGGAGCAAGAGGTGGCCTCCCCTTGACAGCCGAGCTCACTGAGCATCAGATGTTTTGGTAACTCATGGGAAGCCCCACAGGTAGCTTACATTTACCATGTTCAAATCAAAGCCATCAACATCCACAATGGCCTACAAACTCGAGGACTCTGTGACCCTTGACTCCTGAGTTCATCTTCATGGTCGCGTCAGTCGCACGACAGCTGCTAGAAAGGCAGGAATGTGAAAGGGTAACGGAGTCAGCTCTCTCTTTAAACAGTTTTACAGAATCTATCCCCTCAACAATATCCTTTTGTATCTCATCTGCCAAATCTTAGCCACACAATCGTTTCTGTCTATAAGAATGTCTGAGATAAGCAGGTTTTTGTCTGAAAACACTCACTCTCCCAAAAAGTTAATAAGGAAGTCTCTGCCATAGTAGCCAAGATCGTCACGCAAGGCCCGTCACAGCCTCCTGTCCCCAGCTCACCACCCCTATATCTCCAGCATCATCCCCTTCCACTTTTCCAAACAAATTCCATGCTACCACCAAACTGAACCGTGACTACTTCCCACAGCAATCTGAACATCCCCTCGGGTAACAGTTGTCACTGATAATTCCTTGTTCTATATCTGCCTTTCCTTATAGACTATAAACCCCATGGAAGTTCACTAATGGAATCAACCATTGGCTCGACACATAACGGGTGCTCAGTAAATCTTTCTTTACCTATGAGTGGATGGACACATGGATGGATGGATGCATGGAGGGATGGATGCACGGATGGATGGATGGATGGATGGATGGACAAATGGATGGATGGATGCTTGGATGGATGCATGCATGGAGGGATGGATGCACGGATGGATGGATGGATGGATGCATGGATGCATGGATGCATGGATGGTTGGATGGACAAATGGATGGATGGATGCTTGGATGGATGGATGCATGGAGGGATGGATGCACGGATGGACGCATGGATGGATGGATGGATGCTTAGATGGATGGATTAACTGAGAGATGGACAAACTTCCCTGCGTGCTCTCATGTCTCTGTGTTTCCCACACATGCTATACCCTTGCCTAGCATGCCATTCTCCCATTGTCCACCCAGTTAATTACTATTTGTTGCTAACATTCAGCTGAAATGTCTCCCCTCTTCCAGAGAGTTCTCCTTGATTGCACCTGCCTGGGTTAGGTGTCCTGACTTTTGCTCCTATAGCCCTGCACATCTCTCCCCAGCAGCCTTCACTCTACCGGACTGTAGGCCTGGGTTTGCTTTTCTTTAGGCGCTGAGCTCCTCGAGAGCAGACCTGACTTCAACTCTGTACGTCCAGCACTGACTCCCCTGCCTGTCATGGGGCAGGAGCTCAATGGATTTTTAATAAAATTAGAATAAAAAGGAAAGTAATGAAGACCATGTGTCCCTTGTTTCTAGAGGAAGATATGGCAGGTGGAAGACAATTTGGATGAGCTGAATGAGGAGTTCTTCCAGCTCACTGCTCAAGCCTTAGCGCTCCGGAAAGAAGAGGACAGGCCAGGCCAACTGCCACCAAGCAAAGGCAGTGCGTTTGTGGTAAGCCTGTGAGGCCGCCGTCTCAGCTCCTGAGGTGTCCACGGACAGCGGGGTCTCACGAGGTGGGGCCCACAGGGTCACAGCGCCCTCTGCAGATAGGGGTTCAGAACAAAACCAAACAACCAGCTCTGACCAGAAGGCCACCCCGTTTTGCCTGTTGCCTTTGGCAAACGGAAGGCTGACCCTGGAAGGCAGGGCTGCATCAGGGGTCAGGAAAGCGTGTCGGCCACCTTGGGTTTGCAGGTCTCTAAGTAAATTGACGACCTGGAAAGACCGGGGAAAGGCATGAAAGGGGGGCAATGGAAAAGCTATTCTAGCTGCAGCCTGACTGATAGCCATGGTTCTGAAACAAGTTTTCCGTGAGATGAACTCTGATCCCAACTCAGGTCTCTGAAGGTGTAGACATGGGGAAGGTTGGAGGGGACACAGGCGTGAGATACAGCGATAACTCAGTTGTGTCTGCCCTGAGCTCAATAAAACTTTCTTTCCTAAAGCAGGCACCAGCTAGTGGGCCTCAATTTGCCAATTTGACTTTTAAAGCTGCATTAAAATACTATTTCTCCTGAGTTGAGTTTTTGGTGCCCCTTTGACTTCTGCACCCAAGCCCAGGGCCTCCCTCGTGTCCCCCTAGCTCCCGTCTTGCTGAGTTGCTGAAGATGGGCAAAGCCCTGGTGGTGGGGGGCAAGGTTAGGCACCCCTGTCACTGGGCTTCTGGATCCGGCATCAGCGCCGGGATATCCTGTTCACCAAGGCCACCCTCTTCACCACCAGGGAGGGCCCACCTGCCGGTGACCCCGAGAGCAGGAGACCCGGGACCGAGATGCTCCCTGAGTAGAGAGTTCCGTGAGGACAGAGCGTGTGCCTGAGCCTGGATGTTAGGGGGTCTGGAAAGTCAGTCCTTCCGGGTCAAACTGCCCTCTCAAGACAAAAGCACAGGAAAGCGCACCTATATGCTCACGAACAAGTGAGGGAAGATTTCTCTGTGCGCACAAGGCACTGTGGGTGTGTGACACCCACAACATGCACAGACCCCTTCCCAGCAGGAGCTGTGTCTTCCGCTGGCCCCAAAGGGTCCCTGAACCCCCCCTCCCCGGTGAGTCCTCCCTGTGAAACCCAAACGGAGACGCTGGCCCCGCGTGTCCCCCACCCGGTGTGTCCGTCACTCCTCCCCTGATCTCATCCAGACCCCGTCCAAGAGGCCACGCTAAGCTGAGGGGCTGGTTGGTCAGGGCGGCCGCGGCACCAGCTCCAGTGTGGAGGGCGAGGTGCAGGCATCCAGCGTCGGCTGCACTGAGGGGCTCAAAGGAGAGCAATTTAGTGAGAATAAAGTAACGGGAAATTTTCATGCTTAAAGAGGCATTATATAAATATCCCTGGTATTAAGGACGGAACAAACAGGATGAGCTGAGGGGCTATAAAAAGACTTAATTACTCCACGGCTGTTCCGAATTATTGAAGGCCATGATGCTGTAGTGACATGATCAGGTGCTGCTGTGCACAAATTTGGCAACATAAGCTCAGGGGACCCTGTGTCCTTCGTGACCGTGAGGCCAGTCCCTGGACGTAAGCGGCTGGCGTCTTCCCAAGCACTCGGCTGGGTGTTGCCTGGAGACTGGCAGGGTGCCCAGAGTCACGCGGGTCCTCAGGGTGGGCTCAGCGCTTGCAGGGCCCCGTTGCCTCTTCCACTGGTGTCTTTTCAGGTGGTTCCCAGGGTCTGCCCTCCCACGCGGCAGGAAGACACACTCGGCCCAGCAGAGGCCGGCGGCCCCGGCGGAGAGAACCTGGGATCCTGGGCCCTGCAGAGTGACCAGGCCCTGGCGCTGGAGGTGAGGAGAGCCCGGCTGGCCAGGAGGGCAGAAGAGCTGGAGTGGGAGCTGTGGCTGCTCCTCCAGACGGCAGACGGCAGCCGGCCCCGCCTGGGGGGACCCTGAGTCACACAGGATGCCGTGGTGCCTTCTGCACGCGGGGCGCGGCCAGGGACCTCTGCCAGCAGGAGGGGTGGGCGCCCGGGGACCGCCGGCCGCGACAGTGCTCGGTGTTAGGACGTGCTCCCGGCAGCACCCAGACTCCTTTCAGAGCCTGCACCTCAGCCTGTGCCGACTTCTGCCTGTGAACCTCGGGTTGAGGGAGAATAAAGTCACTCAGCTGAGAAAACCCGCAGGCGTTCCCATCACTGAGTCTGTCCCTCAAGCCTCTGTGGTCTGGGCCAAATGCCCCCCACATGCCTTCAGGGGGAGAGCTTAGGTGCAGCCACAGCATAGAGCTCCATGACCGCTCTATGTCCCCACGGGGAGCAGAGGGACCGCAGAGTCCCCACGGGGAGCAGAGGGACCGCATCCCCTCCCTGCGCTGTGGCCTCCTGGAAGACAGAGGAGCCGGCACTGCCTGCCCTGAGGGCCTCCAACACCAGAGGACACTCAGCCGGCTGCAGGGCCCGCACAAACCCTTGGGTGTGTCTCACAGAGCAGCAGGTAAGGGGCTTATTAGAAGCCCCTCTGCCTAGGACCTGCCTTTCGTGGTTAAGGCCGCTGTCGCTGTTGTTTATTCCCCTTTCTCTAACTGCATACCCTCCAAGCGTCGCAAAGCCGAGGTAATATATCACCAGGGTGTTTAACCACCCCTGTAGAGAAGGCTTCTGACGTAGGGGTCACTATAGTAACGGGGGCTTAAGTTGTTTCCAGAAACTTGGAGTCATCTCTGGGCACTTCAGACGGGCAAAGCCTAGCTGGGGCCACCAAACCTAAAATGGCCTGTGTGGAACACAGATCACCTCACCTTTGCTCTGCGTCCAATCCCCCTGCCCCACGCCTAAGACCTCCCCGCTCCTTCACCCCATAAATATCTCACGCCCCTGGCCTTCAGGGAGGCAGGCCTGAGAAGTGGTTGTCTAGTGAAACTTCTCTGCTGCAAACAAACCTGGTCTGGTTACGAAACTCTCGTCACCCCCTAGGACCTACCCTGGAGGACACTTGCTCCACCAGGCTCTTCCGCACCCCTTTCTCGACCTCTCCCTCCTTTAACCCTCGTGTTGTCTGCCCACCGTCTGATTCCTACTTTAGTCGGCCTACCATATTCTAGTCTCCTTCCTAGACTGTGAGTTCCTTAAAGGCAGAATGTGTAACACACACACACATACACACACACCACTCAGCACACTGCTTCCCACGTACTGGGCGTCAGGTGACCCAGACACGCTTCATGAATGTGACTGGCCTTATGCGTACAGACTAAACCTGAGATCACACGGTCACGTCGGGACCACACCAGCACACAGAAACCGCGAAGAGCCGTGACTGCCAACCTCCGGGATGAGTGGGGAGGCACTCGGAAGCAAGGGAGATGGAGCTTCAGGGCTGGACCCCTTGGGACAGCTTCCAGGAGAGCTGGGACTCCACCCAAGCCTTCAAGGGTGTGAAACGTGGATGGTTGGAAAGGGGCAAGGGGGAGGGAGAGCGCTGCAGACTACTTAGGTGGCTGGAAAGAGCGAGGTGAAGGAGAAGAGCGTGCAGGGTGTGGTCCGGAAGGAATCAGAGCAGAATCACTTCAGGGAGAGGAAACCACAGAGGCAGGTGGGCTGGAGAGTGTCCTGGGCTCCTGGCCCCTCCCCGCCCCCAGCTACTGCTCTTCAGCCACTGGCAGTCCAGGCCACAGAACGGTGTCCGGCCCCTTCTGGTAGCCAGCATTGCTTCGAGGCTCTCAGCCCTCGCGGCCAGATCAAGGCACGCCTGGACTCCAGTATCTCAGAGCTGTGCTCCAGGCCGGGGACCCAGGGGGGCCCAAGCAGATGTCCACACAGGGCCTAGAGGAACGGCCACCCCCTGTCATGCCCCAAACACTTCAGGGGGGCACTGCCTCTGCCATAGGATGTGAGGGTCTCCAAGGTCTCTCACCTGTGAGACCCTACAGTTCAGGGCTCCAGGTCACTGAGGGAGGGACAAGCTGCCTCAGGGCGAAGGCCCCTATCAAGTGCTCACTGGTGGGCATGGGCTAAGAGGGGTGCTCTACAGACCGCCAGCTGGTCTGCTTTTCTGGCTGGTACCACCTTCTCAGAAATGCTTTTCTCCACAGGTGAGTGACTCCTGCCCCTTTTAGCAGCTCGAGTCCCTGGGCCAGGACAGAAGGGTAGTCACTCCCCACCTCAGGCGATTAAAAAACCACCAGTGATGCCTTTCCCCCACTGCCCCCTGGGCCTCCATGCAGCTCTGTAGATCCAAACTGCTTCCCACCAGCTTCAGGGATTGACACAGCTGACCCCAAGTGTGCGCACGTGTCTGCACTCACGTCAGACACGTGGTTCGGAGCAGACCCAGGCCCAGAGGTGAGCTGTGAGCAAGACAGAAGTGACCACCATGGTGGGGGGCGGGGGGGCGTGTCCCACTGTGGGTCTGAAAGATCAGCCTGGAGTGAGAGGCATGTCCACCCAGACCTGAGCCCAGGGCCACCTCTTGTGGGTCCTAAATCAACCACCCGAGCAGCCAAGACATTTAGCAACCTGGACGGCAGCCTTCATCCACAGAAGGGAACCCAGAAGCGGGAGCAGCTGGTCCAGGTTTTCATGGTACTGGGCCTGGACTGGACCCGGGCCAGTGACAGCGAGGGGCCCAGGTACAAAGGTCCCCATGAGGTGGGGTGGGGAGTTTGGGGCTCCAGGGCTGGGGCTCATGTGCCCGGAGGACAGTGACCCCTGAGGGGTCAGAGCAGGAAATGTGCAGGAGAATTGCCAGGGATCTTGTTAAAAGGCAGCTTCTGACTCCAGGGGGCCAGAGTGCCTGCGTTTCTAACGAGCTCCAGCAGAGATGCCCAGGCTGCTGGTCTGTGGACCCCCTGGAGTCAAGGTCATGGGAGAATACGGTCTGGGGTTCACAGGGTTGGGAGGGCCCGGGGGTCATGGGTTTCATCTGTTCCTGAGTTTGAACAGCTACTCGACGCCCAAGTCCAGTACAAGCCATGCCTGTGAACCGGGGGCTCCAGTGGCACGGGAGCCAGGCTCGGGACCCCCCAAGAGCCCCTCGTCCCTGAGCCCATGCAGCCCTTGGAGCGCCCAGAAGGCTTCCCCCCTTCTCCATAAGTGCTCTCTGGAGGCGGAAGCCTGGGCTGAGAGCCCTAAGGGCACAGTCACGCTGCTCTCGGGACCACACAGTGGGGTGGCGCCATTTGCGGTCCACACACGAGAAACAGCGGTCGTGGGCACTGCTAGGCAGCAGGTGGTGTCCGGACCCGGGTCTGTCTGACAACAGAGCCCAGGCTCTGCACCACGACGCTACAGCAGTGCTACCGCTGGGTTCACAGCTGCTGGAACCTACACACAGTCAGTAACGGGCAGCCGGCTCTCATCCAGAGGCCCCGCCGAAGGGCCCCCGACTGGCCTGGGTCCCAGCGCACGTGCCTCAGAAACCTCGTGAGCGCCCTGGGCCGGCGTCAAAGGTTCTACAGGGATTCACCTTCACTTTCCAAGTATGATTTCTGAACTGTTTCTAAAATGAAAGTTAAGAAAATGCATTCAAAGGTGTAACAGTCAACACACAAATCATTGGAAATCACCAGTTTTAGCTTCAACTACTAGGCGAGTGTGTTTTAATGTAGATTCCAAGATACATCTCCTGCCGTCTCTAATTTTAAAATATCCTGAAATTGCAGAGCAAGACATTTTCAGACTTTTGGAACTTGTAATAGTGGATCTGCATGAATCTGGACTTTTCTCAGTACTGTGCCACCAGCTGACAAGCGGGACGCCGGCGGGTGCCTGTGTCCACCCTCCCGTTCAAAACATTCGTGTCCATTAGCAGAGCCTCACTGACCTCACTGAACGCTGTATAACAAGTTAAATAAATTTGAACCCATAAAATAATGCATACCCCAGAAGGTGGCCTTTTCCCCACTTCCTGCGCTGCATCCTCACAGGATTTTGTTGGCAGGAAGCCTCCCCTTCTCTGCCTACCTGCATCCTGTCTGAGCCTGAGGCTCTTGGGCCACCCGCCTGCCTCTCGGGGTGAAGCCCTGGGCCTCGGCCACTTTTGTCAAGTCATTTCGCCAGCGTGGGCAGCGTCTCTGGGGGAAACACCGCAGCATTTCCGTGTTGGAGCTGCTCCCAGCCCTGGTCCATCTGTCCCTCCACAGAGGAGGGACGGCCCCCAGAGCTCACGGGCCTCAGGTCACAGCCCTGCCCCAGCCCGCCCTGCATTCCTTCCTTCTGTGTTGTTGACAGTCCAGCCTCCCCGCCTAGCCCCAGTTGCCCCGGCTCTGCTCTGGCATCAGGAAGCTGAAGGACTGATACAAAGACATCCTCCTGCACGGCGGCCAAGCGTTCTCCCCTGTGTTCAGCTTTACCCTGAGGGCGATGACCTGCCACTGGGAGAGGCGCAAAGGGCCCTGCTGTGAGAGACTCCTCTGCTCCCACCTGGGCGGGTGAGAGGGGGACCAAATTAACGCTCCCCGCAGGGCCTGAGGACCACGGCCCCCTGCTCCACAAGGAGAGCTGCCCACTGCTGGCTCTGCTTGAGGCACATGAGGACTGAGGTGCTGCACGTTACTTTCTTGGCGCCACGACCTGAGCATGGTAAACACTCAGTAGGAAGGGGCCTCTGTCGTCCCCTTCCTTGTTCTGTCAAATGGGGTTAATAACAATACCTAACTGGGTATTGTGTTGAGGGTTAAGTGAGTAAACATACATAACACCTTTAGAAGAGCTCTGATGCACAGCAAGCACTTTGTGAGCGTTCCTTATGAAAATACGATTTTATTATTGCTGTTGTGTATTTCAGGCCAAGATGGCATTAGCAGCCCAGAGGCAAGCTTCCTGTCCCTCTTTTGGGGATAGCTTAAAACATTTTATCCACAGCCACTGAAGACAGAAGAGCCCCTTCACACCCACATGAACAACATAAAAAGGGGGATCTGATCTTCATTAAATGTGTCGAGTATGTTACTGATTCTCTGGCATCTTCAAAGCAGGAAGCGCTTCTCGAAGTCAGGCCTCCAGATTCCTGAGGGGGGGGCGGGCGGGGCATAGGGAGAGGGGCGGCGATGGTTTGGGGCAGGACCTGCTCTTCAAGCCCAAGCTCTGCGTTGCCCTCCGGCCTCCACAGGGGTCTTCCCTTGGGCCGTTTAGTGTCAGAGGCTACGTTTCCCAGTAGCAGACACTGAGCAGAGTTTGAGGCACAAGATGTTTCCTAGGGACCCACACCTGTGGAGGGCAAGGACAGGAGCCAGGATGGGGCAGAGGAAGAAGTGGGGCAGGCCTGACACCCGGGAGCTCTGAGCAGACGCCCCGCGGTGCGCCCTGCACCCCACTCCTAGCTGCCCCCCGGACCCCACAGAGGCACTTCCAAACAACTCATGTCGTGTTAATCAAATATGTCCCATGATAGTTCTAATACACGTAAATCCAGAAGAAAATGTTTAGCACTTAGAATCATACAGTCACAGGAAAAAACTAGTTTCAATTTCTATATATACAGACTGTATACATATATTTATGTGTATATATGTATCTTCCTCAAAGAAATATGATAGGATGATTGATATACTACAACTATTTAAACCTAAAAATGAAAACGTTTACACCCCATTGCGGAGCACAGGCTCCAGACGCACAGGCTCAGCGACCATGGCTCATGGGCCCAGCCACCCCGCGGCACGTGGGATCTTCCCGGACCAGGGCACGAACCCGCGTCCCCTGCATCGGCAGGCAGACCCCCAACCACTGCGCCACCAGGGAAGCCCCAAAAGCCGGTACATAGTTTTACAGAATTGTGTCAGGGGGTACGTGAGCTCAAAAGTCTAGAAAACCTTCCCCCTGGGAGAAGGGTCCAGGCATGCATGTCCTTTCCCTGGTCCTGCCTGTCATTCACTGTGGGACCCTTGGACCGGGAGCTGAACCAACCCAGACAGGCAGCACGAGGAGCAGAAGCCCAGACCAAGACAAAGGGAACAGGGACCCCATTCTTCCAAAGGAAGCCGTACGAGTGCTCACACCAAAAGCGTTCTACGCACAGTGCATCCACAATGGAAACATCCAGTATTCTTCACATCAAACTTGGGATTTGTCAGTATTTCAGTCGTCCTGAGTCTATCTTCCATCAACAAACTGAGCAAAACCCCTCTTGCCTTCTAATTTGTATTGTAGACAGATTTTCACCAGCCTGGAAATAGCCACTTCTCCAATTATGAAGGGGAATTAATATGAATGATGTTTTTGTTTGCTGAGCTCTGATCCCCCCTGCAAAAGGGCAGTTGGTTAAGGACATGTGTAATTTACGTGCAAAAGCCCAGGAGCAGCTATAAACTCCACAAGAGGGAGACAGGCTTTTCCCTGAATGGAGCAAGGGCCATCTCAGCACCATGTCCTGGCCTTACTTGGCAGACACCTTAGAGCCCAGGGACCAGGCACAAGTCTGGAGAACCAAGAAAAGGCCAGGCCCTGAAGGTGGCATCAGATCGGGCTCCTCCTGGGCTGCCCTTCCCTGTGCTGTTCATTCTTATTCACACCGGCCCACCTTTGCTTCTATGCAGGTCAGTTGAGCATGAGTCCTGCTAGAGAAGAAGACCCGCACAGAGCCAACTCCATTCTCCTGGGGGCTGCAAAGGAAGACGAACTTGGGCAAAAGCATTTGTTTAGTTGGTAGCGATGCAATAGCACGATTTAGAATAAACACACGCAGACCTGCTGACAGCCAAAAATATGCACAAACGCTGTCGATCCCTCATTACCTACATGTGGCTTGTCTGCTTTATTAATTTTTACCTAATGTTTTTAACTTTAAAATTGTATTGAAATTTTATTGTATAATACTGTCTACCTAAACTTCTTTACACAGAATTAAATTTCATAATTTCAAAGAGCTCACCGGACTTCCCTAGTGGTCCACTGGTTAAGAATCCTCACTTCCAATGCAGGGGACGCAGTTTCAATCCCTGGTCCAGGAACTAAGATCCCACATGCTGCATGCTGCGGCCAAAGAAACAAAGGGGTCACCGTTCACATCTTGTGTTGTCTCCTCCGGGCTATGCATAGGTACTAAAAATTGTGATCAGCATTTGCACATCGTGAGTTCTGCTTTTTTATACTTATTTTATCTGTAATACTCTTTTCCTATATCTGAACAGGACAATGTCAGGGTTCACTTTGATTTTTTACCTATGTGGTATTGGAGCAATGTACCATAATTTGTTGAGTCATTCTCCTATTACTCTCTGCTTACTTCTCTAGTTTTCTACTTTTGAATAGTGCTATGATGAATATCTTTACAAAGATTAGATTTTTTTTTCTTCTCAGTTATTGTATTGTAATGTTTTTTTGAGGTGACATTATTCGGTCAAAGGGTTTGAGTGGTTTTTGAGTTTTAGCTATATTATCAGGTTGCCTTATTATGTCTGATCCTTGAACCTAGATGGGCCCCCAACCCCGAGACAGAACACAGCTGAGATGATGCTCCAAAGAGACCACGGTGCCTGAACACCTCGCCAGCCAGGCCCTCTGCCCACTGTGAATAACCTCCGCACCAGTCGTCAGACACTCAGCATGAGCGTGTCCTATCCTGTTTCTATGTGTGTATCTTCTCAACCTAGCTCTTTGATGAAAGAAGGAAAATAAAATTGATTAAGTGTCTATAATGCTCAAGGAGGTGTTTCATACTCACAAAACCCTACAAGGAAGTCATTCTTGGCCCCATTTCTGAAGATGAAAACAATGGGGAATTCCCTGGCGGTCCAGTGGTTAGGACTCCACACTCTCACTGCCGAGGGCATGGGTTCATTCCCTGGTCAGGGAACTAAGATCCTGCAAGCCACAGGGCGCGGCCAAAAAGAAAACAAAAATGAAGATGAAAACACTGAGCTTCATGGAGATTGAATAAGTTGCCCCAGCCCCAGAGGCAGCAGAGGACTGTGTGGAAACAGGCCTTCCGCACCCATGCCAACACGCTGTCACCCCACAAAGCTCTGAAAAGAACAGTGCTGGTGCCGGAGATGATGACAGGAAGGACACGCAGTGGCGTCGGTGGTGTCAGGCATCTTTAGCTGCAGGGGCAGTGGGAGACGCGCCTCCCAGTTGTGAATCACTGGCGGTAGCACTGGCCAGGAAGGAGACAGTGGAGGTCTGGCTGGTCGGGCCTCGTGGCTCCCTGGATGTGGGGACGGCGACACGACCGCATTCCCAGCACAGTCTCTTCCCTTTCTTCCACACTGATCGCTCCAGAGAGATCGTCCTCCCTTTACAGACTCCTCTGGGCTGAGGACAGGGTTACTGTCATCCTTCCACAGACTTGCTGCCCGTCTCTGGCCAAAGCAGGACCAGCAAAGGTTTTGCCACAATTTAGCTGATTCTGGAGCCAAGGCTTCTTTCTTGTGGAAGGAAATAAATATACAGCTCTTAGGGCTCAGGGACCATCCCCGCCTTACAGGCAGTGGGGAAAGAGGCTCCAACCCGGCTCCAGCCCTAATTAGCTGTGTGACCCAGGACAAGACACTGGCCCTCCTCGCCTCCAAGACGTGGGCAGCGATGGGACCTACCTCTAGGGCTGGGTTAAGGACTCCTTGAGACATGCGAAGCCTTCAGAACTGTGCGTGGCTCGCAGAGCAAAGCCTTCAGAACCGTGCGTGGCTCGCAGAGCAAAGCCTTCAGAACTGTGCGTGGCTCGCAGAGCGAAGCCTTCAGAACCGTGCGTGGCTCGCAGAGCGAAGCCTTCAGAACCGTGCGTGGCTCGCAGAGCGAAGCCTTCAGAACCGTGCGTGGCTCGCAGAGCGAAGCCTTCAGAACCGTGCGTGGCTCACAGAAAGTGCTGACAGATGTTAAGTGTTACTGTTTTACTTGGTCCATAGTAAGAATTCAATTGGGTAAAAAGCATTTTTATTGAGAACCTGCTGTATATAAGGCATTCTTCTAGGCAGTGGTCCTGCCCTCTGTAGACCACGAGGCTGACACGAATGTAGTAATTAGAACATTCAGCCGGTTTTAGCTTTTTTATGTATAATTTACAGGAAAGGGCCGTGGAAACACAGGGAGGGGGAGTCCAGGAAGGATCTGGAAAACCTTTGTGGACAAGTAGACACTTAAGCTGGCCTTGAAGCTGGGATTCTGCCATCAGAGGTGGTGGAAGGAGATGGAATTTTCTAGGCAGAGGGAGGGCAAGAGTCAAGGCCTGGAAGCTGGGAAGGGAGCACGACCCAGAATCGTGGCTGGTGTAGGTACAACACCATCCCTGGACAGACTCGGCCGGAAGCACAAAGGTGCGCCGACAGAGCCAGACCCGTGTCTGAGGAGCTGGTTTGAGAGTGTGGGTTTTGCTATTTCCTGGGAGACCTTTGGTGAGTTAGTTAACACTGACCTTCTGACTCCTCAGATGTAAGGGGGTGAGGTAACACCCTCACCTCACCGGGTTATCGCAAAGACTGGGTGCTCACTGTGTTTGAGAAGAGCTGTGCACACTGCAGAGCACTATGCGAACACCAGCAGCCTCCCTGCTGTGGGTCCTCCCTGGAGTGCGAGAAGGCGGGCCGGGGGGCCTTCCGGGCGTCCCTGGAACATGGGGGAGAGGCGTGAGTCCGCCTCCGTGGATGTTTCCTGCCGCTGGGTCGCCCTGCTTCACTGTTCTCCGAGCCGGCGGGAGCACATTCATCGAGTTTGCAGGCTGGTTTAGAGTTCTCCAGCTCCAAACCAGCGCACATTCGTGTAGAAGAGCGCAAAATCCTGCAAGACACTTGGGTCAAGTGCTTTGCAGACAAATGGATTTTGTTTCTCCTCATCCTTGGAACATATTTATTTTTTTCATAATCGTTTGTAGCAAAAGACACTACTCTAGAGAAGCAAAAGCCTTTCTCTTACAACTGCTCTGCGAGTCTGATTTGATTTGCACAGCTGGGTTGGCAAAGGGGACTGAGGCACCAAAATAGATTCGGAATGGAAATCTGGCTCTACCAAATCACTTTCTTCCCAACCCCTTGGCCCCCACTTGCCAGGGTTCCAGTACTAGGGGTTTTTAATAGAAAATCAATAAAGTACATAAAATAATAGGAAAAAAAGCATAGGATTTGAAGTCAGAAGACTTGCATTCAGAGCCTGTTCCTTCCACTCCCTGACCTGTAAGTATAACCCTCTAATCTGTAGGAAGCCCCAGTTTGGCACCGAGCATCTGAAAGTATGTTTGAGGTAACATAAGTGAATGCACGATAAATAAAACGTTTGGTCAATGATGGACACTAAGCAAACTTTAGCAGCAGCCGTCATATTTTAAATAAGTAACCAGAAAGTCTATCTATCGTTAGGTGCTCTGGGGATACAGAGGGGAAACCACTTTCCGCAGCTCTGGCTGAAGTGGAATCCTGGCATTCCATCAGAAAGACGCCAACGCGGGAAAAGAATGATTCTTCCCGGGGCCAGGACCTTCTGCCTTCATCCTGCAGTTACTCGCATCCACAGCCAGATGGCGGTCGAGGGTGAATAGGACGCCGCGTTCACCCCGACTCTTCTGAGAAGGGGAAGGGGAGCACCCTTGGGGCAGAGGGGTCCCCTCGAGCTCCCAGGCAAAGCAGCGACTGATGAAAGCGCATCTGGGGACAACAGTCGAGGCCTGAACCAATATCCTTTAGGCTCCAGCCTGGCTGGGGCTTGGGAGGGGGGAGGGGGATGATGACGATATTGATTCCCCTTCAGCCTGAACTTTCAGACCAGCTCCTATAGGAACGGCCCCCGTAGTGCAGCTGTTCGTGCCAGAGCAGAAGAGGAAGGGTGGGGAAGTGTGGGGGGAGGGGGGAGGAGGGATGGCGGGGCCGCGGGAGTCCTCACCGCCGCCCACGCCCACCCTGGAGGCAGCCCCAGCGGGGCCGCGTCCCCTGCAGAATGAAGGGCAGCTGCTGGGAAGCGTCCGCCCAGCCAGGGGCTTCGTTTCCCCGGCCCCTTGCGCAGGGTGAAGCGTGTGCGCCTGGGCAAACTTCACTTGTGCTAAGCCACTGAGGGTTCCACTTGGGGTTTATCGCATACAGTAGCAAGGGTTTGAGAAATCTGTTGAATTGATGTGAATTTAACTGTATTTTTTATGCCCAGCAGTTGTACATGTCCTAGGTCTAGGTGGAAGGAGGGGCTGAAGCATCACCCCTGAGAGCATCTCAATGAAATGAGCACTTGGAAGGGTCCCAGCTACCACCAGGGGATCACCCCGCATGGGAGGGTTTGGCCCCTTCAAGGAATTTCTTGTAATTGTATTAAAGTCTGGTCTCTAAGGCTTTTTACAAAACTTTACATGTGGGACGAGATTTTGAACTGCCAGTTGCCTGCAAAGCGTTTACAGGCTGAGGGCAAAGTCTTCTCAGATCCTTCTCTACCTTCTTCTGGAGGGAACAGGTCACCCACAAATCCTAACCCTGAATTCAGCATTAAAGGTAATCATTGAGCAAGACATTCCCACACAGCACAAAGGTTCCCGGGTAGTCACAGAAAGAAGCAGAAAAGGTCTTTTTTATCCCTTTTCACAAAAAGAATCAAGGTTTCATGACCTTGGTCCCCAAGTGGTCCAGATTAATAAGTCAGGGAACCATCTCCAGCCCGTTACAGGAGAATCATCCCTACTCATTCTTTTTAAGCCAGTCTTTCTACCCGGACTTCTCTCTGCAGCTCTTTACCAAAACATCAACATAGCAGGGTATTCTTGTGGGGTGCCACCCAAAGTAAATTATTCTAGCTTGAGTGGAGGGGAGCGGGTGAGAAGAATGCATTCTAGATGTGGAGGAGTAGAAAGACCACGAATCATAGAAATGATAAAGAGTTTGTAAATACCAGGACTGCCTCTAAAGGACGGGAGTGTCACACCTAATGAAAACCAGGAACTTTAGCTAACAGCACCCAGCACAGCTCCGCCGCAAACTCAACCCTTAGTAAATGTTAGTCCCTTTCGTCACCTTTCTGTCTTCTGTTTCATGGGGCTTTCAGGTGAGGGTTTATGGGGTGAAGAGACACAGGAGGTGGCCTGGCAGAAATCTGAGTTCTCCTAAAATCTGGGTCAGGAGAATCATAGAAGCTGGAGCTGGAAGGTGCCCTAGAGTTCATCCAACCCTTCGTTTTACAGATGAAGAAGCCAAGCTCCCAGGTGTAAGTGACTTCCCTGAGTTTACACAGCTTGTGAGTCAGGAGGAAGAGGAGGCCCTGGGCCACGGGTCCCCACTGGGCTCTCCAGGATGACACGGAGCAGACACAGCAAGCCGGGAGCCGTGGGAGACAAGGGGCAAAGCCACCTCTGGAGCCAAGGGCTCCCACATGGTGGTGTCTCCTCCTCCTGGGCAAATCCCTTGGATCCTCTGACCCTCAGCTTCCCATCTATAAACACATGTACGCTAATATGTATGGGGCGGAGAAGTTGGGAGGATGAGAGGGGCCTCGGGCTGCCACGGCTCGGTGCACAGAGGCTGTCACGAGGGAGAGGATAGGACAGTGGCCAGCAGACGGGGGAAGACTTTGCGAAGCTGGGGGTCTGAGCAACCAAATGATGTGGCTCCAAATCCACATCCAAGTGAGTCTGTCCTGACTTAACATGACTGCTGCCTCTACTGCCCAAGGGAAACTCTTGAGCCCTGGAGAAGGAAGAATTGCTTTAATCTGTAATAACTCTCCAGTACCTTCCCTCCTATTCAAGTGGAAATGTCAAGTTCAAGATTCTTATGTAAAGTAGAAAGAGAATCAAGTCAGTCTTTCAAGGTCTCCACACCCCTTGCCAGCTCCTCAGAGCTTTTCCTTCTTCAGCCCAGTGACTCAGCTTCCCTCTGGGCCTCTCCACCCACCTCGGGGCGGGCCTGAGCCAGGGCTTCAGCGTGACTGACAGGTCCCTGGTGCCGGCTTCTCCTGGGACAGAGGAAAGATAAAGAAGATGGAAACAGTGTCCCCATTCCTGTGGCCACACACAAAATCAGTTCCTGCAGACTTTGCCACTGTCTCCTACTGCCCTGTGTCTCATTTCTCCTTCCTGGTTTCATCCGTAGTTCCATCCATTCAGCCCGGTGTTCACCAAGCTGGGGTGGCACCGGAAGGTGTGAAGAGTCCCGGGCTCTGTTGCCGAGGGCGTGCGGTCCTGTGCTTGGCCCAGACTTGGCAGAGAGCCGAGCGGGCCCCTCCACACGCGTCCTGCAGAGTCACCCCGAAAGCAAGAGGCTCACGTCCCCGGGGTGCAGTGAAGGAAAGCGAGGCCTGGGGAGGCTGTCCCGTACCACAGCCGGCAGGCAGCCGAGCAAGGCTCTGAACCCAAAGCCTGTGACCTCCTTATCTCCCACACTTACCTTGGATGACTCGGAAGACAGATAAAGTAGAGAGTCAGAAAGTTGGACTATAAAACTGAGGCATTATTGAGCTTAGAGATAGTTTTATCGCCGGCCTTAGTCTCAAGGGAGGAGAGGGAATAATGGCAAGAATACTTACTGTTTATTGGCGGCAGTTACTATATCCAGGCACCATATATTCTTTTCTTTTTTTTGGTACAGTATAAGTACAGTTGATTTACAATGTTGTGTTAATTACTGCCGTACAACAAAGTGATTCAGTTATACATATAGATACACTCTTTTTCTTACATTCTTTTCCACTTTGGTTTATAGGATATGGAATATAGTTCCCTGTGCTATACAATAGGACCTTGTTGTTTATCCATTCTCTATATAAAAGCTCACATCTGCTCACCCCAACCTCCCGTTCCATCCCTCCCCCAACCCCTCCCCCTCGGCAACCACCAGTCTGTTCTCTATGTCCACGATTCTGTTTCCGTTTCATAGATACGTTCATGTGTGTCATATTTTAGATTCCACATATAAGTGATACCCTATTGTAACAGGGAAGAGCTAAATCGGACTCCATGTTCGATCTGTTTCTTTGACTTTAACCTTTGCTTTTCGTTGCTTTTGTTATTATAATCATACAAAATGGCCTGCCTCAGGGAACCCCGGCCACCTGTGAATGGCTGCAAGAAAAAAGAAACTAACACATCCCCTCACAGAGGCTGGTCATTCAGGAGATGTTTTGCAAGACTGATGGCCCTTTTACTTTACTTCCTCATCACCTCTCCCTCCCTGAGTCTATAAAAGAAACTGGCATGAAGACCTCAATAAGGTGGTTTTTCAGAGACACTCGTCTGCCATCTCCTCGTTCAGCCGACTTTCCGAATAGTCGTCTTCCTTGCCTCAGCACCTCGTCTCCGATTCATTGGCCTGTCGTGCCGCAAGCAGAGTGAGCTTGGACTCGGTAACGATACGGTACTTGTCTTTCTCTGTCTGACGTCACTTAGTATGACAATCTCTAGTCCATCCATGTTGCTGCGAATGGTATCATTTTGTTCTTTTCTATGGCTGAGTAGTATTTCACTGACCACATCTTCTTTATCCATTCATCTGTCGATGGACATCTAGGTTATTTCCAAGTCCTGGCTCTTGTGAACGTAGGGGGTGCAGGTATCTTTTTGAATTATAGTTTTGTCCAGTTATATGCCCAGGAGTGGGATTGCTGGATCATATAGTAATTCTATTTTTAGTTTTCTGGGGAACCTCCATGCTGTTTCTCACAGTGGCTACACCAGCTTACATTCCCACCAACAGTGCAGGAGGGTTCCTTTTTCTCCACACCCTCTCCAGCGTTTGTTACTTGTAGACTTTTTGATGATGGTCATGCTGACCCGTGTGAAGGCACCATGTATTCTAAGCACTTTACATGCAGTATCACATTTCATCCTCACCATGACCAGGTAAGACAGGTATTATTGTCCCAATTTCATACCTGGGAAGACCAAAGTTGAGAAAACAGTCAGCCCACAATCTCAAGCAAGATTAGTGACAGACCTGGGGCTGAGACCCGGAGGTGAGGAACCCCAGTGCCTCTGCTCTGAGCTGCTGTGGCATCCTGGCCACCTCCCCAGGGCACGGCAGGAGCACAGGGGAGGGCGTCCTCACACTCCCTGAAAGTTGGCTTGTGTATCAGCATCTCGACCTGAATAGATACAGATGTGCAGCATTTATAGCATAGAATGATACAAAACATGATTTTAAAACACTGGCAGCTCAATCCAATCACCACTGATAAGCAGAAACAACCGTAAAACATACACTTTACCAGCTTTATTGGTGAGATTTCTATATCTGGCAATACAGCTGACTTAAATTGCCTAAAATCCTTAGGACTGCTAAAAATAGAGCAACCTTTAAGCAAGGCTGATCTCGAAACAAGGAAGTGTGGGGCAGGGTAGGGTAGGTAATTCTCAGGTGCCATAAGCTAGGAAGGAACTGAGAACTGGAGCAGTCAGTGTGAGAGCTGAGCTGTGGCTGCCTTCAGGGCAGGGTGGTCCCAATCCCCTCAGAGCTTAAACAGAAAACAAGATTTAAATTCTCACAAGGAGGATTCCCCTGGTGGCCCCCTGGTTAAGAATCCGCCTGCCAATGCTGGAGACACGGGTTCGAGCCCTGATCCGGGAAGATCCCACATGCCACGGAGCAACTAAGCCCGTGTGCCACAACTACTGAGCCTGCGCTCTAGAGCCCGCGAGCCACAACTGCTGAGCCCGCGTGCCTAGAGCCTGTGCTCCGCAACAAAGAGTAGCCCCTGCTCGCCGCAACTAGAGAAAGCCCTCACGCAGCAACCAAGACCCAACGCAGCCAAAAATAAATTTTAAAAAAAATTCTCACAAGGAGGGTAACTGGAGCTGAGAACACAGCCCATACAATACTTAGTTCCAAAACCCCTCCTCACATCAGAGGAGTGGACTACGAAAAGCTCACATGCTTAGGAACAGGCTGCTGGAAAGAAGTGTATCTGCTCTAGGCACTGGGTGAAAGAAACGTTTCCCTGAGAATTCAGGACCCCAGGCCTTCTCCTCAAAAAGAGGTGGAACTTGAATATATGTTACCCTGGATCCCCAAGCCATGATATTATCATAAAACTGGTTGCAAAACTGGTCTGGGAGGACTTTCACAACAAAGCTTCAAGGGATTCTCATGGTGGAAACAAGCCCCACTAAAACAAACTCCATGACCAAAAATGAAAAGACATGAGGAAATAGCCAATGTGAGTGACAGCACACAAAATGAACAGCAAGATTAGAGCAGTAAATATTGGAGGTAATAGAATGGCAGCATGGAAGAGAATGTAAAAATGTGTTGAACCATTAAAAATCAAGTTTCTAGAAAAGAGTAAGGTCCTATTTAAAAATAAGGGGGGAGGGGGACTTGAAAAAATACCAAACAGAACTTTCAGAAATGAAAAACATAGGGTCAAATAACAGGATATACACAGCTAAAGAGAGATTTGGTAGAACTGAAAGGTGCACTTAGGGAAACTGCAGCAGAGAAAAGCAAAGAGATCAAAAATCTGCAAGTGACGGGACAGACGTGGGAGCCAGAGTGAGAAAGCCCATCACACTCACAGGTACCTCCCTGGAGAACAGGGAAGGGGCCACGTACAAAGAGACGGTGGCAGGCAAGTTTCTTAAATCTTCAGATTCAAGAACTTCAAGTCCAAAACAGTATAAATAAGTAGAAATCCTAACTGAAGAAGTGAAGAAAAAAGGAAGCACACTTCAAAACTGCAGTCCTGCTGTTGCCAGGTGTATCTCTGTTCACTGAGGATGAATTTCCATTTTGTCATCAGCAGGACAGACCTCGAGAGCAGAAATAGGAGGGAGGAAGGGAATTGGAGTAAAAGGAGCTTCAGGAAGGCAACCAGATGGAAGAAGGGAGGAAGCGAAGGAAGGTGGGAAAGGGGTCAGGAAAGGAAAGGAGGGCAGGAGGGGCTTTCTCTGCAGGAGCCGCTGAGGCTGGGAAAAGTAGCATGGCTTAATGAAAATAACATTTTCATTAGCATTTACCAAATCTTTATTACTGGGAAGGTGGCTCTCCTATTTGCCATACTCGTTGGGCTCTTACTGTGATTAGTAATGGTCTTTATACCTGCAAGTCTGGACACATTGCTGCTGACAGGTTTTTAGGGGGTTTTTTTGTTTGTTTTTGTTGTTGTTTTTGTCTGTGTCTGGTCTTAGTTGCGGCATATGGATCTTTGTTGCAGCGGGAGGGCTCTTCATTGCGGCACGTGGACCTCTCTGTAGTTGTGGCGTGCAGAGAAGCCACAACTTCTCCGAACAGGAGAAATTATGTAACGATGACAAATAATTGTGCCTACAAGCCCTTTCTGTGGGAAAATGCACTGGTTACTTTTATTAATAAAAAAGCTTGAGTGAAAATGGTTACACTTTCTCTACTATGAAGTGGGAGTCAGACACGGATTCGAGCCCTGGTCTGGGAAGATCCCACATGCCACAGAGCAACTAGGTCCATGCACCACAACTACTGAGCCCACGTGCCACAACTACTGAAGCCCGTGTGCCTAGAGCCCATGCTCTGCAACAAGAGAAGCCACCACAAGGAGAAGCCCGCGTACCGCAACGAAGACCCAATGCAGCCAAAAATAAATAAATAAAATTTTTTAAAAACTAGACTATAAATATGCAATTGTCCCCAAAATGGCCTCTAAAGAGTGCTTTAGTCATGTTTAAATGACTGCACATAAATGTGTTTCCATTTATATCACTAGGATTTCAGTAAGACAAAGCATTTCTTTCTGAAGTCAATTAGCAAACTGATAAGATCACTATCATATATAAAGTAATGCCATTTAACACCCAAATCTTCTGAGATGGACATATTCCCAGTGATGCCTCTTTTGCATCAGATATTGGAGTGTGTTTAACAAAGGTTACTGTTCTAGAAAGGACACAATAATAGCTACATTGACGAGCGCTCACTACCTCCCAGACCATGTGCTGACACATTCCAGGGAGGTGAGTACGTTGGCCGCTGTGCAGGTGAGGACGTTAGGTTGTGAAAGAGCCATCTCCACTGGGCACGGCACACGACCATCTGGGGCTAGAAAGAATGTATACACGGCAAGACACAAAGACTCCAGAAAACACTTGATTCCCATCTCACTCAGACTAGATGAGCATCACCACGTCTGCCTAGTGAGCCATCTCAGCCCACAGCCCCGGGGCCTGTGGGCTTCTCCCTCATCCGCCTGAGTCTTCAAGGCTCAGAGGACTGAGTGGATGGTGTGATGTGCAGCCTCGCAGAACTGTCTGCATCAGGAAGAACGGCCCGCAGGAAAGCAATACTGAAAATAGGAGGTCGCTGTTGCTTTAATGAAGCCTGAAACAGGTGGGCCAGGAAGCACTGCCATTCCTGTGCGATCGTCAGCTGGTTCTACTCTGTTCAGTCAACAGAGGGTCATGACGCAGTCACGAAGCTGACCTAGAGGGTGGGCAGCCCAGCACTGTCCGTCTACACAGCTCCTCCCACCAGGAACGCAGACTGGACTGACTCAGACAGCAGGACAGGCTGAACCATAAATCAGCTTCTATTCACTGGCCATTCCTTGGGTTTGAAGCTATTTTTATAAAAATTGAGGGTAGAGCAGTTAAATCTGCTGTGAATTTAACTGGGTGAGAACTGGAAAGGAAAAACACTGTCGGTAAATAATTATTTGTGAACATTACGCAAATGTTTAATCTCTTGAGCCCTGAAGTGGGTGGACAGGGAAGCAAAGGGAGGTGAGGTGCCTGGAGGCCTGTCCGTGGGACGAGGGAGGGCCCCCCGGACTGGTTTGCACTGACCTGTGTCCCTGGGTGGGTGTAGGTGTTTGTTCGTGTGGACTCTCCCCATGCCTGAATCAGCCAGTTCTCAGAGAGCAGCTTTTTTCACTTTGGGGGTCACCACTTAGCAGCTACAGCATGCACCCTCAGTCTCTCTGCAAACCCATGACTTTGGCCACCAGAGAGCTGGGGAGGGGAGAGTGGAGGCTGGGTCCCAGGGCTGGCGTGGCACACTGGTGCACCACGGGGGGGGTTGGTTGCCACCCCTTCTGTTCTGCTCCATATCTTACTATCAACCCTGAAGCAGGCGACCCCATCGTCCAACACCAGCACCATCCGCCAAGTGACAGAGGCTCGCCACCCCCTGGGGTGCAGGGGCCCTGCCCGCTTGGCCCTGTTTCTCTCCGCCTCTGCACAGAGCATACCTGGCCGCCCTGCCTGGCCGCTGCTCAGCCCTCATGTCCTCACGCCCCTTCCTGAGAACCGCCCGCACCTGCCTGCGCTGCAGGCTCCCCCTCAGCCTGGTCCTGGTGCCCTCAGGCTCCTTTGGGGACAAGCAGTGCAGACATCCTTCGAGCACCATCACAGCCGCAGGTTCAAATCCACCGAGGCTGTCATTGTGCCGGCTTGCCGTCCTTCTCCTGGCATATAACGGTGCCTGTTCCAGATTCTCCAACTCAATCAAGGAGAGAACCGGGCTTATTCCGATGCCACTTTCCACTTGCTCTTTGGGCTCACTAGCCTGGTTTCCACATTCTCAAGAAAAAACAAGACACCATTTACAGATAACTTCAATAATGTGTTCTAGCACATTCCCTTCTAATGTTTGACATTGGAAGTTTTAAAGTTTGTATAGACAAATCTATTGATCTTTTCTTTTGTGGTTTCTTCCGTTGCTTATCCCATCCCTCCCTATCCCAAGGTTAGCCCTATTGTCTATTTTTTTGTTTCTTGGTTCGTGTATGCTATGAGGTAGGAATCTAATTTCAGTTTTTACATGTAATATTATTCCTCTACTTTTAACACCTTCCCTATCTTACATCAAGTTCTTATATAAACACATATGTTTTCTATTCCATTGATCTATCTTTGATCTCTTGTCCTTCATTTGCCTACTTTGATTCAATACCACTGTGTTTTAAATACTATAGCTTAATGATAATTTCTTACATCCAATAATTCAAGTTCTTCCTCTTAATTCTTTTTTTTTAGAAACATTTTGGCTATTCTTAGATATTTTACTCTTTCATTGGCGACATTCCACCAAACAATTTGTTGGAATTTTTGTTGGAATTGCATTGGATCTACAGGTCAATTTCTGTAGAATCTACTCTTCCTGGATATTGATCTCTACATTCATGAAACCTGGCCTATTTCTCTATTTGGATCGTCCATGTCTTTCAATAATATATAATAATTGATTCCATAAAGTTCTTGTACATTTTTGTTTGTTTTCATTTGAAGTAACTTGTAGTTTGCTGCTATTGTCTTTTTTTTTTTACTATATTTTCTATTTGGTTATTGCATTAAGGTGTTATTAATTTTTTAAAACCAACTTCATTAAAGTATAATTTACACAAAATAAAATGCACACATTTTAAGTGTACAGTTAGATGAGTTTTGACAAACATATACACTCATGTAACCGATACCTCAATCACGATACAGAATGTTTCCATCACCTCATAATGGTTCCCAATCTTTACCCATAACCTGGAGCACCACAGATTCACTCATCTGCTTTGTAGCACTACAGATCAGATTTGTCTTTCCTAGAATTCTACACAAATAAAATAATACAGCATATACCTTTTGTCTCTGGCTTTCTTTGCTCAGCATAATGGGGTTTTTTTGTTTGTTTTTTGGGGTTTTCTTGGCTGCATTGGATCTTCATTGCTGCGCGTGGGCTTTCTCTACCTGCGGCAAGCGGGAGCTACTCTTTGTTGCAAGGCGCGGGCTTCTCACTGCGGTGGCTTTTCTTGTTGTGGAGCACAGGCTCTAGGCACGCGGGCTTCAGTAGTTGTGGCTCGCAGGCTTCAGTAGTTGTGGCACGTGGGCTTCAGTAGTTGTGGCTCGCGGGCTCTAGAGCGCAGGCTCAGCTGTTGTGGCGCATGGGCTTAGTTGCTCCGCGGCTTGTGGGATCTTCCCCCGCATTAGCAGGCGGATTCTTAACTACTGCGCCACCAACGAAGTCCCAACATAATGTTTTTAAAAGCCATCCAGATTGTGCGTATCAGTAGTTAAGTCCTTTACATTGATTCTGCTGTGTAGATGTTCTGTAAATTGTGTATCCACTTACCTATTGAGGGACTTTTGGGTTGTTTCCATTTTGGGGCTATTTTAAATAAAGCTGCCATGAACATTCATGTACAAGTCTTTTTGCATAAGCAAACATTTTCACTTCTCTTGACTAAATAACTAGAAGTGGAATTGCTAGGCAATACGCTTAACTTACAAAAGGTTGCCAAACTGTTTTCCAAAACAGTTGTCGTATCTTCATTCCACCTGTAATGCCATTCAGCTGCTCCACATCTTTGCTAACAGTTGGCAATTTGAATCTTCAGTGATTTGATTTAAATCTTTCAGCAAATTTATCCACTGCATTTAAGTTTTCAAAAGTATTAAATTTTAATATCTATGATCCTTTTCTTTTTTCTTAACCAGTCTAGCTAGATTTACCCATTTTTATCAATTAAAAATAGCTTTATGTTTTATTTTCTGTATTGCTTGTCTGTTTTGTATTTCAGATTTCTATTCCTGTCTTCACTTTTCCCTTCCTACTTACTTTGGGTTTAACTTATTCTCCTAGCACCTCAAATTGGAAGCTTAGAGAGTGACTTTACACCTTTTTTTCTCTTCTAATATAAACATTTAAAGCTAAAATTTTTCTGCTTTTATGCTGCACCCCGTAAATGATACGTTGTGATTTTAATTTTCATTTTTATTCATTTCAAAGTATTTTTCTAATTTCCCTTGTGACTTTATTTACCCATGGGTCATTTAGAAGTTTGTTGCTTGGGGGGGTGGTGGTGGGATGAACTGGGAGATTGGATTGACATATATACACTAATATGTATAAAGTAGATATCTAATAAGAACCTGCTGTATAAAAATAAAATAAAATTCAAAAAAGAAGGAAGTATGTTGCTTAATTTCAAAATGTTTGGGGGATTTTCCAAATATCTTTCTGTTATTCAATTCATAAAATATCTATCCAACAAATTGTTGAACTCACTTATTAGTAGCCATGGTTCATAACCAGATTTTCTTAGATTTTCTCTATGGGTAAGTATTTCATATGACAGTACAAATTTTACACTGGCCAGATCCTCCAGTGTCATGTTAAATTGCAGAGGCGATAAAAGGGGTGTCACGCGTCATTTTTCTGAGACTCTTCTAAGATTTCACCATTCAGTATGATGTTTGCTATAGGTTTTGAGGCATTACTGTTTAACAGGTTATTTATATGAGCAAAAATTGGATATTTGAGTGCATTTTCTACATCCTCCGATACAACACTATGTTTTTTTTTCTCTTTTAATTTGCCAAAGTGATGACTTACACTGAAAATTTTCTGACATTATATCACTTTTGTAACTTTATTGCTCATTTTTAAAAATACAATTCTGAGTTCATTTTTGCTTGCTTTTTCGTTATTGTATTTTGATGGTGATTTTAATATACCTGAAATTTATTTGGGCATATAGTGTGAGGTGAAAACCAAAATATCGTTTATTTATTTATTTTAATTTTAATATAAAGGTTTTATGGTGACTTAAGGAAGCACAGAGTGAGCCTGTGGCCTTCGTTTCACGCGTCCTCGGCTCCCTGGTTCGGGGCCTCTGTCCTCAGGTCCAGCGGTTCCCACGTGGATGCAGGCTTCCAGCTAACCGCAGGCTCGCGCGTCCAGCGGGGGCACCCACCCGGGGTCTCCCCGCGACCAGAGCGGGCCGCCGGACCTGCGGCCGGAACCGGACCAGTTCCTCGCCGGGCTGCCCTCCCTGAACCAGCCGCCGCTCAGCGGAGGGATCTCCAGGCACCGCTCCGCGTAGGACGATGGGACGCGCCGGTCACGGGGGCTCCTGGGGCACCTGCGGCCGTCTGCTCCCGGAGTCCCCGTCCCCCCATCCCCCCAGCTCAGCCTCGCCGACCCGCCGCCGGCTCCAGGGCGGCGAGGGCGAGGACTGTCCCGAGCAGGACCTTCGTCGTGAGGCAGTTCTCAGTGACTTGGACACTTTTCTGTCTTCGTCTTTCACGTGCAAGTGTCCAGAAGGTAGGAAAAAATTCCCGCACCGCCGGCGCCGATGGAAGGGCTCACCCTGCGTGGGCGGAAAAGCTAAATGCATCCCATCTGGGTGGGTAGCAGCCGCCTCGAAACAACGCACCGGAGATGGTGGAACCTTCCGTCCCCCGAGGAGCGGCCCGAACAGCTCTGGGGGCTCTGCTGCTCCGCAGGGCGGTCGTGGGCGTCGTCGGGGGCCCCTGGGCTCCAGCCGGACCGGGCCGCCCCACCCGCTTGGCCACCTGTCGCCTCTGGGCCGCAGATGGACCTGGACGTGGCCTCTCGCTGTGAGTAAGCGCGCGCACTAGCAAGTATTCCTCCATGAGAGCAGTAACCTGGGAATGTTTCCAGTCACCCTTGGGTACACGCGGGAGGGAAACCCTTCAAGATTGCCGTGGCTGGTTTAGAATCATCCTCTTGAAGATTGTCCAGAGAAGCGGGTCATATGCACACCTCATTGGCTCTTTTTTTTTTTTTAGTAAATTTATTTATTTGTTTGTTTATATTTGGCAGCATTGGGTCTTCGTTGCTGCACGCAGGCTTCTCATTGTGATGGCTTGCTTCGGAGCACAGGCTCTAGGCGCGCGGGCTTCAGTAGTTGTGGCTAACGGGCTCAGTAGTTGTGGCTAACGGGCTCAGTAGTTGTGGCTAACGGACTTAGTTGCTCCGCGGTATGTGGGATCTTCCCGGACCAGGGCTCGAACCCGTGTCCACTGCATCGGCAGGCGGATTCTTAATCACTGCGCCACCAGGGAAGCCCCTCGTTGGCTCTTTGGTTACTTCATTACCCATGTCTGTAACTCACATCACCGTGATGATGTTGCACCCAAAACCCTGGTGAGGATCCTCTGAATTAAATCAAATCCAGCGCATGAGCAGGTACTGCCCAGGTGTGTGTACTCCAGATTGCTGGTCCACAGCTGCATCGGTGGACGGCGTCATGCTGCCCACCGTCCTAGGGTCTTCCCTCTGGGTGAGGCTGTCGTGCACCAGGAAGCCTGAGTCACAGCCTGCAGGCTGCAGCAGCTGGGCCGGCGCCCCCAGCCCCCAGCCCGAGGAGCCAGGATTTCCGGCCAGCCGCCAGCTCCACTGAGCAAAATATAGTTTATCCTATAGCTAATTTTTCCTGTATTATCTATTGAATAATTCGTGTGTTTCCCGTTGGTGTGTGATCTAAATATTTTTTGTCTTTCTTTTAAAATATTTTAATTATCCTGTGGTTTTGATTAACGTATTTTAACGTTATTGTCCACTTCAGATTTTTCTTGAAAATAGATTATAAACAGGATATCAAAGAGTTTCTCATACAGGAAAACAAAAATATCACTCTCATAAGAGTGTTTCTTGACCAGAAATACTTTTCCTCAGTGAAAGGTAATTTTAGGTAAAAGGGAGCTCTGCGTATCTCTGCAAGAATATTTACTGCCTCCTATTACCATAAATGCATTTTAATTGACGGGAAGGAAAGCAAGTCCAGTCTGGTCCACCTAAATGATAACACCGGTTGAAATCCAGCTTGAGCTGGGTCTGGGTAAGTGATCTCATTAGGAAAAACTCTCCCAGGACAAGGCTCTGACCCTCCAGAGCAGGCAGGATTGTGTGGCCAGTCCCAGGCCATTGCCAGGACGTGACCACTGTTCTCAGTTTGTGTGTATCCTTCCAGAACCAGGATGCATTCGCTTACATCTGTGTGTGTTGATCACACATACCTTCAAGAGTACAGAGGAGTGCTGCGGGGATGGGCATGGCCCGCTTTACACAGTGGCGTTACTTATTCTTTTTTTGTTTTTAAAGCATTCCCTTTATTTATTTATTTATTTTTAAATTTGGTTGTGCCGGGTCTTAATTGCAGCATGTGGGATCTTCGTTGCTGCATGCAGGATCTTTAGTTGTGGCATGTGAACTCTTAGTTGAGAATTGAGTGCGGGACCTAGTTCCCCAACCAGGGATTAAACCCAGGCCCCCTGCATTGGAAACGTGGAGTCTTACCCACTGGACCACCAGGGAAGTCCCTGGCGTTACTTACTCTTGATGGTTTTACTCAGCAATGCCTTGGAGATCTTTCCACGTGAGTTCACCTAGGTCCAAGTCAATCTGCACAGCTGATGAATGGTGTGCCATCAATGGGCAGCATCCTAACTTATTTAACCACCCCTGATTGACAGCCATCTGGGTTGTCGCCAGTTCTTCACTGTGACATTGAAAGAGCAATCTTTCAAGATAAAGTTGAAAGGTATCCCATGGCATATGAGGTTCTCTTCCATGTGTCCTCCATCTGACTCTGAAGTCTCACCTCCCAGTCGTGCAGCATTCCCGGAATAGTACGCTCCAAACTAGTCTAACACGATTTTCTGGCCTCCAAAGTTTTGTGCACATCAATCCTTCCCCCAGAAGGCCCACTCTCTTCTCCCCTTCTTTCTAAATTCGGCCTATGTTATGAAGCCGTCTCACATCCCTGCTCTTTGTGAAGTCTTTCCTCTTCCTGGTCTCCCAGCCTACAATAATCTCTCTTTTTACAAATACCTGCTACATTCTATGCCACTCAGTCAATATTTGTACAGTCGCTTGAATTGTATTTCATGAGGTTAATAATCCTGCTTAATCCTGAGGTCTCCAACTAGAAGTACTTGAAGCCAGAGAAATTCTCTCCCCTTTAACTGACCTGCCTGGCTCTATTTCCTTTCCTCTCCAGGCATCCTTTTCTCTAAATCCAAACAAATCTGTCCCCGTTATTCCTCTGCTCACAAACTGACAGTGATGCTGTCATTCTCCTAAGGAACATTCCCAGCCTTCCTCAGATTCAGTGTCACAACAAGGTGACCTGACTTGGGCCCACAAAAGCTCTTGCCGTTTCCATTTCTCCACCCCCAGTAGATCCCACGGCCCATCGTCTGTGCACCTGAATCATCGATCTGGACAAGCTATACCACGTGGAAACAAGGAGTTCCCAGCTAGCACCACAAAGGGTTTTCTGCGTCATGCCATGCCAGGTGTGGGTCTGGCGGCCTCTTTGGCGGCTCCTCCAGCGCCTCTGCTGCCCCAGGTCCTCACATGCAGCCACTCAGATGAAAGAAGGAGCGTGCTGAAGGCTCACACTTGCTCCTAACTACTCTACCCAGTGGCCCCCAGCCTCCACTCAGCCCAGCAGCACTGCTTGTCACATGGGCAACGTGACTGGAAAGAGACTGGGGGGACGGGGCACAGGTAGGATGTGGGAAGGGTACCAGCTGCCTCTGCACGGCGCCCTCATGCATTGATGGATCGATCTGGATACAATTTTCCCTGCTAAAGCACATGTCGGTTCCAACCATGCAGACAGGTGGCTTTTTTTTTTTTCTGGTTGCGCCGGGTCTTAATTGCGGCAGGCTGGCTGCTTAGTTGCAGCTCACAGGCTCCTTAGTTGCGGCTTGTGGGCTCCTTAGTTGTGGCATGAGAGCTCTTAGTTGCAGCTCCCCTGCATTGGGAGCTCAGAGTCTTAACCACTACGCCACGAGGGAAGTCCTGACAGGTGCCTTTGAGAATACAGACAATAAGCAAATGTCCCCCACAAGTAAAGAAAAAAACAACGGGGGGACTTCCCTGGAGGTCCAGTGGTTAAGACTCCACACTTCCACTGCAGGGGGCACGGGTTCGATCCCTGGTCGCGGAACTAAGATTCCGCATGCCGCATGGTGTGGCCAAAATAAAAAGGGAAAGTGAAATTAGAGGACTGAAAATGAAGAGTAAGAAAATGTAAGAAGCAAAATGCTTGAACTGAAAAACTAAAGATAAAAATGAAAATGTATATTAAAAAAAATTAAAAGATGGGACAAAAAAATGAAAGCCAAAGATTCAGAAAAAGCCCTGAGGTTTTCCAGCTTCCAGTGGCCACCGGCTGGGTGAGGCTGGATGGAGCCTGGCTCAGATCAGCAGGGGTGGGTCTTTCCACAGTTGCTAGATTTAATGGGCATCCCAAGACCTTTCACCCGCCTTCTCCTCCATAAGCATACCTCAGTGTGGAATTATGCTAACTATTCTGGAATTGCCTCTCCAGACCAGTTTAACAGTTTGCTTAAGCCAGAGAGATGCAGGGCTGAGATTCATGGAAACAGGAAGTGGTCCAGGATCACCACTCCTGCCGTGTTACCCCCTCTGCCACTGAACAAACATGAAGGGCATCTTCCAGGAGACCTCGTGGCCACCCTACACTGCCACTATATGCGTTTGTACTGGCAGCTTGGCTTTCCAAAGTCTTTCCAGAACCCCACATCACGGCAAGGGTGAGTCTCATGCCTGCCAGACCACAAGTCTTTGAGCACAGAAGCGGGCTTGCTCCTGCCTTGATCCCAACTCTGTGTGTCTCAGTGCTGTTTTGTGTGGACATAGTGGGAAGTACCTTACGTCAGCAGTCCCCAACCTTTTTGGCACCAGGGGCCAGTTTCGTGAAAGAAAATTTTTCCACAGAGCGGAGGTGGGGGATGGTTTGGGGATGATTCAAGCGCATTACATTTATTGTGCATTTTATTTCTATTATTATTACATTGTAACATATAATGAAATAATTGTACAACTCACCATAATGCAGAATCAGTGGGAGCCCTGAGCTTGTTTTCACTTGCCACTCACGGATAGCGTTTTGATATGAGTCGCAAGCAATTGATTTATTATGGTCTCTGTGCAGTCAAACCTCTCTGCCAGTGATAATCTGTATTTGCAGCTGCTCCCCAGTGCTAAGCGTCACCGCCTCAGCTCCACCTCAGGTCATCAGGCATTAGACTCTCATGTACAGCGGACAACCTAGATCCCTCGCACGCGCGGCTCATAGTAGTGTTCGCACTCCTATGAGAATCTAATGCCGCTGCTGATCTGACAGGAGGCGGAGCTCAGGCGGTAATTCGAGTGATGGGGAGCGGCTGTAAATACAGATGGAGCTTCACTCACTCGCCTGCCGCTCACCTCCTGCTGTGCAGCCCGGTTCCTAACAGGCCATGGACAAGTACTGGTCCGTGGCCCAGGGATCGGGGACCCCTGCCTAACATGATACAAACTAAAACCAAGACCAGCCTTCAACAAAATTGGGAAGTAAGCAGAGTTTATCTTGCCCGTTCTCCCCACCTCTGTGCCCCCATGACCCCAGCTTCACCCTTCTTGTCACGGTCTTGCCTTCAGCTGACTGGCACCCCTCTAAAATGACCAGCTGATAATCGCTGAAGGATGTGTATGTTTCAAATAAGGCTCTTAGAAATCAAAAAGCTTTCAAGGTCCATGAAGAGGAAACTATAATGATAGGATTTCAAGCCCTTCACAGATGTTGGAGAGGTATGGAGAGCTGTAGAGCCTGCCCAAACCACACCCCGTGGGTACTAATAACCCAGTAAATGTTTTAGACCATTTGCACCCCAGGACACGAGTCCCTAGCGCCAGCACCTTTTCCTGACCCCAGATCATCTGGCCAGTCTTGCTGTGGAAGTGGTGGCCATGCAGTAGCCCTAGAAGTGCAAGCTGCTGGTTCCTTCTCCTCCCAGCTGGCAAGAGGGCATGTGTAACACAACTGACTTTGAATGCTCCATGCAAAGAGTTGCTCAGTGAAACGTAAAGTGACTGAGCTCAAAGAAAATGCGAGCGATTTTTATTATGGCTTCCACTTCCTCTTCCCCCTGGTCAGCCACTCCCAGAGTTATCCCAGCAGAGCACCATGAACAGGCCCGTGCTGCCCTTCCAGGTCTCGAGCCTTGCTACACTCTACAGGAGACTCTATCACAAAAGGACAGTGACAGTCAAAGAGGAAAAGCAGGAGGAGAAGCCAAGGGCTGGTGATAGATGTGTGCGCAGCCAGCCTTGAGGACCACGGATCCACCCACCAGGTACAAGCTCTTGTAGAACACAAAGCATTCCATCCTTGTCTCATCTGATCCTCGGGCAATCCTGTGAACTAGGCAAGGCCAGTGTTATTCCAGAAGGAAACGGGGTGAGTCACACAGCTACTAACTGACAGAAGAACACAGGTTTCCCAGTTTCTTATCCAGTGTTCTTTTCTCTATATCAAACTTCCCCTTGGACAAATATGTTTGAGTCTGGACAACTATTTTCCCAAACGAACTATAAAGATGCCTGTTGAGAGGGTGATTCCTAGCCCCAGCTCTAGCCAGAAAAAGGCCATGGACCCAAAGGCCAGTTGGAAAGGAGCCATCATCCCACCGCTTCCTCCTCGTTGCCTGTTTCTTGGGAAAGATGCATCTGTCAGCACAGTTCCTGCGTGTCTGAGTCTGCAGTGATTCAGGACAGGGTGCAGTTCCAAAGTCAGAAGGTAGATGTAAGTAGCCAACATAAGTTGGACAAAATAAAATGGACTAGAGGACTTCCCTGGTGGTCCAGTTGTTAAGACTCCGCGCTTCCACTGTGGCAGGTACAGGTTTGATCCCTGGAAGGGGAACTGGGATCCCGCATGCTGTGCAGCGTGGCCAAAAAATAAAAATAAAGTAAAATGAATAAAATGGGCTAAACTCACCTATAAAAATCAAACACTATCAGTCTGTGTTGTTTTTTAAACCCACCTCTGTATCACTTACGAGAGGCAAACCTTAAAAGAAATTGACAAAGATTGAAAATAAATTAATGGAAAGAGATCTACCAGACAAATACCAACCAAAAGAAAAAGTGTGTCACAATATTAATACCAGAAAAATAGAATATAAGGCAAAAATTATTAATAAAGATAGAAGGTGCCTACCTAATGATGAGAGGGAAAATTCATCGGGAAGATATAATAGCACTATTGAGACTCTAAGCCATATAGCAAAAACTGGCATAAATTACTAGAGGGCATGAACAAATCCACAATCATAATGGGAGATTTTTAGACACCTCTAAATCAGAAACCGAAAGATCAAGCATGTAAAAATAATAAAATTATAGAATGACTGAGCAACACAAGTAATGAGCCTAATCCCAAGGTTCCCAAACTCTACACCAAGGCACCCCAGGGTGCTTGGTGCAGAAGAGGAGTTATGAGGACGCCCTGGGACAGTTCAAGCTTCAAGGAAAACAGCCACACTCAACATCTGGTCAGACACTCAAGGCCTGAGCTTGAGAGAGTTCACCATTTCAACGTTAGATCGTATGACATTCTTTCCACAACCTCGTTATCTTTGTGAAGCCGGGGTTTCAGCACTTGTCGTGATAAAAACCAGTTACCATGGGAACGTAAAGCTGCCTGGGAAATGAGGGTGGCAAGAGCGTTCAATCTGCTTCCAGGGTTTGAGAACTCATGCAGGCCCAACAGGCACCTGCATCCCATTCCTAAGCTACATGGTGATTGAAGAAGTGAAAAAAAATTTTTTTTCTGTCAATATAAGTATTATTTTTTCAAACATCTACATGTTGTTAGAACACAAATACTTATTAAGTCATTTGGATCTAACTACTTAAACAGACCCAGTAGGCATTTCTTTTGGTCTAGGGGTGCTGCAAAGAAATTACCAAGACACTAGGTGCTGAGAAGTTTCGGAAGTCTCTGGCCTAATCTAGCAATATATGTAGAAACCTATACCCCAACATCAGGAATACGGGAATATACAGTCTTTTCAAGTGTACAAGAAATGTTTTAGAAAATCTGATTCTGTGTTAGGTCAGAAAGGAAGCCTGCAGCTAGTTAAAAGAATTTTAGATACTCCACAAACCATATGTCTGATCATAATATCTTTAAATTAGAAATCAATAATAAAGATGGTTTTAAAAAGCACCTATATCTAGAAATTGTAAAGCACACTTCTAAATATCATTGGCTCAACAGAAAAACACAATGAAAGTTTTGAAATATTTCTAACTTAAAAAAAAGCCTGCATTTTAAGAACCTGTGGATAATACCTAAGGCAAGCTATAGAGAGAATTTAAACTTTATATGCATTTATGTGAAAACATGAAAAATTGAAAACAAACACAGTGAACTGGGGAAAGGACAACAATGTAAAGAAAGTAGTAGGAAGAGAATAAATAATACAGATAAGATAAAAAGTAGTGAAATTAAAAAATACAAAAATAATAGAGGCAATCAACAAAACCGAAGCTGGTTCTTCACAATGAGTATTAAAATATACAAACCCTTTGCAAGATTACACATCTCACAACTTTAGAATGAAAAGGGTGACACACTTACATATGCAGTAGCATTTTAAAAATCATAAATGAATACTACAAATGACTTTTATGTCAATAAATCTAGAAACTTCAATGAAATAAAAAATTCCTAATAAAGTATAACTTACCAAAACTAACCAAAAAATGAATAGAAAGAAAAATAAAAGAATAGAAAGAAATTGATTCAATACTCAAAAAATTAAAAAAAAAAAGATACCAGGGAATAAATGGGGAAAATAGACAAATCTCTCATGCAGAAGAATCCCAAATCATTTATTTAGCTACTCCACCATCAGGGAAGTGAATTATAACTCCCCACTCCTTACTTGTGCGCTGCACACAAATTTCCTTTTAAAGAGTACAGAATGGATGGCAGGGGTGGGAGAGTAACCTTACAGTGGACCTCAGCCATGTGGTCAAGGTCAGTATCATCAGTGATAAATCATATTGACAGTGTGTACTCTTGATATGATGTGATGAGAATGGCACTTCACCTTTATGGTCTTCTCCCCCCAGACCCATAATCCCAGTCTAATAATAAGAAAAAGCATCAAAGGGAACCCTTGTGCACTGTTGGTGAGAGTATAAATTAGCTCAGCAACTATGGAAAAAAGTATAGAGGTTCCTCCAAAAATTTTTAGAAGAACTACCATATGATCCAGCATTTCCACTTCTGGGTATTTATCTGAAGGAAACATAAACACTAACTTGAAAAGAGATCTACACACTTGTGTTTATAGCAACATTTACAATAGCCAAGCCATGGAAACAACCTAAGTGTCCAACAGCAGAGGAATGGATAAAGAGGATGTAGTCTGTATTCACAATGGAATATTACTGAGCCATAAAAAACAAGGAAATCCTGCCATTTGCAACAACATGGATGGACCTCGAAGGCATTATGCTAAGTGAAATACGTGAGAGAAAGACAAATACTGTGTGATCTCACTCATACGTGGAAGCTTAAACAACTGAACTCATAGAAACAGAAAACAGATCGGTGGGTGCCAGAGTCAGAGGGGTGTGGGGATGAGGGAAATGGATGAGGAGGGTCAAAAGGTACAAACTTCCAGTTATAAGATAAATAAGTCATGGGGATGTAATGTACAGCACAGTGACTATAGTTAATAATACCGTATTTTATATTTGAGAATTGCTAAAAAAAGTAGATCTTAAAAGTTCTCATCGCACACACAAAAATGTGTAACTATGTTTGGTGATGGATGTTAACTAGACTTATCATGGTGATCATTTCACAATATATACAAATATCAAATCACTATGTTATACATCTGAAACGAATATAATGCTATACGTCAACTATATCACAATTTTTTTAAATGAATACTTTTTTAAAAAGAAAGGAAAAACTTCAGATAAATTCCAGCTGAGGGATATTCTACAAAATATCTGACCACTGTGCCTCAAAACTGCCAAGGTCATCAAAAACAAGGGAAGTCTGAGGAACTGTCACAGCCAGAGGAGCTGACAAAGACCTGACAGTTAAGTATGGTGTGGTGGCCTGGAAGGGATCCTGGAACAGTAAAAGGACATTGAGAAGAAACTAAGGAAATTCAAATGAAGTATGAACTTTAGTGAATAATGATGTATCAATATTGGTTCATTAATTGTAATAAATGTACCACACTGATGTGAGATGTTAATAATAGGGCAAAATGTATGTGTGGGGTAGAGGGTAAAGGGAATTTACTGTACTACCTGCTCAATTTCTCTGTAAATCCTTAATCTCCAAAATACAAGCAGCTCATGCAGCTCAATGTCACAAAAACAAACAACCCAATCCAAAAATGGGTGGGAGGCCTAAACAGACATTTCTCCAAAGAAGACATACAGCTGGCCAACAAATACTTGAAAAGACGCTCAACATCACTAATCATTAGAGAAATGCAAATCAAAACCACAATGAGGTATCACCTCACACCGGTCAGAATGGCCATCATCAAAAAATCTACAAACAATAAATGCTGGAGAGGGTGTGGAGAAAAGGGGACCCTCTTGCACTGCTGGTGGGAATGTGAATTGGTACAGCCACTATGGAGAACAGTATGGAGGTTCCTTAAAAAACTATAAATAGAACTGCCATATGACCCAGCAATCCCACTACTGGGCATATACCCTGAGAAAACCATAATTCAAAAAGAGTCATGTACCACAATGTTCACTGCAGCACTATTTACAATAGCCAGGACATGGAACCAACCTAAATGTCTATCGACAGATGAATGGATAAAGAAGATGTGGCACATATATACAATGGAATATTACTCAGCCATAAAAAGGAATGAAATTGAGTTATTTGTAGTGAGGTGGATGGACCTAGAGTCTGTCATACAGAGTGAAGTAAGTCAGAAAGAGGAAAACAAATACCGTATGCTAACGCATATATGTGGAATTTAAAAAAGCAGTACTGATGAACCTAGTGGCAGGGCAGGAAAAAAGACACAGACGTAGAGAACGGACTTGAGGGCATGGCTGGGGCAGGGGGGAAGAGTAAGCTGGGACGAAGTGAGAGAGTAGCATTGACGTATATACACTACCAAATGTAAAATAGCTAGTGGGAAGCAGCCGCATAGCACAGGGAGATCAGCTCAGTGTTTTGTGACCACCTAGAGGGGTGGGATAGGGAGGGTGGGAGGGAGGCTCAAGACGGAGGGGTTATGGGGATATATGTATACGTATAGCTGATTCACTTTGTTATAAAGCAGAAACGAATACACCATTGTAAAGCAATTATACTCCAATAAAGATGTGGAAAAAAAATTTCTCTGTAAATCTAAAACTATTCTAAAAAGTAGCATAGTCACAAAAAGCCACATAAATAATCAAAATTCAACAATTATTCATTATTTGTTAGATAGTAGTTTCTATTTACTGAACTATTATTAAATAAATAAATGAATTATTTTTATTAAACCTCTTGGCAAATATGGAATAAAAAAGAATTTCCTTGGGCTTCCCTGGTGGCGCAGTGGTTGAGAGTCCGCCTGCCGATGCAGGGCACACGGGTTCGTGCCCCGGTCCGGGAAGATCCCACATGCCGCGGAGCGGCTGGGCCCATGAGCCATGGCCGCTGAGCCTGCGCGTCCGGAGCCTGTGCTCCGCAGCGGGAGAGGCCACACCAGTGAGAGGCCCGCGTACCGCAAAACGAACAAACAAACAACAACAACAAAAATTTCCTTAACCCGATTAAGGACATGTGCTAAACACATCAAATCTAACTGTGAACATTAGAAGTAGTGCATTTAGGGCAGCGGTCCCCAACCTTTTTGGCACCAGAGACAGATTTCGTGGAAGACAATTTTTCCACGGATGGCGGGGTGACGGAGGAGTGGTTCAGGCGGTAACGGGAGCGATGGAGAGCCGCAGTTGAAGCTTCACTCCCTCACCTGCCGCTCACCTCCTGCTGTGCAGCCCGGTTCCTAACAGTCCAAGGACTGGTACCGGTCCGGTCCGTGGCCTGGGGGTTGGGGCCCCTGATTTAGGGAATTTCCTGGCGGTCCAGTGGTTAGGACTCAGCGCTTTCACTGCCTGGGTCTGGGTTCAGTCCATGGTCGGGGAACTAAGATCCCGCGAGTCACACGGCGCAGCCAAAAAAAAAAGAAAGAGAAGCAAAAGCTATTAGGATCCGAGGTTTACATCTCCTTCCAGCATGAGACCATCAAGGTCACGACTCCAGACCAGCCCGGCCAGGAGAGAAGTTGTGCGGCAGCCTCACGTCCCCAGGTGCCTCCCCACCAAGCCCGTAACCCTAACGATTCAAACTCAGGGCTTCCCGTCTTCCATCTCAAGCAACAGCCGGTGTCCCTCTAGGAGGACAGAAAACTCCAGGAACAGAACCTGGAGCTCCACAGACCCAACACCAGGGATAGTTGGGATAACCCCATCATAACAAAACTGACTTTCCACCACCTGGCAAATGGATCTTGAAATAGAAATTATACCTTAGTTATAGAAAATAAAGTTCTTTTTCTCACATGCCCAAGTTTGTGATCTGAGTCTCATTCCCACCACCTGAACACTATTGGTGCTCAATGAATATTCAGGGATCACGAGCCTTAACCTCAATCACAGACGCCGCAGCTTGGGTGACCTCCATGAGTGGCAGAAATCTGTGGCCTCTTGAAACTGTCTTCCCCAGCGATGTCAAGGTGATGATTTCTGAGAACAAGGATGGAGGTGGGTGGCACTTTATACAGTGCTATGTTACTTTTGTAATTTAAAATTTTTGACTAAAAAAGACCTTTATGTCAATTATATCTCAATTCAAAAAATTTTAATAAAGTTATATTTATAGTATACCCATTGCATAAGAACACTCACCAAATGATAGCTACCAGTGGAAAGATCAATGTGAAGCAATGATTCTTACAAGACAGGAAATTATGTCCTTTCCAATGAAGATTCGCTTTTATTATTATTGTTGTTTATTCTGCCCAATCTTTAGAGTATTTTGACTCACCAATCATATATTTCATCAATTAATTAATGTAAATATTAACAAGTTCTAAACAACAGAACATAATACATAAATTCAAATAAAACCTGATACTTAAGTGGGTGCTTCCAAAGATTACAAGTGTATCTCTTTTTTTATTTTGAGAACATTTTTTAAATATTTTATTTATTTCTTTATTTGGTTGCACAAGTCTTATTTGAGGCAGGTGGGCTCCTAAGTTGAGGTGAGCAGGCTCCTTAGTTGCGGCATGCATGTGGGATCTAGCTCCCTGACCAGAGATCGAACCCGGGCCCCCTGCATTGGGAGCGCGGAGACTAAACCACTGCGCCATCAGGGAAATGCTATGTATCTTACTTTATGGAAGAATGAATTTTTTTAATAAAGTGATTCCTAAAATTATTTTCTTACTAATTTCCCATAGTTTTCTATCATAAATGACAAGGAGTAGGAGAAATAATATGCTAGTCTGAAAATTTTTTGTCTGAGGCTATTATTAAAATGCTTGTCATGGAAATCAAACAACCGAACACTAACCAATGGTTCCAGTCGCCTCTTCACAGTTTGAGTTTCCCACAAACATCTTTGTCCCGAGCATCTTTGTTCGCTATCAGCTACCTACCTGTTTTCCTTCTTGAACCACAGAATTTCCCATGATCCCCAGCTTTACACCCACTGCTTCCATCTTTGTGGCTTTGCCCTCCTTCATTACCTAACAAGGCTGCGTAGTCCTCTCACACCTTACAGTCTAACACATGGCATTTTAATTTTGAGGGTGGAGAATACATAAATTATTTCCCTGCTTTATTAAGCATAGAGTATTGTATGTTGTGTTTACTTAAAAAGAGAATTACTCATATTACATATAACATGCAAAAATGTTGTACAAAGGCCCTTATCAAACTCATAAAGCTTTCCTTATACAGTCAGGGCCATCATAAAATTCATTTCTATTTTTCCATCCTTCCTGGTTCTTTGCTCCCCAAATGAGGGGATTACTAGAGGAAACTGAATCTTCCTTGCAAATCATACATCTGGCCTTGAAGATATAATTTTCCAACCTATGTTAGAATCCATATTTACACAGACTTCATGAGAACACAGATGGAAATTCTATTTTAAGGATACGATGAACTCATAAGGAAACTACAAAGTTTAATCCTAAGTATGTATACTTGGGGCGTCCTCTCCCTTCTTATGCCCAGGGTTTTTACCTGGTTGGAGAGGAGCTAACTCTCTGACGTGGAAGGATAAATTTAGTGCCTCATTACAAACAAACATTTTTTCTGGAGGGAACTTTCCAAGACTTTCCAATCTACCTCCCTGCCTCTAGAGTTAATGGAACAGGATGCTGCGTGTTGCCTGTGAGAACACGGCTTCCACTCCTCTCCGCCTCGTTCTTCCGCCACCTGCAATCCAGTCAAGTCTGGGGACTGTGGGCGCTGACTTTCCTGTGTGGCTACAAGGCGGGAAGTGAGCTTATGCAGCTGTAACCACCAGTTCCCCTTGGAATCCCTTTTTGCCACCTTTCCCTGGGACACTGCCTGTCGGGTCCCGGGACCCCACAGTGTGGCTGCCTGCCTTCACCAAGGAGAGCAGCAGTGAAACGGGTCCCTCAAGAGCCGGTGCTCTTCTCCGAGCTTGGAGCAGGGAGGGGGCTGGACACATAGTTTCTAGCATTTCAAAGGCAGTTCTATCAGCTCTCATAAAACTTCTGTGGAACTTTACAAAGAAGGCCACCCTTCTAAGGGTGGTTCAACAAGGCCACCCTTCCCTTTTGCCCCAAGTCAGAAAAATGAAGAAGAGGCTGCACAGCAGAGATAACTCCAGGTTGCAGGTCTGGATCGTCCTCACCAGCACTCACTTGCTCTGGGCTCCCCACTGAGTTTCCATTTGCCAAAGTGCTTCTAGCAACTTAGTTCAAATTCAACCGGAGGAGCAAAACCAGTCAGAGACAGGTAAGTAAGAGACCTGGCTCACGACATTGTGCAGGCTGGAAGGGCAAGTCTGAAGGCCGTCAGGGAGAGGGCTGGGGGCCACGAGAGCTGCTCTCAAGGCCTTTGGTCTGCTTGCACAGGGCCCACCCAGATAATCCAGGGCCATCTCCCTAAAGTCAACTGACTCTCGGCGTCAGTCCCCACTTCCAAATGCCTCACAACAGCACCGACAAGGGCATTAGATTGAACTACCTGAGACTGCAGCTTCGCCAAGTGGACACATCAAGCTGACCCCGGCCTGAACGTCTGTCCTTGCCCAGCCCCAGGTACGTGAAATGACGGCCCCCACTCCACACACTTGGGAGGTTTTCCACCTGCTCTCTTTTAGAAACTTGAGTAGTTGGGTAAAAAAAAGCCCAATGAATATTGCATTCTAAACCAGCAACCTCATTCAAATTCTCTCATGTTTGCTAACGTACATACATATAATTCCACATCATGGTAATAATTGTACACATAACCTATTTTCTGCTATTTTCACCTAACTTTATTTCATTTAAGCATGCCCTCATACTGATATTTTCTACATGATAGCCATATTTTCCAATTAATTCATGACATTCATTCATGTTACTATGCTATAATTTTAAGTCATAGCCCCTTTTTTGACATTTGAATAGTTCCAAATGTTTGCCACTTAAAAATCACTACTGTGGGGCTTCCCTGGTGTCACAGTGGTTAAGAATCCACCTGCCAATGCAGGGGACACGGGTTCGAGCCCTGGTCCAGGAAGATCCCACATGCTGTGGAGCAACTAAGCCCGTGTGCCACAACTACTGAGCCCACGTGCCACAACTACTGAAGCCTGCACGCCTAGAGCCTGTGCTCCACAGCAAGAGAAGCCACCGCAATGAGAAGCCCGTGCACAGAAAACAAAGAGCAGCCCCCGCTCTCCACAACTAGAAAAAGCCCGCACGCAGCAATGAAGACCCAACGCAGCCAAAAAAAATAAATAAAATAAATTTTTAAAAAAATTTTAATAAAAATAAAATAAAAATCCCTACTATGGACATATTTATGCAAATAATTTTTTAAACTTTTGAATAAAACCATTCTTATTACTTCTTCATATCCTCCAAATCATCAAGCCCATTGTAGATGCTGCACTAACACCTGCCCTGCTCAGCACCTGGCAGAGGAGAAGTGAAGGATCTTACCTCAGTGTCCTGGAGCAGGCTGGGTATATGAAGAAGTCTGCAGGCTTCGAAAGGCAGGAAACATTCTCAGTGCAGGGTTAGATGCTGCATGTGAACTGTGTTTGGACAAATTAACCTCTTCCTCCTGATTTAACATGACCTTGTAAAATCAGATTTTCTGTTCCAGTAAACATCCGTCTGAGGGAGGTTAGTGGGGTCCTAGCACCTTTTAAATGCTAATAGCTTAGCAACTCTCCAAGGATGAAAAGTGCACAGTATAAAACATTGTTGAATGTATCAATATTTGTCCTTATGACGATGCTGCAGGACTAAGATTCCATGGCACACATTTGGGGAACCACAGATAAGATAAACAGAATCCTCAAGAAGCCACCCTTCTGTGTTTCCCCTTCTCATGCATTAGTAATTATAGCTGAATAATCTGAGTCTATGTGGCTGAGACCAAAGGGGCCAAGAAAACAAGGGTGTTTAGGGGGTTGTTTGGATCTTTCCGGTACCCAAACCTCCAAGTCTAGGGGACCATGTGAGCTGTAGATGTGAAGTCTATGTTGATCAAATCCACCAGAAAGTTGCTGAATTCCCTTTTTCCTTTTATTTTGTAGAAACAGTTTACATGCTACATTTGAAAACAGAGCTTATAACCAGCATAAAATTTAGCAGAAGTAGTTTGGCCTCTCTGAGTTCCTAGGAAATCTAAGAACTCAAGTCACTTCACTGCAGCCTCTCAAATATTTCAAAACCAGAGCCTCTACTCCTCACTTCTCTCTCCTGGAGCTGACTGTTCATCGTCTGCCCCCCACTGCTACCCAGACACCCCAAGATTAGAAAAATGGCTTCAGAACAAACGACAAGGAATCTGGCTCTAAAACAGTGTTTATAAAAATGGGACAGTGGGACTTCCCTGGTGGCCCAGTGCTTAAAAATCCACCCGCCAATGCAGGGGATACAGGTTCAACCCCTGATCTGTGAAGATCCCACATGCCGCGGAGCAACTAAGCCCACGAGCCACAACTACTGAGCCTGCGAGCCCCAACTGCTGAAGCCCGTGCGCCTAGAGCCCGTGCTCCGCAAGAAGAGAAGCCACCGCAATGAGTAGTCCACCGCAACAAAGAGTAGCCCTCACTCGATGTAACTAGAGAAAGCCCGCGTGCAGCAACGAAGACCCAAAGCAGCCAAAAATAAACAACAAATAAATAAATAAATTTTTTTAATAAATAAATAAAATGACATTTTAAAAAGTTTTTCATTTCTCCAAGAGAATTGAGCCTTGGAGGCACCTACTACATGCCAGTGGACGTGGCCGTGTCTTGAAAGACCAAGAAAGTCTGTGACGTGGCATCGAAGCGCATATCTCCTTGATGGGGAGACAAACAAATGAACTGAAGCATCAGGGCTCTGTAGGGCCAAGACTCCTGTTGGGGAGGAAGAAATTCTCCTCTCCCTTCTAGGTTCGTCTGGCTGGTCTAGAATTGAATTGACATGAGACAATGACATGAGAACAGGGGGAAGATCAAACAGAAGTTTAATAACGCGTACACATGAAAGAGACCCAGGAAAACGGAGTAACTCGCCAAAACGGACGAAGTCCTCACCTCATGTACCGTCCTCAGCCAAAGACCAAAGAGGATGTTGAAGATGGGGAAGCAGTTATGGGCAGCGACCAGGCAAAGCACAGTAGACAAGGGCAGGGCGGTCACACAGATGGAAGTCCTTGCTGCTCCACTGATGTCTCTGGAGGTTTGGGAGACACCCTTACAAACAGAGATCTCCCTTACAGATGCAAATGTTTCTCACAAGAGGGCAGCTCCTACTTGATTTTCAGAGTTTTCCCCATGCCTGCTGTTTCTTCAAAAATAACCAGCTTAAAGTAAGTAATACACCCAAGAGACATATTTGGGGAGGCAAATTCTGCTCCCCTTCACTAGGAAAGCATTAGCCCCTTGGAGAAGGTAGCGGGTGAGGTGGGCTACTCCTCAGAGAATGCCTCAGGGAAGAAGCAAGACTTGGAAGGTTGAATGTGGTGTTTCCAAATCCCATCCAGCCGTAGGAGTAGGGAAACCGTGACAGTTTGCTTTTTCTGGTAACGTTGTAGTTCACTGTTTCTTTGTGGTAATTATCACTGGAGTTTTATTGTTGCTTCTTTTCTTTTACTGGTGTTCTTTTTTTAATGGTTTGTTTGTTTGGGACTTGTCTTTTACCAAGTTGTCCTTTGCTCCACCAGAAATGAAGTATTTGGCACGAAGTGGCCACGCCTGCGGGTGTTCTGTAAATTCTTGGTGCCTGAGCCACTGCAGGTGGCCTGGTGGTAGGTGATGAGCTCACCAGGGATGCTGAGTCCAGGTGTGGTGGTGGGATGTGCGCCCTCTGCTGGTCACTTCTAGAATTCACAGTTGGTCTTGAGGCGGCACCGAATTCCCTCAGTTCCAAGAATGTGACCTCTGCACAGTGGTAAGAATTTTCTGGCTAAAGAGATAGGGGATTAAAAAAAAAAAAAACTTACTTCCACACTCATTCAAGTTGACCGTCTTAAGACAAATCCGGGACTGGCATGGCAAAAAGAGAAAGTCTGAATATTTTTATTTTCCTATCTGGTGGAGAAACGGAAGACAGGAGAGCTTGGGCCAGGGTCCCATTGTGCCTGTTGATGTAAGGGGCCCCACGGCATCCAGAGGGAGCCAGCTGCCAACGTTAGCAAACAACATCTGGTTAAATTTGCACTTTAGCTCAACAATGAATAGTTTTAGTATAAGTATGTCGTATGTGATATTTGAGACCTACTAAAAAAGTATTCACTGTTTATCTGAAAGGCAACACTAACAGGTGCCTGAGGGGTTTTTTGTTTTTTTTTAACATCTTTATTGGGGTATAATTGCTTTACAGTGGTGTGTTTCTGCTTCATAACAAAGTGAATCAGCTATACATATACACATGTTCCCATATCTCGTGCCGGCGTTTTATCTGGCAACCCTAAGAGGGAGGAAAGAGACTAACGTGAGGAGAAAGATCAGTCCAGAGTCTAAGAAGGTTGGAAGCTGGTGAAGGCTGAGCCATCAGACCCGAGGCTCCCCCGCTGTCATGCTGGTCGCAGGTTCACTCACACAAGCTGTGCTTCGGCAGCCGGTGGCCTCCTTTCTTCAGGGGACACTTTGGCAGCCGCAGTAGGACCTCCTTAAACATGTTCGTGTTCCTCCTGGCTTTCCACCTCTCCCCGGGGCCCAGCGGCTCGTTACCCAGTAGGTCTGACCCCTTCCCGTGTGACGGTAGACACAACTTCAGAACCTCAGTTGCCCACTCGCCTCTTCGGGGAACTTCCCAGTAGAACATGCAGCCAAGCAGCTGCCCGGTTCCTCCCGCTTGTCCCTGGAAAGCAGTTTCTCAGTTCCTTCACTTGCTTTCCTTTCCTCGGGCTCGCGTACGAAATGCCGAGCCTAGCCACGCTGTGGAGTCTGCGCCACATTGTGGACGGCCCATTCCTGTGCACCTTTCTGGATCAGCAAGGACTAAGTCGGGCCCTGGTGTGAATGAAGCCAGGCATTTGGGCTGTCTTCCTTCTCTCTTATTCCCGTTTGCTTCTAGAGTAAACTTTTGGAATTTTGAAGCGCTGATCCTGGGAGAGATGCATTCATAGAGCCAGGCCAGCTTACTTCATGCTGACTTAAGATGCTGGGTTATCACAGACAGTTATTTAAAGTATATCAGAGAGGACGAGAGATAACCAAGATGATGAAGCGACTGTTCTCTGTGCCTGGCTTACATGGAACACTGACCCCATAAGGATCACGTCGTTCTTCTCACCCCAACGCCGAACATGGCATCTCACAGGGACAGACCAGGCATGAAAACTGGGGGAGATGAAGACAGTTCTACTAACATCGCTGGGGAAAGGTCACACTCTTTTTTTTTTTTTTTTTTTTTTTTGCGGTAGGCGGGCCTCTCACTGCTGTGGCCTCTCCCGTTGCGGAGCACAGGCTCCGGACGCGCAGGCTCAATGGCCATGGCTCACGGGCCCAGCCGCTCCGCGGCATGTGGGATCTTCCCGGACCGAGGCACGAACCCGTGTCCCCTGCACTGGCAGGCGGACTCTCAACCGCTGCACCACCAGGGAAGCCCCACACTCTTTTTTAATTAACTTAGATCTTTGTAAAGGATGACAGCCCCTCATCACTATTATGAGATTGAAGCTGATCTTTGTGGATGAGATGGAGCATGTCTCTTATGATATTCTTTAATCCCATAGCTCCCCTCCCCCACAGACTTTAGAACAGCTCAGTTCACCCTGGAAACACAGGATAAATGTACATTTATGGGGGGTACCCAGAGGGGAGAGTCTAGAAACTCCTCTAACTTAGATTGGGTGACCATCGTTTGCCCTTCCTTCCCTTGTTTCATTTCAAAGACTCTTGACAGAACAAACAAATTATATCTGAAATAACGGTTGCTTAGGGCCTAAACATGCTCAGGGCATCAGGGTGCCAACACTCAAACCTCGCTGACGCTCTGCTGGCTGACGGGAGCCTATGATGGGGGCAGCTGGGCTCAGGTCTCATGTCGTAGGGGCAGCTGCAAGCCCGGCCCTCCGCTTTTGCTGCAGAACCTCTCATCTTCCCAAAACGTCGTTTCCTTTATGCCATCTCATCGTCAAGCATTCCCCAAGGCATACGGACGGAGCCCTGCTACTCCCTGAAACGCTCTCAGTCATGTCTGTGCAGGAGCCAGTGCCCTCCCCTGCCCCCCTTGAGTCAGGTGACCCAGCCTTCAAAATGCACTGGCACTCAACCCACTTCGGGAAGTGCCCATCATTCCACTGCACAGTTCGCTCCTTCCTTGGCTGTTCTGGAGTCCGGCTTCTGCCCACCGACTCAGCGCTGGACCTCGTCAGGCCTTTGACTGTCATGTGTGAATATCCTGCCTGGGCTGATGTAGCCTGCCTCGTCAACCAGGTGGAAAGCTCTTTCCCAGGAAGGACCTGATGTGATGCGACATACATATCACAAACCTCCAAGAAATATTCCAGGAATAAATAAATACTGAGTGTCTGCGTTTGGCTCCCTAACTCTGAAGAATGTGGGAGCTGGTGGCCAAGAGAGCATCACCTCACTCATCAGAAGAGGCAAATTCCTGCAAAGTTAGCCCAACATATTTGTATGAATGCTATCCTTCATATCATACATATTATGCGTTTTATATGTTACATATGTATACATGTTATAACTTCCATGACAAAGATGAAGATGATTCAAGTGGGGAAAATCTGTGTTCCCCCTAAGATTAAAAAACACAAATCAAAGACTTCAGAATGCAATCAGTATTTTTCAACCACTTATTAAAAGGAAAATGGTAATTTTCTGAAAAAGGCTCTTATTACCCAAAATTAGTCACAGAGAACGAATGCCATAGTGCCCTAACATTTGGGGGAGCATATCCACGAGGAGAAAGGTGAGTGTGGCTGCCCCCAGCCTGCCTGAGCCCCCGCAGGCTCCAACCCGTCCTAGAGCATCTTGCCCACCTGGCCCTGGGCTTTGCAGGCAGGGCTATAACCACAGACCAGGTGCTGATTTCTGGAAGCCAGTTTCCTTTCTGCAGGATGTTCATACGCCCATATAAATGAAGAAATGAGGAAACAGTGCAGAAGCCTGCTTGACGGAAGGTTTGTTTGCTTTTGTTTTTTCATTCTGACTGCAACTCCAGGAGGCCCTCATGGGTGGAGAAATGCTGTCCAGTCATAACCTGGCAGGACGCGTGGACACAGGTGTGTGGGGCTGCCGTGTGCCTGGGAGACGAGGGTGGTGGATGTGAGGCCGGAAGGGAATCTTCCTCGTCCCACTGTCACCTGGATCCTCTTCCTCCACCTTGGGAGCCAGAGGACGACATCTGTCCCCCAGAACTGCATCAGGAGGGGCCTCTCAGGGACCAGGGGTAACTGACACACACAGGCCCACCTCCCTCTCTCCCACCTCTCGTGGAGGCTGCTAAGGAAGAGAAAAAATCTGGATAACTAATTCTAAGTAATGAGATCGTCCCATCTTTAAACTCCTAAAGCACTTAAAACCTATACCATTTAGTGCTAAATTCTGTTCTTCCTGGGATCACTTACAATCGTTTATTTGTTGAGTTTGGGTCTTCAACTCAAGTGTAACTTCCTCCAGGGCAGAGAATAACACAATTTTAGGACCATTTCTCCCAACCACCCCCTATGTCTAGTGCAATTTCAAATACGTTAAGTGCATTAATTGATTAAAATGAGCTAGGAATAGTTTCATATGACAGCCTGTCCCAATATGTAATACCTGTCACTCAGAAAAGTCCTAGAAGAGACCCAGCGTGGATATGCTTCTTTTCAAAGACAGGAGAACCCAGCTCCAGCAGAAGCTGCTACTGCAGGCTCGGGCTGAGAAGGTGTCCCAGTCTGTACCTTGGCCTTTCCGGCCAGCCCAGGAGAGGTCACCAGAACTGGGTGGAGGTCAGGGTCGATAGGCCCTGGGGCCTGAGAGAGGTAAGTCTGTGTCTCTCTCAGGTGAGGACTACTCCAGGTGCCTGCATCACACACACCCGGAGGCCCTTTCCTCGCGGGACTCTGGGGCAAGGTGTCTGGCAACGGCAAAGCAGGACCTCTGGAGTTAGGGTGGGTGTGGGGCAGTGGCAAAGGTCACACCCAGGACAACTAACGGCATCAGAGGCTGCCACAGGGGCCGCAGCAGCAGTAGCTGAGACAGACTCCTGGCGGAAGCCGGGACCTCTGCGGGGCCGTACCGGGCAGGACAGTGATCTCTGCCGCGCAGTTGGTAGGAACTGAGACCTTTTCCAAACTGGGCACCAACAAGATTGACAGCAGTCTTCTCCGAGGGGGTTGCTTCCACTTATGATGTATTTACTTGCTTGCTTGCTTGCTTATTTGGCTGCGCTGGGCCTTCGTTTCCGCACGCGGGGCCTTCGTTGCCGCGAGCGAGATCTTCATCGCAGCATGCGGGATCTTTTACGTTGCGGCGTGCATGTGGGATCTAGTTCCCTGACCAGGGATGGAACCCGGCCCGCCTGCACTGGAAGTGCGGAGTCTTAACCACTGGACCACCGGGGAAGTCCCCAACTTACTCATTTTTAAACCTGCGCCATCTCCTCTCCCCACCTCCCTCTCTCCTGGCCCCCTAACCAAGTCAGTGTGAATCGGGTTTGCTCTGGAAGCTCGAGTCCAGGGGCCTCTCTCTAGGTGTCCTCTACTCCGCGTGTCCAAAAACATAGAGCAGGGGCAGCCACTCTGTGCCTGCAAGACCCCTTCTCCCGGATTCCCAGCAAAGCGGAAATACATTTCACACCAAGTTTGTATCTCCTTACACAGACCTCCCCAGGAGTACACTGCTGCTTGAGCTGCGACGCTGGAGAACCTGTGATGTGTATCTGTAACCAGATGTCGCCGGAGTCTTCCCGTCCCTCAGGACTCAGTGACTCACTGCTGTTGCCCTGCTGCACGGGGGCGGGGGGAGTGGGGGGTTGGGGGTGGGATTTGAGTTCAAACGCTGCCCTTTCGGGAAGAAGGGAAGGGGGGTGATGGCGACTGTGGGGCAGCCCTTGCGGAGGAGGGGAGGCTCCATCCCCACGGGGCGCCTCGTCCGGAGCCCTCGGGCCTCACAGCGCCTCCATCCCCGTCTGGACCCTGCAGAGGAACGGAGCTGCCCCTCGGAGGGTCTCCAGGTTATCCCCCGGTTCGCTCTGACCCCATCACCGTCCCCTGAAGCCGATTCTCCGATCATCCGGGGCTTCTTACTGCCGGGACACCGGGAGCTGCAATCCCCACCGACGAGCAATTAGGTCTCGAAGAGAAGGGTGGGCGGGGGCTCTCCTCTGGGCGGGGCGCACGGCAGGTCGGGGCGCGGGACCGCACTGCCCACCCGGACCTAGCTCGCCGGACGCGCAGCCCGCTGGAGGGGCGGGGAGGGGCGGGCCGCACATTTAAGGCCGCACCGCCGCCCGAGCCGGACAGGCAGGCGCTCGGCTGCCGCAGGAGCAAGGAGCGCGCCGCCGGCCTCGGCCCCCGCCCGAGCCATGAGGCCGGTGCGTGCAGCCGGGGCGCGAACGCGCGGGGCGGCAGGAGAGGGCGGGCGGGCTCCGCGCGTCTCCCTCCGCTGCGCGGAGACCCAGGGCTGCCGGCGTGAAGACGCGAAGCCAGACGCGGGGCAGGGGCCGCGGGGGTCCTGATTCGCAGGTGGCGCGGGGCTGGGGACTCCACCGGTGCGCTGTGGTCCTGAAGCCGCCCCGGCCTCTGAGGCCCAGGAGTTCAGTGGGCGCCCCCGCCGAGGAACGGCGCGCTGGCGTGTGCCTTGGGGACCAGGCACGAGGGAGACCCTGCCCTCCTGGGGGATCTTGTCTGGAGCCGGGGAAATAACTTGCCCAGCCCTGCGCGCGCCCAGCCAGCCCTCCACCCCGGAGCAGAGGAGGGAGAGGTCGCGGGGGGCGCTGTTCGCCGGGCGGGGAGGGAGCAGCTCCCGGGAGGAGGGGCCGGAGGGAGGGCGGCGCGTCTTCCCTGCAGGTCACGCCGGGGAGGCCTCACCTCCGCTTTGGAAAACCCACCTCGGGCCAGCACCGCACCTCTGCTTCTCTTTCAGAAAACAGAAATTTACTCTGTGGAGCTCAGCGGAAGCGGAGACATTGAGAAAACGGACAAGGGGCATGACAAGAAGTACGGGGGCCTGAAAAAGAACTGCTTGGAACGCAAAACGCATCAGCCGAAAGAGGAGCTTAAGAAAGAACTCGATCTGGTCAGTTGAGCCAACCGGGTGCCCCTGAGCACTGCCCTCCCCGCTGAGAGCTCGCCCCTATAACCCACCTCCCACAGAAGAAAATTCAGTCTCAAGAATTTGAAAAGCCCTGAGACCTGTTTCCTTGTTTTTTTAAAAAAACAATGGTGTGATAATATCTGCCCAGGGGTCAGGCCTCTGAAGGCTCCCTGCATTCAGGCTGTAGGCGCGCCCAGGTGGGACTCACTCAGAGGGAGTCTCTGACTCCAGTCCCCACAGGCATGGACGGCCCAGACCGCTCTCCTAACTGGTGGCTTCGCTGAGATGATACAAGCAGCCAGCTGCCACATTTTAGCTGATTGAACTATTTGAGGCAGAACCACCCCGGAGGAAAACCAAAAGCACTACACTTGCTAGGTTTCTGGGTATATTTGCCCCACGAGAAAGAATTTCAGCTGTAAGAGAGTTGGGCTTGGCTTCAGACAACCTTAGGCTCAGCTGAGGTCCAGTTCTCCGTGGCTGATCTGTGACTGGGAGCAAACTACTTAGCTTTGCTGAAGCTCCGTTTTCTTTAGGTAAAATGGGAAATAAACAATTTTTGTGGGTCTGTCAGGAGAAAAGTGAGATAAGAATGAGAGTGTTCTTAATGGAAGTGTTTTGTGGACGTGCAACCCTGTTTCTAGCAAAGCTGGCTGCCCTGGAAGAGCTGCCCTGGGACTGAAATGTGACACTGCATCTCAGGAATGCCAAAGGGGAAACTTCTACGTGAGTTTGAGATTATGCTAGATTGTCCCTGCACTTCACTGCAGACCTTAAAGCTGTGATTCTTTGAGCAGCTGGTAGTAGTGTGTGCTTATGTGTGCTACAGAGCCAACTGTTAAACACTCAGGAATTCGGCAAGCTGACTGATACTGCATTAGTAGCGTGAAGTGTGACTGGGGTGAGCAATCGGTAAATGCTACAAATCGGAGCTCCTTACTTATTTTTCCTGGAGAGCGCACTCACCTGAACAGCACACGCCACGAGGCACTTGTCCGTGTATCTTCTGATGACACTTAAGACACAGCCCTGGAACTGGACTGACCTGAACTGAAATCCCAGTTTGACTGAAATTCAGTTCCCTGCTGTGAAAAGTTGGAATTAAAAATGGTACCTCCCTCTTAGAGTTGTTAAGAGGGTTACAGAGAAAGCAGGAGAAAGACTGAGATAGTCATTCTTATTTCCTACGTATCTCTAGCAGTTAGGGGTGAAGACATAACTAGTCTTACTTGAAATTGCTAATTACAACATGAATATATATCCATTGTATCATATGCCTGTAAATTACAATGAGAACCTCCCTTGAGATTGGAGCATTTTGTGAAGATGTATAATACAGAAAAAGAATTTCCATAGTATTGGCCAAAGTGTCCCCTTGCTTCCTTGCTGAGATACATCTTTCTTTCCCTCCCTTTTCACAACCTTCTCACAAGAATCCTATAATTTGTGACTGCGTACTAGGATGCCCTTGCAACCCGACCCCTCCAGCAAGTTAGAACCTTGATGAGAACTATAACATCCCTGGCTTCTGAAGACGCAGGCAGACAGTGACTCAAGCCTGAGCCACCTGGTGCTGCCCAGTGCTGTTCCAGCAGAGTTCACCCCCGCACCCTGCCCTGCTCTCATCCCCAGAGCCGGGCTAGCAGGAGACGATAGTGCAGTACAGCCCCTCAAAATCTGAGGTCCATCCATGAAACCAATGGCTCTAATCATCCTTTAACTTTTCTCTGCCCAGGACTTGGTGTACTGTGCACAGAACTGTGTCTTAATCCTTTGACTCCCCGGCAATATCACATTCAGTTGATATTGGTACAATGAACAAATGAGCAAGGCAGATCAAGCCTCTTTTGCGGGCTTCCCTGGTGGCGCAGTGGTTGAGAGTCCGCCTGCCGATGCAGGGGACACGGGTTCGTGCCCCGGTCTGGGCCATGGAGCGGCTGGGCCCGTGAGCCGTGGCCGCTGAGCCTGTGCATCCGGAGCCTGTGCTCCGCAACGGGAGAGGCCACAACAGTGAGAGGCCCGCGTACCGCAAAAAAAAAAAACAAAACCTCTTTTGTAACATGAAACTTTTTTGCATATACTTGAGAAAAGAGATGGTTCTGGTACCAGTCACAGTATAAATTTTTGTTTCAGACAATCAGAGTTCTAGAATCCTGAATGCTGGGCTTTCTAGGTGGGGTGAGGAAGACTTAGCCCTGGGTTTTCTGCCACAGGAAGAGGCTTCTAGTCCTTTAGCCCAGAGATTCTCAAAGGGAGAGGAGAGGGGGACTTTGCTCCCCAGGGAAGATTCAGCAATGTCTGGAGACATTTATGGTTATCACTTCTTAAGGGAGGGCGCTGGTGGCTAGAAGCCTCCACAACAGAGTTATTGGCCCCAAATGTCAATAATGCCAAGGTTGAGAGACTCTGCTTTAGCCTAATGATTCTGTGGCAAAATTAGCAAGTGTGCCCCCCCCCGGCCGGTATTTATTTGGCAGGTTTTTAATCTGGGGGCTTCTCTGACAGTGAACTGAGTCTCAAGTACTGGAATAAGGAAAGGCATGCTTCTCTGTACCAGACCGCCTGCCCAGTGAGGGCTGCATTGGTAACAGTCAGGACATGAAATGGTTTGGCACTACTCACAGCCCTCCACGGATCCCACAGTTCAGGTCTGAGTTAAGTGTCCAGATCACTGGTGCCTGGACAACAGGTGTGCTAGGATTTGCATGTGCTGGAGACCAGACTGAGGTGAAATGCATTGCTTTGCTCAGAAAAACTAAGGACAGCTGCTTTGTGGTAAATGGCAAGTTAAGTCTGGACTGTTCAGGGGTGGCCAGAAAATCCCCTGGCCAGTGACCTGTCCTGCAGCGAGGTTCTCTTCTCTCGCTGCAGTAGCCCCTGGGACAAAGGTTCCTTCTTTTCATCCCACACTCCCTGGCCCCTCTGCCTTCCTCAGCGCTACTCCCAGCTTTCATGCACTTGTCAAGGCTTAGGGTTTGAGTCTTGGAATTATCTAATTCACTCTGTTTTTCTTTTCTTGGGCTTCAGGATGATCACAAACTCAGCAATGAGGAATTGGAAACAAAATACGGTACAAACATCATTACGGTAAGTCGTCAGAGAACCAGTGATGGGGAGAGAATCCCAGGACTATGCTCAGGGTTTGTGGAAAAGAATGAGTGACCTAAAGCTGCGATTCTGAGAATGCCAGCCACCCATATGCCCACCATGCGAGACAGGGCTGGTTCCCCTCGGGAACCACAGCCCTGGCCAAGCCCTCTGTTGAGCTGTGTGCTTGGTCACAGGCAGTTCTTTGACTGTGACCGCAGCGAAGCTGTGGTGACCCCAGGAAGGTTTGGATGCTTCCTCGTTGTCATGATCAGGGGTTGCTTTTAAACCCTGTGCCCAGGACGTATTAGGGTCTTATCAAGGCCTCCTCTGGAAAGGGACAAGGCTGCAGGGCACACCATGTGCCTCATAAAATCTCCCACCGCAGAAGTAGGGCTTCCTTCTGTGAATTCAAATCTCAAATCTCAAAAGTTTTGGTGTCTTAACATCAGAAGATTTGGGTGCACCTGTTCAAGTCAACAAGAATACCTGCAGTGTGAGGACCAGGCGATGCCCGGGTTTCAGGAGTTCGCAGTGGGCGGGGGAGGCAGACGTGTAGAAAAGCGCTCAGCAGCCACGCTGCTCCCCGAGACGGCATGTGAGAGGCCGAAGGGCATGCTGAGGGAATGGCGGAGTCTGACAGGCGAGGCTCCCTGGGTGGCGCAGTGATTGAGTTGGGACATAGTAACCGCTACCCACCCTCTGCAGAAATGTGACATCCAACCCAACGGGGGAGAAACGTCTGATTTCTGTTTCTTTTGGCTCTGCTTTCTCAGGGTCTCTCCAGCACCCGGGCTGCTGAGCTCCTGGCTCGGGATGGGCCCAACACCCTCACCCCCCCCAAGGAAACCCCGAAGATTATCAAGTTCCTCAAGCAGATGGTGGGGGGGTTCTCCATCCTCCTGTGGATAGGAGCCGTCCTGTGCTGGATCGCATATGGGATTCAGTACTCCGACGATAAGTCCTCCTCCCTGGACAGCGTGAGGCCCTGGGGCTCCTCCTGGGTTTGGTGGTAACGGGGCGGGGGGCGGTGAGGGGTCAGCACCGTAACGCAAGGGCAGAGCACTGGGCTGGGGTCAGGGGTCCACCACTGATCAGTCACCACGTGAGTTTGAGAAAATCAGTCATTTTCCAAAGTGTAAAACAGAAATTATATCTGACATTCTGGTGTCTCAGAGGCAGTATAAGCGTGAATTTTTAAGAGAGAGAGAGAAACACAAAAGTTCCTACGTGGAGAAAAAGGATCCATATCCACGTGAAGTGTTTTGGGGCTTTCTCTCCTCAAAGCTAATTCTCTCCCTTTGCCGTGGAGAGCTTCTGTGCCTGCTGATAACAGAGGACTGAAACACAAAACTGTATTGGCCGGCACGATGCTGAGAGAAGGAAGCCAGATGAGAAAGGCCGCATACTGCACGATTCCATTGATGTGAAATGTTCAGAGCAGACCCGCCCTGGATTCAGAAAGCAGACCCGTCAGGGGCTGCCAGGGCTGGGCTGGAGTGGGGAGTGATGGCCAGTGGGCTCAAGGGGACTTACTGGGATGACGGATTGTGGTGACTGTCGCACAACTGTGTACCTTATTAACGATCACTTAGTTATGTACTTCAAGGGCGTAAATTGTGTGGCCTGCAATTTACACCAGGACACTACTGCCATGTCTCTCACTGGCCATGGAGCACCCTGGCCCTAGGCTCTGGCTCATTCCTGACGCTTGTTTTTCTGATCGATGCCTGTCCCCCTCTCCCAGGTGTACCTGGGCTCCGTGCTTGCCCTGGTGGTTATTTTAACCGGGGTGTTTGCCTATTACCAAGAGGCGAAAAGCACCAACATCATGGCCAGCTTCCGCCAGATGATTCCACAGGTGGGTGCGGCACCCACTGTGGTGTCTGCGAGACTTGAGATGAGCGAGCATCAGGCTGGGGGAGTGGAAGAGCTTGGAGGCCTGGGCCCCCTCCCTGCTGCCTGCAAAGTGACCTAATCTCTGTGGAGCCCCTGTTTCCTCCCAGGGTTTTGAGATGATCAGCGAGATAAAATGGAGAAAAGCGCTTAGTCGAGAGCAAAGTGGGACAGGAGCATGAGTCGTTGCACAGCATCTCCTGTGGTTTCTCCTCAGCGCTGGTGAACTGTTTAGACAAAAGCAGTCCAGGGGGTTCTGAGCGGGAACCAAGGAGGCCGACCTGGGATTCTTTAAGTATCACCCTCTTTGCTCCCACTTCTCAGCCTCCCCGCATGTGCTCTCAGTATGGGAGGCCCCCCCATCCCTCTGCCCCCAGGAACCCAGGAGGGGTCCTCCAGGGACACCGTGCACTGCTGTCAGCGCGGCAGGAAAACCGCACCCTCGCTGGTCTGCAGAGCTGCTGGACAGAGGGGACTCTGGGTGGGATCTTCTGTGCTAGGAAGTGGAGACCCTTCTCTCGCGCCATTAAAGTTTTCCCGACCTGAGCAAGATTGTTAAACCCTTTGGCTCAACCTTCAGGAGTCTTCCTGGACCTCCCAGCAGGATCGTTCATCCTTAATGGTCTCCCTTCCTGCCAGGCTCAGGGCTGTCACTTTGCTGTACCCTCCCATGGCAGAATTTTCTGGGTCAAAGAATATCTCCATGAGCTCCTTCTCAAGAAACAGTAGTTCTTAGGGTCTTCAGGCCCCAAGTAAAAGTCTTTGTTTCATTTTCTGCTATTCTGACAGCTGTGGGTCCTAGTGCCTCCCTTCCCGAGGTCTGGGGAGGGTGCAGGACTGCCATCATCATTCCAGGAGGGAATCTGAGGCCTGGGTCATGATTTTTCTTCACAGCAAGCTCTTGTCGTTCGAGATTCAGAGAAGAAGACAGTTCCTGCAGACCAGCTGGTGGTGGGGGATATAGTGGAGATTAAAGGAGGAGACCAGATCCCCGCGGACATCAGGTTGCTGTCTGCTCAGGGGTGTAAGGTGAGCTTCACAGGCACCCCAAGGATCGTGCTCATGACCAGCTGGCTTGCTATGGTCTTTCCAGGTCTCGGCGTAACTGGGGAAGGGACAAGGTGCCTGACCCTGAACTTGTTTCAAAACTTCTAGGTAGACAACTCATCTCTCACTGGGGAGTCTGAGCCCCAGCCCCGCTCCTCTGAGTTTACCCATGACAACCCCCTGGAGACAAAGAATATCAGCTTCTTCTCCACAACTTGTCTGGAAGGTAAGTCCAGCTGCTTGCAGGACCGCATGTTCCGCTCGTAGCGCTTCTCCGTCTTCAGGCTTTGTTTTCCTCTCTTTACCATCACTTGCTGCAAAGCTTCCCCAAGAGAAAACGTGGAATTGAAGAACCTAGAGAGCTGGTGTTTGGCCTTAGTAATGTCATGTGCTGACTGGCCACGTAAGCCACCAAAGAGAGGTCCGTGAGGCTGTGGTCCCTCCTAGCTGAGGACCCCTAGAATAAAATGTCTGCTCCACCTGCAGGCACAGCGACTGGCATGGTCATCAACACGGGTGACCGCACCGTCATTGGGCAGATCGCCTCGCTGGCTTCAGGAGTCCAGAACTCGAAGACGCCCATTGGCATCGAGATCGAGCACTTTGTTCACATTGTGGCAGGAGTGGCAGTCTCCATCGGCGTCCTTTTCTTCATCATCGCAGTGTCCATGAAGTATCATGTCCTGGACTCCATCATCTTCCTCATTGGCATCATTGTGGCCAACGTGCCTGAGGGTCTCCTGGCCACTGTCACCGTGAGTCTGCACTGCTAGTGGTCGTACGCTGACCCTGCTAACATGCCATTCTGCTGTGCTGGGTGAGCGCCCACCACAGCTGAGTCTGCTCCGTCAGGGGCAACCGTGGTACATTCTGAACAGACTGTTTCTTAGAGGGACAAAAAGAATTGTGATTTGTTAATATTTGAATGCAATGTCCTTGAAAACTTATATTTTCATTTTCAGGAGATCTGTCTGCAAATCCCTTAAGATCTAGATAAGACAGTCTTGAACCACCATTTACGGATTTTCTAGAAGCCGGATACCTCCCCCCACATTTCCACTGTTCTTAAAAGGAAAACAAACCAACAAACTCCTTTGGCAGTTTCTACAGCTGAGGGACTTGAGCACACTTTTTACCTCGCTTCTCTTCCCTCTCAGACTCCCACGGACACACACAAATGCCTTCTGTGTGTTCCTGCAGAGCAGTTCAGCCCCTTCCTGTGCTTACGTCCAGGTTCAGCTTTGGTTCTCCCTGCTTAGCTCACCCTTGAACAAGGCCCTTCTCTGCGGTGCGGGCCCCACAGGCAGGGAAGAGGGCTTCGTATCTTCAGTCCTGTGTGAAGGTGGCCTGGCGCCATCCTGAGCAAAGACAGAAGTTTTTGATTCCAGGTCTCCTCTGACTCCAGCAGAGAGTAATTTGACAGAATTGGAGGCAAACAGAACCCTTTGACATCTGCAGGGTTCAGAGAGAGCGAAGAATGTTTAAATATGGAGCTCTTAAAGTGAAACAAATGCTTCTTGATTCCCCAAAGCAGCAAGGTAGCCCTTTGGGACAAGCCCTTTGGCAAGTAGCGGCGGAAGTCCGTCTTACGCGTTCTTGCTTGTGAATGACAGCCAAGGCCCCCTTTGTAATTACACATGACTTGCCTGGCTCTGCGACCTGTGGGTGCCTTAGGATCATTTTCCTGAAGGAGCAAAGGGACAAAAGAGTGTTCCACATTTAATAGAAGAAAGGACTGTGGCATGTCCATGTATAGGGCTTTACATGCTTTCTCAGTCACTGGGGCTGATGCAGCTTTACTGCATCTATAACCATACCTGACACTAGTCCAGCTCTACCTGTTTCTACATTATTGAACCCGAGTTCAAAAGGGTGGTTTTTCTCCAAGCTTCTCCCTCTCTCCTCCGTCTAGGTGGCTCTGTCACTGACAGCAAAACGAATGGCCAAGAAGAACTGCCTGGTGAAGGGCCTAGAGGCAGTGGAGACCCTTGGTTCCACCTCCATCATCTGCTCAGACAAGACGGGGACCCTCACCCAGAACAGGATGACCGTGGCCCATCTGTGGTTCGACAGCCAGGTCTTCGTGGCAGACACTAGTGAAGACCATTCGAGTGAGTCTTCGGGCGCATCCAGCCTGGCCCTGCACTGCAGACTCAGCGGAGGGTCTGGTCTGCAGCCTTGGGGTGAATAGTGCTGTTCGTGGGTGCGAGCCCAGCACCCTTGGCATCCCCTGTTCTTCTTTCCAGATCAAGTCTTTGATCAAAGCTCTGCAACCTGGGCCTCCCTGTCAAAGATCATAACGCTGTGTAACCGTGCTGAGTTCAGACCAGGACAGGAGAGCGTCCCCATCATGAAGGTGAAGGCCCTGCACACGGTCTCAGTTACAGGCAGAGCCACGTCACTTTCTTGTTCTGATTTGGTGCTTGACTTAATCTCTCCAGCTGAGTAGGTTTATGCTGTAAGAGCAAGTCTAATCACAAGACCTGTAGAAAACTTTTTTCGCTGTAACTAGCTTCGAGAAATCTAAAAGTTCTCAGAATATTCACTTGGGCCTTTTGAAAATTCTGTCTCTTTCCAGAAAATGAATGTGCCTTTAAGTTACTTTCCTAACTTCTTTATCAGCTAAGAAGATATAATCAAAGGTTACTTATTACATAAATGCCATTCACTGATGTTTAACATGTAATCGGCTAGAAATAGAAGGAGGGGTCTTAGAGCCTATTCCTCTGGGCTGCCTGGAGCTCTTGTATAATTGCAATATACGAAACTTCTCTCTCTCCTCCCCTCCTTTCCTCCCTCTCCCTCTCAGGAGTCACTGAATCTGTGTTCTGGCTTTTCTGTTTGCCATCTCTTTCCTTCATTGACTCTTACTTATATTTTTTGTTTGCTTTTCTTTATCAGCCAGCTCATTAATTCTCCTTTTGGCCAATCACTTCTCTGTATCTTTCAAGTCCTTATCTCCAGTTCTAATTTCTCACCCAAATTCCATGCATCTCCAGCTCGCTGTGTGTGTTTCCACTTGGAGGTTTTGCAGCCTAGACACTCAACATACTATACTTGTCACCTTCCACCTGTACCCAAACTTGCTCCAAGTTAATATCTTATCCCAAATTTTCTATTTTTCTATGCTGTAACCATTTTACTTCTCATCCTTTTGGAAGTCATCTTTAACTTACTCCTTCCCAAAAATCTAGTGAGTCAACAAGGCCTATTACTCTTGTTTCAGAGCATCCAACTTTACATTTCTGTTATCACTAATACCTTGCATCGGAACAATTGTACCAACCTCTTAACTGGCCTCCATGATTCTGGTTTATCCCTCCCCTGTCTTTCTTGCATGCCACTAATTTTCCTTAAATACTTCATTAGTTAGATGGACTACTTCATCTAACTTTGCTCAAAAACTTTCCATGCTTCTCTATTTTCTGCTTCTCGAGTGTAGGCCTCAGTGCTTGCCTTTTGGGGTTCTTTACATCTGCCACATTCTCCGTGTCCACCTGTGCTTCAGCACTCACAATAGAGTTTCCCCACCACATGCCTTCCTTCACGGCTTTCTGGTTTCTAGAAGGCTTTCTTCTGCTCCTCTCTCTTTAGGTAACCCACCTGTCTTTCTTTCTCTTTTTTTTTTTTTTTTTTTTTTTTTTTTTTTTTTTTTTTTTTTTTTTTGCGGCTTGCAGGACCTTAGTTCCCGACCAGGGATTGAACCCGGGCCCTGGCAGTGAAAGCACGGAGTCCTAACCACTGGACCGCCAGGGAACTCCCCCCCACCTGTCTTTCGAGATCTAGTTCATAACTGCTTTTTTCATGAAAACTTCCTGCTCTCAGAGCTCTCACTTTTCTGAACTCCCCTAATGCCAGCAGGTGGCGCCCTGCAGTTAACAGTCCTAAGTCAGTCGCCAGTTGTGCGGTAATTGTTTTCTCTCTCCAGGAGATAGTAAGCTTAGGTTATGTGTTGGTTCGTTGCAATTGATCAGAGAAGAACCAGATTATGTGCTGCAACTATTTATCTCTTGATTCGCAGAAAGCTGTGGTTGGAGATGCCTCAGAAACTGCTCTTTTGAAATTCTCAGAGGTCATTCTGGGTAACGTGATGGAAATTAGAAAAAGAAACCGCAAAGTAGCTGAAATACCTTTTAACTCGACCAACAAATTTCAGGTGAGTTTTTCGTCACAACTAAATCTTTATCATCACTAGAACAGCATTTCCACCTGTGTAAGTATCCTTTGGTTAATATGTATTGTGAATGACACTTGACTTCAAAAATAGTCCTCAGAGATGCAGGGCCTGGACGTCCGGTAAACCCATAACAGGTTTCCCTGAAGTAAGTATAGAAAAAGAACGGTGAAGGTCCTGCCGTTCCCACGCGTGATCTATCTGTGTGACGTACACACTCACATGCACACAGATGCAACAGCACCCGCACTGGGTAACTTTGGCCAAGGAGGGGCAGCGGCCACATCCCAAAGGACAAGAGAAGGGTGGGGCATGGGGAGAAGCAGTGCTGCCCCTCGTCTGTGTCAGGCACTTTACGTGCTTTGTCTCATTTAATCCTCATTATAAGCCTGTGAGGTAGGACCAAGTAACCCCAACTGAAGGGTGAGGAAACAGGCCTTAGAAAGCGCTGAGGTGACAGAGTCACACAAGCATCTAAGTGGCACAAGCAGTTTTCACACCTCTGACTCCTGAGTCTATGCTTTTTCTACCACAGCACAGAGTCTGGGCAGTTCAGTTCAGGCCATGTTGGTAAGCCTTGCCCTTTGTGAAGACCAGTGAGCGCCAGCCACACTGCTCTCCCGTTCTGCCCCACAGGCAGTACATAGGGATCTCCTCTCCCCCGTGGCTCAGGAAGAGAATGGCGATCCTTGCCTAGTTGTCACCCCTCATGCCAGGGGTGCCCAGCAGTCATGTTAGGACAAAGGACAGTTTCTAGCCCAAGGTGCTGGCACAGGTGGGGTTCCCTGTAGACTCCAAAGCTGAGAGTGGGGCATCATGACTTGGTCTTTGCATAACAGTAAATTATGTAAATAGGATAACCATGTTTGTGTACAAGTTTCTGGTGATAACCCACACATTTTCTTTTATTTTTTAAAATTAATTTATTTATTTTTGGCTGCGTTGGGTCTTCGTTGCTGTGCACAGGCTTTCTCTAGTTGCGGCGAGCAGGGGCTACTCTTCATTGTGGTGTGTGGGCTTCTCATTGCAGTGGCTTCTCTTGTTGTGGAGCTCAGGCTCTAGGCACGCGGGCTTCAGTAGTTGTGGCTCACGGGCTCAGTAGTTGTGGCTCACGGGCTCTGGAGCGCAGGCTCAGTAGTTGTGGTGCACGGGCTTAGTTGCTCTGCAGCGTGTGGGGTCTTCCCGGACCAGGGCTTGAACCCGTGTCCCCTGCATTGGCAGGTGGATTGTTAACCACTGCACCACCAGGAAGTCCCACCCACCCACACATTTTCTTTGGAAGGAATTTAGGACTGGAAAATAACTGTGGAGCAAACATCTTTGTGGATGATTGAACAGTAAAAAATCATGGTTAGCAAAACAGACAACTAACAAAATGTATGATGTAAAATGTAGAGGAAATCAGATTTCTGTTCAAAAATATAGTGAAAATAGAATGAGTAGCAATTCTAAAATAATCATTGTAACAGTAGCTATCATGTGCTAATTTCCACACTTCTCACAACAATTCTGTTAGGCAGTAGAGAAGGAGGAAACAGGACATAGCCAGCAAGGGACAGAGCCAGGACTCAGGCAGACCCAGGGGACCATGCTCTTAGGACTAGGCAGGATGGCCTTCCAACCATGAACGAGACTCAGAGTCCCCCCGGGGCTCTGTCTCCTCCAGGGAAGGCTTCCTCATCGTGTGAGATGTGAGGAAAAGCGGGTTCTGTGAGGCCTCGTGTACAGAATGTTGAGGGAGAAGTGGGCTCCCCAGAGTTGGTCTAGAAAGGAGAGGGTCCTTCAGAAGAGGCCAAAGAGCCTCTGGGATGCTATTAGTGCCATTTTATATCCACACACGAGCAACACTCAGCACTAAGCAAGGTGGTTGGGTGTCATGACCTTGGAGGGTCTCTGGGGCATCGTTCAACCCAAGGAAACAAAGTGGACAGTCTTAGAATAGCAGTTCCCCAAACTGAGACTGGTCCATTAAAATATTTTCCATAGTTTATGGCAAATTGAAAAATTAGGACAATATTTTATAAAATTTTATATAGAGATGAAAGTATTGAATTTAGAAGATTATCCTTTATGTCCTGCATGGTTAGGGCAGGGACTCTGGGGCCTGCTGGCCAGAATTCAGGTCCCACGTCAGCCCCCTGCTAGCAGTCACTGAACTCTCTGCACCTCAGATTCCTCCCTTGTAAAAGGCAGTAATAATGGTACCCATGGCCATAGTTTTGAGAATTAAATGAGTCCATTTAATTTCTGGGCACTCAGAACAATATACACAATAAAAGTATTTATTATTCCTACTTTAAGTGTTAAAATGCCCTAACTTTCAGAAAATGATAGTGACAGACGGAGGTTTTTGGTTTGGTTAGTTGGTTTTTTTAATGTCGCTACTTGGCAATGTGAAAAAAGCTGCAACCTTACGTTTGCCCTCCATGGTTTTCTTTTTTTTTTTTTTGTACTCATCTCTGATATCCAAAAGTCTATAAACTACTGGTTTAGAATCAACTGGTAGACCCAAAATGATAGAATTTTTCTTTGTAACTTACTCATTCTCTCCCAAACACTCCAGCTTCCTAAAATTCTTTCCAGGGCTTAGAAGGGTACCTGGTATAAAATAAGGTCTAGACTTAGACACTTTATTATTGTCTATAAATTTTTCCACAGTTTTCCCGATTATCTTATTAGGGTACATCTAGAAGTAGAATTGTGAGGTCAAAGGGTAATGACGGTAAAGTTGTGATTCTTGTTACTTAGCTGTCCCCCCAGAGGCCTGTGCGTGAGAGGCTGTCCTCACAGCCCTCGCGTCCTCTGTCACATCCAGGCAGTGACGCTGCCCACGTGCCTGACTGAGTGCAGGACGTTTCGGGTCTGCAGGGAGGGCAGTCAAGGCAGGAGGTGAGACAAGGCGGCTCCCAGCCCTCTGACCCCACGGTCGCCCCAGGAGATCGTGTTCAAGGCAGAAGCTTTCACAGGACGACAGTGCATCGGGCCTCCCTAAAGCAGCCAGTTTCTGTTTGAGAGACAGGCTAAGTATCCCCCGCGAGACACCCTGATTCAAATTCAGGGTGTCCCCCTGGGCTGGGACAGAGTCTAGCTCTCTGCATATTGCTTGGGTAGAAAGGACAGAATGCACCTGCAGAGAACACTCCTTCTTTATAAATCAAGGACCAGTAGCCAACAGAGAAAGGGGTGTTTTTAATCTTGTCGTGTTGCTCATTTAAAGATGTGTCCAGTTCAGGCCCTTAGTAGTAAAGACGGTGTCATTGCCCAATGCCACACTGAACATGCTCGACCCCTTTCCCCCGCAGCTCTCCATACACGAGACAGACGACCCCAGTGACAAGCGTTTCCTCGTGGTGATGAAAGGGGCCCCCGAGCGGGTCCTGGAGAAGTGCAGCACCATCATGGTCAACGGCCAGGAGCAGCCTCTGGACAGGAGCACGGCCAAGGCCTTCCACACGGCGTACATGGAGCTGGGCGGCCTGGGGGAGCGTGTGCTGGGTGAGCAGAGCCCTGATCCCGCCCGTGAGGCCCGCGGCTCTCTGCCGGCCTCCGGCACACGAGGAGACAGGCCTGTGATGTAGCGGAGTAGCTCTGGCGTCCACTTGAGTCATAAAGGAGAAATGGTCAACGTACAAGAGACACTGTGTGATGGATAGTGTGCGGGGCGGTCCCTTCCAGATCAGGGAAATCTGGGAAGTTACCGTGGGACGGGTTGCATTTCATTCTGGACTTTGAGTGAGGGAACTTGAAGGGAGGTAGGGAGCGCACTCACGCAGAGGGAACCTCGTGGGCCAGAGCACAGCGGTGGGAACGGATGGAGTGGCACGCGCCTTGTCGAGGCTGCAGGTGGATGAGGTACCACGGTCCTGGGACACAGGGCTAGAAGGGTCGTGTGGAGGTTGGCTTGCAGCGCCCTTCTTGGTGGGGACAGGAGCAGAGTGGGTCTTAGCAGGAGGTGCTGCCCTCACTCAGGCGAAAAGGGATTTGATCCCAGGCAACGGGAACGTGAAGGTCACATACAGAGACTGTGGAGGCAGAATTGGTAAGACTTAGCAGCTAATTAGAGGGGAAAAGTAAGTTTAAAAAAATGTTGAGGGGCCTTCCTGGTGGCGCAGTGGTTGAGAGTCTGCCTGCCGATGCAGGGGACACGGGTTCGTGCCCCGGTCTGGGAAGATCCCACATGCCGCGGAGAGGCTGAGCCCGTGAGCCATGGCCGCTGAGCCTGCGCATCCGGAGCCTGTGCTCTGCAACGGGAGAGGCCACAGCAGTGAGAGGCCTGCGTACCGCAAAAAAAAAAAGAAAAAAAAAAAATGTTGAAGTTTCCCACTGAGCAGTTAGGGAAAACGTACTGCCAGTAACTGAGAGAAGGGGGCGTTAGAGGTGGAAGGAACCTTAGAAGCACAGCCACCGTGGCAGAAGCCTGTCAGTGGCAACGTAAGGGGTATCACAGGACATGTTCTGCTGGGAGAATCGGGGGCCGACGAAACAGCAGCTCTGAACTACAGGGTGATGGATGGGTTCAAGGTAGCAGAAGTTCATACTGACGATAAGGCTCGTTAAACATCGTGAAAGCTCTTGCCAGTAGAGATGGAATCTGTGGAATGTGTGTTTCTAAACGACATTTGAGTCTGTAATACAAATAAAATACATAAATGAGTTGATAATGCTTGAAGCGCGCCCCACAGCACCAAGTAGTCTTTCAGGGCAGGATTGCTGCCCGTCTGAGTTGCTCTAGGACCCTCACGTTTGACCTTTCCCTCACACGTGATTAAAGGCTGAACATCATGCCCTTCCCCTGACGCCCCAGTTCCTTCCCTGGTTTGCGCAGGAGCACATTTTGTTTTCTCTGCCGAAAAGGGCCTTCCCACCGCCTGTCCTCCCTTCTTTCCCCGGGAAACATCCGACTCCTTGCTCAAGAGTGAGCTCACATGACCTCCTTGGTGAAGTCTTTCCTGTTCTCAGGTGGCTGAGCGTAGCCCTGCTCTGTGGTACTCACCACGCTCCGGGCTCTTCATCTCTTTGTGTCTGTCCCCCACTAAACTGCAACCTCTTGAGAAGTAAAGGCTGTCCACTTCTGGGCTTTCTGTTTCCAGAACATAACAGAGAACCTAATGGGCACAGAGTAAATTATTTTGGGATGAAACATGTCTTTCCTAAAAACAACATGTGTTATGGAACTGAAGGAATTAAACAGTTCTGGTTAAACTCTAAAGTATTGGTAAAATACAAAGGACTGAGAGTGTATGAAAACGTTCCTTCTTTCTTTCATTCTTTTTTCTTTGTTGTTGTTCCTCCTTTCTTGTGTCATTTCTTGTCCTAGTTTCATTGACTCCCAAATTTATACCCATTTCAGGTTTCTGTCATCTCTACCTGCCAGCAGACGAGTTTCCAGCAACCTATTCATTTGATGTAGACACAATGAACTTTCCTACTTCCAACTTCTGTTTTGTGGGCCTCTTATCGATGATCGACCCGCCTCGGTCCACGGTCCCTGATGCGGTCACCAAGTGCCGGAGTGCAGGGATCAAGGTGGGACTTACACATTCCTGAATTAACAAGTCCTCCATTGATGTTGGATCCCTTTCTAGGAACATTTGTCATGGGAGAGTCAGTATTTAGGTCTCTTCAACTAAATGTCATAATTCCCCTTTTTTTGGTCTCCACTTTCACTGTACTAAGATTTCAGTAACTGTCCCATAAAAGCAAAGTGATTGTGTCTGTGTGGAATAAACCACAAGAGTAACTGCAGTGAGCAGAAAGCTGTGTCCCTGTGCCATGAGGTGGTCACATCTTGCCCTAGACTGTGATAGACAGTAATAGGTTTTATTACTTAATCTCGAGGTCCAGCTTCCACACTCCATTTCCCTCCTGATATAAAAGCCAAAATATGAATTCCATTACCGTGTAAATTCCAAGGCTGTGGAGCATCATGAAGCTACCCAAGGAGACATCCTGTCAGCCCTTTCACAGATAAAGTTATGTCCAAAGGAAAGCCTGGATGTCAGAGGAGGAAATGTAAGAAGCTTAGGAGCAAGGGTAGATCTCGTGGGATCAGTGTGCCCTTCAAAGACAGCTGCTTCTTTGACCTAAAGATCAAGGACGGCTCATTAGGGCAAAGCATAGTCATCCCTAGCCGTGCTGTACGGGGCCATGGTGGAGCAGGCGATGCCGAGTTGTCCCTGCTCGGGTACCTGAGTCCCTCACCGTCTACATGCCCTTCTCATTGTTTGTGTTCTAGATCATCATGGTTACTGGCGATCATCCAATCACAGCCAAAGCTATTGCCAAGAGTGTAGGTATCATTTCCGCCAACAGTGAGACAGTGGAAGACATTGCAAAACGCCTCAACGTTGCTGTGGCGCAGGTTAACAAGCGGTGAGCTCGGAACCCACCCAGCAGAACTCAGGTTCTTAGCCACGGGGCCCTGTTGCCTTTAAAGAGCCATGCTGTGGGTGCAAACCCCCTTCCTGCCAGATATCCTCTCAGGGTTATGCGAGGCTGCTTTACTCTATAATGTATGTATCCATTCCTTCCTCAAAATTGGATTGAGCACCGGACATGTGCCAGGCATGGTACTGATACCATGAGGGTTACCTGTATGCATGTCTTGTATGAAATTTCAACCCAGTGAAGTAGATCTGAAAACTTAAGTGCCTAACTTAGCGTGAAGAAACTGAAGCAAAGACTTTACAGGAAATTACCAGCCATTGATGCAGTTGTATAATCAAGAATATTGAGAACACTTTGCATTCCATGTGCCCTCCCAGTCTGCATCTTGCGTATTTATTCCATTGGCTTCATAATGTGTAGCTGTGGAAACATACTTCTCTTTACTTTTTACTTGGTAGTAAATAGAATGGAAGCTTCGTAAGGAAAGACTGTTTTTCTTGTGTCTCCTAATTCTTTAAATCATGTTCATCCTTTAGTCCAGTCATCTGTCCATTTGTTCTGTATTCTTTCAACAAATAATTGTTGAGTGCCTAGTGTCTACCAGGCACTGTGCCAGACACTGGAGCTATAGCAGAAACAGACCAGACACTCTCCCCACATTTGGGGAGCTTTCCATTGAGGCAGAAGGGAAGAAAAATAAATTAATTGTGATGTGGTAAGTTCAGTGAAGGACACACAGGGACAAAGGAGCTGGCAGTGGGACCCTGGACTGTTGATCATTTATATGAGTCAAAGGCTCCAAAGTCTTAGTTTGAAAATTAGTGTCATTGGCTTTATTATACTTTCATGCATGTGGGGAAAAAAGGGAAAAACCAAAGAACCTCTTCTAGTTTACCCAAGCATTTATGCCTTTTAGGAACACAGAGCTGTCAGGTAGTGAATTACTACCAGGGCAACGAATTACCAGTTAAGACAACCAAACAGTTGAACGGCCTCTGGGCACAGCAGCACTATCTGAAGTCCAAGGGTCTTCCACTGCTCCTTTGTGTCAATAGCATTCATCTATGAAGACAGCTTTGGAGCTTTTGTTTATCTGTTTTGATTTTTTAAATAGTAGGATTATACTTTTTCCTACAAGTTACCACACAGGAGAGAGGGGTGGATGCTTTGTGAACGTTTTCAATTGTCCACTGTATCAACTCCAGCTTCATGATCATAGAATAACACTTTTTGCAGCTCTGGGGAGAAAGGAAGCACCCTTTCTTTCTTAACTTACTTTTATTTGTATTTTTTTTTTAATTTTTTTATTTACTTTTTTATTTATTTATTTTTGGCTGCATTGGGTCTTCGTTACTGAGTGCAGGCTTTCTCTGGTTGCGGCGAGCAGGGGCTACTCTTTGTTGTGGTGCGTGGGCTTCTCATTGCGGTGGCTTCTCTTGTTGCAGAGCACGGGCTCTAGGGGTACGGGCTTCAGTAGTTGTGGCTTGCGGGCTCTAGAGCACAGGCTCAGTAGTTGTGGCGCACAGGCTTAGTTGCTCCGTGGCATGTGGGATCTTCCCGGACCAGGGCTCGAACCCGTGTCCCCTGCACTGGCAGGCGGATTCTTAACCACTGTGCCACCAGGGAAGCCCCATATATATACATTTTCTTACCAGAATATAGGAAGACCTGTAGTTTGAGTCAAGTGCTAGAATTCCAATATTTAGCACCGATAGGAAAGAACAGACCTAAAAAAAAAGAAAAAAAGCGCAGAACTTTAAGAATGAAAAAAGCATGCAGTGTTTTGTACTTAAGGATGTTTAAGCTGAGATTAGAAGGCTGGAGTGTTCACCAAGGGAAGGGAAGTCGACGTAGCAGGACGTGTGAGGCCTTTGCACGTAGAGTCCGGGGGCTCAGAACTGAGAAGCCTAGTGGGCTGCTGGCAAGAGTCAGAAGGGACAGATGGCATGGGCTGCACCCAGCCCTGCAGACCGAGTAGGGATTCCGGGGTCTGCTCAAAGCACAGCGGAAGCCTCGGGAGAGTGTGCACAGGGGACAGCACAGTCAGATCTGCACATAGTTTCTAGAACCTCACTTTTATAGTCAGCAGTTAAAAGCTTTCCTCAAAGAAGACCTCAATAAACTTTTCTCCCTGCATAGCTCATGGCATAGCAGACACTATAAATAGGAAATGACAGTAAAGAATTGTTACCCATGTGTTTAGGCATACGCCGGATTCTAGGACCCAAAACGTACAAACAGGCAGGTTTTTTTACCCTCCTTTTACTTATTGAGTAAAGCATTGCCCCGGGAAGTACCACCTCTCACACATTCCTGGAAGGAAATGGCTAATTGGCTTTTTCCTACTGTTGAGTGACGCAAGGAAATGCCTTATTTGTCAGCCTTAGTTCACTGTCTTGAAATGAGACCAAAGTATCCCCAGTACTCACACACCCGGTTATCCCACCAGAGGACTAGGTGTCAGGACTTTGGGTTCCAGGTAAAATCAAAGAGGTTCAGCCCACCTCCCGCCCAGAACAGTGTTTCAACCTTGAGCCTCAGCCAGTTCCTGCTGCCCTTCTAGGGACGCTAAGGCCGCTGTGGTGACCGGCATGGAGCTAAAGGACATGAGCCCGGCGCAGCTGGACGAGCTCTTGGCCAACCACTCGGAGATCGTCTTTGCCCGGACGTCCCCCCAGCAGAAGCTGATCATTGTGGAGGGCTGTCAGAGGCAGGTGGGTGGACGCAGCACTGGGGGAACCTTCCAGGTCTGTTACCATCCCACGGGGACATGCAGCGCTGAGCGCTGGGCCCCCATCCTCACCACCCCACATCTCCACCCGTCGGGGCTGACCCTCTGCTCACCTTGGGGCCTTGCTGCAGGCTCCCCAAGGGCCTTGCGACAGGGAAGTTTGGAGCTATGGGGGATGTGAGTGGACGCAGAACAGAAAGCGCAAAGCCATAAGACAGCGTACCCACTGTCGCCTGCACACACACTGGGTTTTTTCCCTCCAGTTTTGTGGAGATATAATTGACGCACAGCACTGTATAAGTTTAAGGTGTGCAGCATAGTGATCTGACTTGCTTATGTCATGAAATGATTATCACAGTAAGTTTAATGAACAGCTGTCTCATAAAGATACAAAATTAAAGAAAAGCATATGTCATGAAATGATTATCACAGTTAAGTTTAATGAACAGCTGTCTCATATAGATACAAAATTAAAGAAAAAGAAAAAAAATTTTTTTCCTGTGATGGGGACTCAGGATGAATTCTCAACAGCTTTCCTGTAATGTTGTATGTTACATCCCCAGTACTCCTTGTAACTGGGAGTTGGTTCCTTTGACCCCCTTCCTCCAATTCCACCTCCCCTCACACCCCCACCTCTGGTAACCACAAATCTGATCTCTTTTTTTATGTGTTTGTTTGTTTGTTTGTTTTTACGTATAATTGAGCTACAACACTGTTAGTTCCTGGTATGCAACATAATGATTTGATATTTCTTTACAATTCAAAATGCTCACAACAATTAATTCAATTACCACCTGTCACCTTACAAAGATATTACATATTGACTGTGTCTCCCACGCTGTACATTTCACCCCTGCGACTCATTTATTTTGTAACTGAAAGTGTGTCTTCATCCCCCATGCTTGTTTCACTCAACACCCCCACCCTCCCCTCTGGCAACCACCTGTTCTCTGTATCTATGACTGTTTCTGTTTTGTCATGTTTGTTCATTTGTTTTGTTTTGTAGATTCCACATATAAGTAAAATCATACGCTATCTGTCTTTCTCTGACTTATGTCATGTGGAGCATAACACCCTCTAGGTCCATCCACATTGTTGCAACTGACAAGATTTCATTCCTTTTTTTTATGGCTGAGTAACAAATTTACACACCACATCCTCTTTATCCATTCACCTATTCATGGGCATTTGGGTTCCTTCCATATCTTGACAATTGTAAATAATATTGCAATGAACATTGGGATGCATGTATCTTATCTAATTGGTGCTTTTGTTTTCTTCAGAAAAATACCCAGAAGTGGAATTGCTGGATCCACTGGTAGTTCTATCTTTAAATTTCTGAGGAACCTCCATACTGGTTTCCATAGTGTCTGCACCAATTTACAGTCCTATCAACAGTGCACAGGTGTTCCCTTTCTTCCATATCCTTGCCAACACTTGCTATTGGTTGTATTTTTTTTAAGTTTTTATTAAATTTATTACAATATTGCTTCTGTTTTATGTTTTGGTTTTTTGGCCACGAGACACGTGGGATCTTACTTCCCCAACCAGGGATTGAACCCGCACCCCATGCACTGGAAGGCGAAGTCTTAACCACTGGACCGCCAGGGAAGTCCCTGGTTGTCATTTTGATAATAGCCATTCTCACAGGTGTGAGATGGTACATGATTGTGGCTTTGATTTGCATTTTCCTTATGATTAGTGGTATGGAGCATCTTTTCATATGCCTGTTGGCCACCTATATATCTCCTTTGGAGAAATGTCTATTCAGGTTCTCTGTCCAGTTTTTAATTGGATTGTTTATTTTATTAATGTCAGGTTGTATGAGCTCTTTGTATAGTTTGGATATTAACCCCTTGTTGGATATATCATTTGCAAATATCTTCTCCCATTCAGTAGGTTGCCTTTTTGTTTTGCTGATAATTGCCTTTGCTGTGCAAAAGCTTTCTGGTTTGATATAGTCCCATTTGTTCACTTTTGCTCTTGTTTCCCCTGCCTGAGAAGAGAGATCCAAAAAAATATTGCTAAGACTGATGTCAAAGGTGTACTGCCTATGTATCCTTCTAGGAGTTTTACGGTTTCATATCTTATATTTACATTTAAGTCTTTAATCCATTTTGAGTCTATTTTTGTATATGGTGTGAGAAAGTGGTCCAGTTTCATTCTTCTGCATGTAGCTGTCCAGTTTTCCCAACATCATATAGTAAAGAGGCTGTCTTTCCTCCATTGTATATTCTTGCCTCATTTGTTGTAGATTAATTGCCCACATTAGTGTGGGTTTGTTTCTGGGCTCTCTGTTCTGTTCCATTGATCCATGTGTCTGTTTTTTGTGCCAGTACCACACTGTTTTGATTACTGTAGCTTTGTGGTATAGTTTGAAATCAGGACGTGTGATACCTCCAGCTTTGGTGTTTTTTCTCAAGATTGTTTTGTCTATTTGGGGTCTTTTATGGTTCCATACAAATTTTATAATTACTTATTCTACTTTTGTGAAAAATGTCATTGATATTTTGATAGAGATGGCATTGAGTCTGTAGATTGCCTTGGGTAGTATGGTCATTTTAACAATATTATTCCAATCTAGGAACACAGTATATCTTTTTATCTGTTTGTGTCATCTTCAGTATCTTTCATCAGTGTCTTATAGTTTTCCGAGTACAGGTCTTTTACCTCCTCAGTTAAATTTATTCCTAGGTATTTTATTCTTTTTGATGCAATTGTGAGTGGGATTGTTTTCTTCATTTCTCCTGAGAGTGCGTTGTTAGTGTATAGAAATGCAACAGATTTCTATTTACTAATTTTGTACTTATTAGTTCTAATAGTTTTCTGGTGGAGTCTAGGATTTTCTTTGCTTAGTCTCAGGTCATCTGCAAACAGTGACAGTTTCACTTCTTCCTTTCCAATTTGGATTCACATTGGTTTTAATTATTCGCACACATCTTGTTTGGAGGTTGTTGCTCTTGCTTCTGGGATTTGCTGTCTTAATCTTTCCCCCCAAACCCAAAGCGGGCCTTCATTTTGCCTCTGGCTGACCTCGCAGCCTCAAGACAAAGGGAGTGGGTGTCTCCTGCCCAGGCTGCTCACTCACCTCCTCTTGGTGTCCCCACAGGATGCTATTGTCGCTGTGACAGGGGACGGAGTTAACGACTCCCCGGCTCTAAAGAAGGCAGACATCGGGATCGCCATGGGGATAACGGGTTCTGATGCAGCCAAAAGTGCAGCCGACATGGTCTTGCTGGATGACAACTTCGCGTCCATCGTCACAGGGGTGGAGGAAGGTGAGTGGGGTCTCAAGGGGTCTTAGCGAGGGCTGGGGCCACCTGCAAAATCAGAAGCGAGTCCTATAAGGAGAAACGTAACGTCTTTGCCTAGGTCGCCTAATCTTTGACAACCTAAAGAAGACTATCGCATACACCCTGACCAAGAACATCGCTGAGCTCTGCCCCTTTCTGATCTACATCATCGCTGGGCTTCCCCTGCCCATTGGCACCATTACTATCTTGTTCATCGACTTGGGCACAGACATAGTAAGTAGCCCTAAAGGGAACAGCGTCTGATAAATTCCCCAGGTGATGGAAACTTCAGAGTCATTACCTTCAAGAGCAAGAGATGCACTAAATCAATGCTTCTCAAACCTCGACGTGATGGGGCCTGAAGTTCTGCATTTCTGACAAGCTCTTAAGTCATGTCGAGTTTGCTGATCCACCAACCACACTTCAGAGCAAAGGACTAGAGAGATCTGTCATATGTTTGAAAATTAAAACCACTGCGCTCCATATAAGAACTTTTCAAGACATAAGTTCTTCACCATTCCGAAAAAGCATGCCATTAGTCAGTTTCAGCTCACATGCCTCCCTTTTCTTTTGAGAAGATGCAGATGTCATCAAAGTAGTCCCTGTACTGCTGGGGGCCCAGTGGCTGAAGTGATAACCCACAGCCACTCCTTGTTGAGTAAAAGAATCTGTGACCCCGAAGCCCCTCACCAAACACAGTAAGAAGTAGCCACGATTAACACTCTGTAAAGCTGCACGCTGACCTACAGTAACGTCACCTAAACCCTCTCCCCTTCTCGGACGAATCCCTTTAAGAAAGCTTCGTGGCAGTTATTCCCGTGGCTCTGGCTTACACAGGTGACAGGCAGCAGCAGAACTCATAGCCCTGCAAGTTGCCGCCTCCTCCCTCATCTCATAGGACAGCTGCAGGGCACCCTCCACGCTGCAGGGGGCTGGGGGTATCTTTACGTTAGTGGGGAGCTGAGGCCCCAGAGCCTGCAGTCAGATCACTTTCCAGGCCGTTGAAGTTTGCTCATTTTCTCCACTCTAGTGGTTCTTCCAGGCATCACCAGGGACCTGGTTAGAAATGCAGATTCTCTGCCCTCCAGCGGGGGAGGACCTGTGAGAGGACCACTGGTCAGTGGCGGGGCGAAGTGGGAGAGGACAGAAGGAGAGAAAAGTGCTTTATAACTAGCATTGTTTAGAACTGGAAGCACAAGGCAATGATCAGAAGCCGACTGATTCTTAAATTCTCTACAGACGACACACCCTGAGGCCTGCACCCTGGAGAGACCAGTTCCCTAACCCCACTGCCACGCCCCGACCCCTGGCTATGCAGCCGCTGTCCCCTTGTGTCATAGTGTTTCAGGGCCGGGCCTCACGGGGTCTCTCTCCCTCTAGATTCCCTCCATCGCCCTGGCTTATGAGAAAGCTGAAAGTGACATTATGAACAGGAAGCCTCGCCACAAGAAGAAGGACAGACTGGTGAACAAGCCACTTGCCGTGTACTCCTACCTGCATATTGGTGCGAGGAGGGGCCTCCCAGAGAATTCTTTTCGCCTTGTGGGGCGGGGTTGGGACGTGAGGAGGAACCCAGAGGAGAATGAGGTCGGGGCAATTCTGAAGTCATTACATAACCTCTTCTGTTCTTTCAGGCCTCATGCAGGCCCTGGGAGCTTTTGTTGTATATTTCACTGTGTACGCACAGGAGGGCTTTCGACCCAGCACTCTCCTTAACCTCCGGGTGGAGTGGGAAAAGGGCTATGTGAACGACTTGGAAGACAGCTATGGACAAGAATGGGTAAGGGCGGGCCCTCCAGCAGTGTCCTCCTGGGAAGACCGTGAGGGGACAAAGCAGGTGACAGCTTTCTCGGTTAACGGGGCTTGTGGGCCCCTTGGTCACAGCGGTTTGCCTCTGTCGGGGCTCAGCTCACCTCTCGAGTTCGGTGCCTGGAGCTCACCTTTTCATATTAGCTTTGCGATAGGTGTGTAAGAGTAACCAGCCAACATTGCCACAGTTGGGCCAAATCCATTAAGTTAGCATCTTTTCCTACTCAGCCGGTTAAAGGAAAGAAAGGTTTCTTTCCAACCACAAGGAGGTGATCCTCGCTCAGTCTTGGTGAGGGGGAGAGAATAGAGGCTTACAGAAGTGTGCTGATGCCTCCCTGAAGTTTCCATCCTGGCCCTCATGGACTTCTCTTTCTCTGGCCGTTCACAGACAAGCTACCAGAGGAAATACCTAGAATGGACGGGCTACACAGCATTCTTTGTTGGCATCATGATCCAGCAAATAGCAGATCTGATCATCAGGAAAACCCGGAGGAATTCCATCTTCCAGCAGGGTCTCTTCAGGTACGGCCGGCATCCACCCTCATGGTTCAGCCTGGGCCTTTGCTGCCGGGATGACGAGGCATTGACTGTGCTGGGTGTGTGGGGCTGAGCCTGGGAGTTCAGAATCTGTTCGCTTTTGTGTCTTACAGAAATAAAATCATCTGGGTGGGGATTGCCTCGCAGGTTATCATCGCGCTAATCCTCTCCTACGGCCTCGGGAGCATCGTGGCCCTGAACTTCACGATGCTCCGGTGAGGTTCCCTTCAACAGTGGGGAGGGAGGAGTGAGCCGCCATCTGCTGTCACGGCCTAAATAATCACTAGGGTTCCAGAGACTCTTTCCCCTCAAGTCTTTCGAAGGAGGTAAAATGAAACCGGTTTTATATCAGTCTGAGCCTTTGACCTGCTAGTTTTTTTCAGAAGACGAGGTGGGTTTTCCATCCCTCACCATCCCGTCTGTACCCTCGTCCGGCAGACCACTTCCCAGGCAGGCGTTGTTTCTAGTGGTCACGGTCCAGTGTGGTTTTACGCTGTGTGACGCAGTGGCGTCGCTCTCTCCAGTGAGGCAGGGAAGTGACCGAGAAGCTCCTCCACTTGTGGGGTGGGCCCCCCTCTGGATGCGTGGGTCTCATCTCCCTCCCTCCGCCCCCTCCCAGGCCTCAGTACTGGTTCGTGGCTGTACCACACGCTGTTCTGATCTGGGTGTATGATGAGGTGCGGAAACTGGCCATCAGACTCTACCCTGGAAGTAAGTAATAGTATGATTTGGGGGTCTCTGTCTAGTGCAACAGACTCCCCTCAGTTTCTAGCTTACTGTTTTCTACCTCTATAGGCTGGTGGGATAAGAACATGTACTATTAAGACCACCTTACTTCCCGAGCCCCCAGCTGCACGTCAGAATGTTCTTCATCTTCCGGCCACCAGCTGGGCGATTGCAGCCGTGGGGACATCGTCAGAACGCGTTTAAGAAATGACAGAACTGTAGGAAAGATGCTCACTAATGTTTTGTAATTTAAAGCAGAGATTTAACTGTTTATACATGATTTTAATTTATATATCTATCTCGTTATTTTAAAATATGTGAATTTCAAGGGAACGGTGTAGGGAAGCATGGCGTGTTTATATGTATATAAAGGTCACTCGTGTTAAATAATCTCGGGTAATCCAGACATCTGCTGGGGTCTCGCTGTCCCTTAATTCTAGACAGGACTGCTCAAACCTCCATTCCACACTCTGTTAAAAGTCCAGTGACCTCCCTAAGATTCCTGTGAATTCCCAGGGAATTTATTACTTCACAGTCACCTTGCTCAGAAAAGGCTAATTCAGCTAGAGGTTTGCAAGGGATGAAGCGATGGCACATTCACATCACAGCAACTGGGACGACCTCAGTTTGACTCTGAGGCGTGGTCCTGTGATGCCCTCCCTCCTCCTGAGCTGACCACCCTGACCACCAGCTCCAAAAGGGAGCCCCGGGGCGTTGGCATAGGCTAGCCCCAGGTTCTCCCCTGGCCCAAAAGGGTTTTCATTTAGCAGGATTCATCCTCAGTGGAGGACCACTGTGACTTAACACGTAATATTTATTTCTTGTAACACAGTCGCAAAGCACTCTGCAGCACTAATTTTATGTTTCATGCTTTAACTTAGGTTTATTCATGTGTAACATGTGTGCTCACACCCATATTGACACCCCAGAGAGACCTCGTTTTTAAGTAAAAGATGTTTTATAAAACTAGGCCTGAGGGTGGTGTTCTAATTAATTTGAGTTTGTCTAAAATGCACAGCATAGGACAGATGTGATTTCAATTTTTTTTTTTTTTTTAACTTCTTCTGGTCATTTTACTTTTCCATGGAAGGTCTGAACTCTTCCCTCACCAACATCGCTGCTTTGTCCCCTCTCTGATGTGTGCGCACTTTTAAGGCAGAATTTCTGTGGAAGGGTCTGTCCAGCAGCAGCAGCGTGCGAGAGAAAGCTGTTTTCACGGCCTTTCCATCATCAGCTGCACGCCCAGCACAAACTGATTTGACAGGATGACATTGGTGAGCTTTTCCCATTCAGTGGCTGCTTCTCCACCTCTTCATCATTCGCGCAGGCAAGGACATTCCGCTGCTGACGGCACTAGGTTGTGTCTCTGGAGCAGGAAAAGGGAGTCTTGGAGCCATGGTTCTCTGCCGTGTTCTCAGGGCCATCATTGTAACTTCATGTGAATAGATCATAATGTACTGTGTCACTGTGTGTATTGAAGTTAACATAATGTATTTAATCTCGAAGGTTTTCATCTCTGTCTTCAGCCGCAATTATCACTGGACCAATCTGACGTTAGTAATTCAGTGAACCAGAACCCTTTCCAGGCAGCGTCATGACGGCCTTCTCATTCCAGTCCTGGCAGGGCAGTAATGCTTCCTAAACTTCAACTAAGAATAATCTGTCCTCACTCTTTTCCCTGCCAGGCTGTCCAAGTGCCCCTAGCTGTGATGGCTGGCAGCTTATGGTCCTGCCAGAGCCAGTGGGAGAAGGCTGTAAATAGAGCACAAAGCTGTAAGGGGTTTATGGTGGGTTGGATTACACTTGAAAGGAGTTAAATTTGAAGTAGAGGAACCCTGTCTGGAATAACTTTCATACTGTACGTACCTACCCTCGCAAAAAGCTGACACTCAAATGTTTGTAAAATGAATAAGTAACAAATTTAAGGAATCACAGAAATTATATCAAGTTATATCAAGTAGCTTGATTAAGTTTTAGACAGAAAAGAGGCAATAAAATCTCATATCAGAGGGTTTTTGTTTTGTGTTGTTTTAGAGAGACTGCTTCATTGACCCACTAAGGCCTAGACACTTTTTAGAAAAAATAACAGTTAATTTAAATCTAATTGGTGTGGCAGAGTAACTCAGAGATATAGAGATGAGGCTGGATTTATAGAGCATGTTTTAAAACAATCTGTTTTATTCTGATTATAAAATTGTAACTCATCTTAGAAAATTTGGAATATCCAAGAGTAAAAAGAAAATTAAAACCACCGAGAATCTCACTACCTAGTTATATACCTAAACAAGAGTGGTTATTTCTTTAGGGTTTTTCTATGCATATATTTATTTTTAGGCAGAATTGAAATATAAAGTTTTCCATTCTGCCTTTTTATTTAACATGGAGGATATGGTTCTAATGACTACGCATTATTCCATATTGAGAGTGCTTTTACCATATCCCCACTGTAGGATGGTGCATCTATTTCCTACTGGTCATCTGTTTGTTTTTTTTTTAAGGTTGCATCTTGTCACTAAATCTTATACCACATATCTCTTTTTTCCATAAATTTATTTATTTTTGTTTATGATTTTTGGCTGTGTTGTGTCTTCGTTGCTGCGCACAGTCTCCTCTAGTTGTGGCAAGCGGGGGCTGCTCTTCATTTGCTGGGTCTGGGCTTCTCATCGTGGTGGCTTCTCTTGTCGCAGAGCATGGGCTCTAGAGCACACGGGCTTCAGTAGATGCGGCGCGTGGGCTCAGTAGTTGTGGCTCACAGGCTGTAGAGCGCGGGCTCAGTAGTTGTGGCGCACGGGCTTAGTTGCTCCGCCGCCATGTAGGATCTTCCCGGACCAGGGCTCGAACCCGTGTCCCCTGCATTGGCAGGCGGAGTCTTAACCACTGCGCCACCAGGGAAGCCCTATACCACATCTCTTATTTTATAATAGATTCCTCAAAATGGAATTAAGGGGTTAAGAGTATTTTTAAGGCTCTTGATAAATAGTGCCAAATTTATTTTCAGATAAGCTGTAGCAATTTATATTACTACCAGCAGTAATAAAGTGAATATCTTGCCTGTCAATAGGACATGAAAGATCTGTCAACTATAAGAGATTTTTATTCATTCAGTGTCTGCCGTGCAGTCTGAGAAAACAGCAGGGACAAGACAGACTCATGGAACTGGTGCTCCAGGGGAGGGGCAGAAAAAGTATCATAAATTGCGATCAGGGTTTTAATAGGTGGAAAGAGGCTTAGACAGTTATCGGATGGGGCATTGGGTGAGCCCCCTTTAAAGGGGTGGTCAGGAAAGTCCTTTCCGAGGTGAATGAGCACAGAGGAGAATTCCAGGAGGTGTGGCAGGAACAGGGATGCAAGAGGAAGACTGGTTCACCAGGCAGCTGGAGAAGCAGGCGGGAATCTTAGAGCACCTGGTCTCCCAGGGTTTCATTGCAAACGCGACACCAGGCTGTTGAAGATTATTAACAAAGGCAGGGACTTGCTCCAGTTCACATGTTCAGGTCACTTTGGCTTCTGTGAGGAGGGTGGGAGCACATCCAGGCAAGAATGGACACGAGCAGGTGAGTTAGGAGCAAGGGAAACGATGATTAAACTGCGCAGGTGGTGACAGGTGTGAGGCCCACACGTGAAGCCCTGGGCCCGTGTGTGTGTGTGTGTGTGTGTGTGTGTGTGTGTGTGTGTGTGTGTGAGATGTCTCCTAACAGGACAGTGTCAGCAGCTGGTAGTTATCAGAAACCTATTATGCCCCAGGTGCTGTGATAACCTAAAAGCACAGTCTCCTTAATGCTCACAACAACCCCATCAGTTAGTAGTGCCGACCTTGCACGACTGTCCAGCACTGTCAGTTCCCCTCCAGTGAAGCAGCTCAACTTTAGAATCTGTGCGGTCATGTCAGGAGAATCTGTGCTTGGACAGAAGACTGCACACTGCACAAAGCACACCCTTCAGGCACACTGCAGATCCGAGGTTATGGAGAGCTGATAGCAGTTCAGAATAGTCCGTGTCTGTGATATGCAAACACAGGGACAGCCCTCCTTCCTCTGGAAAAGTCAGTTTCGCTGCACTTGCACAATCCTCTGGCATCTCCAGATGAACGGGTGCCTCTCTGCTTCCTTGAACCAGTTCTAGCAACTGCCTAGTTCCCACATGCAACTGAACGGGAAGAAATTTAACACTTGTTCGTTTTATATCTGGATGGGAGACACGATTTTACCTTTTCTTTGAACATTATCCTTTCACACTGAAAAGAGAGGCAGAAAACCAGTATTTACTCCTTTCAGGGGCGCTGGGCCTTGACACAGACACCTGCCCACTCAGCTGCCGTGCAGGATCAGGGCTCCCCCGGCCGGCACCCGCGCGCGGGCTCCAGGGCCGGCTCTGTCCTGCACTTTCGCTTCACTGATGCTGCTTGTTCCGCTTCAGACCAGATCTCTGGGCGGGTTCCCTCTCCTCTGTCCCCATTCCTGCGTCCCGGCCCTCCCCGCAACATACCAGAACCCAACTCAGGGGATTTTATCTTTTTGGTCCAGAGGTTCTAAGATAAAGTGTAATGGAAATTTAAGGCAAAAGCCTGATTCATTTTAAAGGGATAGAAACTCCCTTCTACGGACTTGTGAAGATAAACTGAGATACTGTGGAGAAAAGTATTTTGTAAGCCTGAAAGTACTAGAATTTATTAGTTGGTGTTTTTGCCTACATTTTATATTTGCAACATGGGATTTCTTCCTCTTTCATTTCTTGACAAATGAAGCACCTGCTGGACAGGGCACGAGGCTACAGGGTGTGAGCTGAGGATGAGCAACATGGTGCCGCCTCGGAGCAGGAACGGTGAGACGGGAAAGACATACTGTAAATAAACTGTCGTCCAGGGCACGACTGGAGGCCACAGCAGAGGCACGGAGGGTTGTGGAGTTCAGGGGCCACCCTCAGGTGCCCAGCTCAAGTTTTACGAGGTGGGATTTCAGTGGCAGAGATGAGGGAGAGCCTCACAGGCACCCGGGGAGGGAAGCGGCAGGGACCAGAGATGCACACACCGGGGGGGGGGGGGGGGGGGGGGGGGGCGGTTGTCACGATGTGGCCCTGGAAGCCGGCGCCCTTGGGGCAGCTTCAAGCTCCCGGGGGAAGTGATGGTAGGTAGGGTGGAGACAGCTCAGCCCTCAGAGCCCCCGTGAGCCTGGGCCCATTACTGCCCCCTGTCGTACCTGGGGGACTGCAGTATCTGTGACCCAAACCCCTGAGAGGCAGAAATGAGCTTCCCTGTGGGGTTAACACCCTAACCCACGCACCCAGAGCCGGAGCAGGGATGGTAGAGCGTCCCCATAAATCGGGAGGCTGATGGCAAAGCCTGTCAGTCAGAAAGCGGCTGTCCTCAGTGGCCTCCAGCCCTGCGGTGAGCCTCTGACCCCTCCTGACCTGTCCACACAGGCCCTGGTCACCCAGCTCGGGGGCCTTGAGCTGGCTGCTTGCTCCACTGAGACGCCTTCTCCCAGACGCCCCCCAACCCCTGGCTGCTTCCCCTCCCACCCCTCCCGAGTCTCCTGACCAGCACCCCTTCTCCCCGACACTCCCCTCGCCTTCCTGTCTTCCCTTTTCTCCATAGCAGATCCCAGCATCTGTCCTCACGCTTTACTGCTGATCTGCTTTTAGCCTGGAGTGTAAGCTCCAGGAGGGCAGGGACTGCTCAGGAGAGGAGCTGCTTGGCACACAGTACAAGCTTAGTAAATGTTTGGTGAATGAGTGGCTGGGAGAGCAAGGAACAGACCGTCAACAAGAGAAAGAGGCAAGGGACTTCCCTGGTGGGCCAGTGGGTAAGGCTCTACGCTTCCACCCAAGGGGGCCCGGGGTTCGATCCCTGGTCAGGGAACTGGGTCCTGCATGCCGCACGGTGCAGCCAGAAAAGAAAAAGAGAGGGAATGAGGCATGAAAAGGGGCTGAGAAACAGAAACATGGAAAGACCTACACTCAGAAGGCAAAGGAAAGAGGGGGCGGACTGATCCCAGAATTTGCGGACTGATCCTAGAATTTGTGAGCAATTTTTCAGAGTAAAGTGTCCTGGGCACTGGCGCCAGATAGAGCTGTTTGAACACTCTTTGTCACGTAGTTTTGTCAGCTCCAGGAGAGGGATAATAATACCTGCCTCATGGGGCAGTTGAGGGAATTAACCGTGAACACAATACGTGGTCTAATGGTTAGGATTTGGCACTGTCACTGCTGGAGGCCCGGGTTCAATTCCTGGTGGGGGAACTGAGATCCCCCAAGAGGTGCGGCCAAAAGAAAAAAAAAAGGAATAGTGAGTTTAGTTCTTTTACCATCCTCATGGAGCTCAGCCTACTTTTAGACAAATAATAGGCTCTCAATAGTCATCAAAAAAAAAGTGAACAAATCAGAAAGTACACTGAGCCCAGACTGGGGGTGACAACAGGAAGGGTGTCAGCATTGCATTGCAGGGGATAACGTATATGCTGGCTATCTTTAGGAAAATGCAGTTTGCCTCAAAAAGCAAGGCTAATCATGTGAAACAAAGACCAAGAAAAAAGAGAGTAATTGGACGCTAAAATGGATGGTGCAGAAAAAGAGATTTGAAAAGGGTGTTTGGTGCTGCTGGGAATCCACCACCCGGGTTCAGCCCTGGTGGGGAAGGTTTGTGTACAAAAGGAAGCAGCTTTATGTATAAAAACCATGGTGAAATATGACATTTAATATACTGTTTTCACTAAAATGAGATGGGCCGGTGAATATAGGAATGAGTGTATTGGTTTCCAGAAAATTCCTGTCAATTCAGATGTGAGTTGTATTTGCCATTCAGATAAAAGGTGAGGAGGTGGGAGAAGGTAAGAGGAGAGTGTCTGAGACAGGCTGAGAATTAAATTTCCCTGGTGAGCCTCCATTCCTCGTAGCTCTCAAATTCCCCTTCACCACAGCGAGCTTAATTAAACACGCCTCCATCATTTGTTCATCTTCTCCCAGAAGCCACCATCCAATGGAGGCCATCCTGTTAGAATCATAACCAGAGTTTGTGACCCGCATTTAATGGCATATCTGACTAGAGTGTGGGGAGTAAGGGTGCATTTACACCCTTACTTGCCACCTTAAAGTGGCAGCTAGAAAATATCATGGCGGGACAACATCTGCCCGAAGAGGTGACTCTGCTTCTCGAGCTTTGCGTGAAGTGTTTTTATTCTTTTATGACATCAGAGAGGAGGGATGGAGAGCCTCTGCCCGTGAGAAAAGGGCAGGTCAGAGTTCGGAAAGGTCTAGGGCACCCCTCTGGCCAGGTGCCTTACAGCTAACAGCACAGCAGCGCCCTCAGGGACTGTTAGAGTCTGCAACAAGGGGCTGTCGACCCCAGCGCACGCCCCTTGGCCTGCCTCACCACTGAGGGATCGCAGAGCCTGGGCTTGTTGCTGACTCTGCCCCCTGGGGATTTCCTAATCATAATTCCTTGCCTCAACGCAAGCGAACTAAATCTCTGAAAATATGAGTGTTGTTTCTTCCTTGGTGTCTACAGCTTTACGTTTCCAAAAGAAGAAAATCTGATAGCAGTGGATGTATGTCTTGGAATGGGAGTCACTAGAGAAATGCACATGGGCCACAGAGGAGTCAGGAGAGACCTCGAGAGTGTAAGGTGATGCGAGTGAGAAAATGTCGCTGCCATGTCAGGAAACCAAGCGTGCTGCAGCCATCAGGCCATCACAGTACAGCGGCCCAGCGGTGAGCCCTGAGGGAACCAGGATGGACCACTGCAGCCCTCCCACACAGTGAACCATGAGGAGTCTCCAGATGGGAAAACACAGGGTACTGCCCCAGGTAGCTGAGGAATGATTTCAGGGAGCCCAGACTTCTGCATCTTCCCATACATAGAAAAGCAACAAATTCATTACCTTGAGGTGTCTGGTTTTCTTTAACTCATAGTAATCGTTTGATGTTCCAACTACCTAGTCTTTGTGGCAAAAACTCCCTGACCCCTTCAGGGCCGCCTGACCCCTGCCCCCGCCCAGGCTGAAGCCCTCAGGTTTGTTTTTTGTATTTTTGAATTAATAATCTAATCTATTATACATTTTAGAAGAACTCATAAGGCTTGTCTTGTACTTTATAGTTTACAAGTCCGTTCATCTATTATCTTGTTTAATCCTCACAGTACCGATATCAGCCCCATTTAGCAGCGAAGGAAGCTGACGCTCAAAGATGTAGAAATCTTCCTCCAGGTTGCACTGAGAAGGGGGGATTTGAATACAGGCCCTGGCCCTCAGGTGCCAGGGTTGTGACCAACTGATGAGGTCTCTTGATAAGGTTTTTGCATATCTGGGAGCTTTGTTTTAAAAAAATGAAAAAAATACCTTCTTATCTTTAGCAACTGCCCTGCATTGGTCTGAATGGTTTTTGTACTCCAGTCTCATTAGAGTTGGGTGATTTAGTTTCTTTTGCTAACCCTTGATATAGTTCTTTAGGGAATTAATTTCTCTGGCATTGTGAACTGTGAAGCCCTCAGTTTTGTCCACCAAATAGAACATACTCTCAACTTTTAGGTTGTGCATTTTTTTTTTCCCATCGACAGCAATCTGTCTCAGTGTGGGACTTGGTCCAGTTGCAGCCAGCCGCAGGACGGCTATTAGATAGCACAGGCCTGGGCTTCACCCTGACCTTCTGAGTCAGAACCTCTAGGTCCTAGGCCTCTGCATTCTCATAACCTCTCAAGGAATTCCTAAGCGCACCAAAGTCTGGGAACCACAAGTCAACCTCTGCTGGTTAAGTTCAGGCCAGAAGTGTCTTGAGCTCTGCAACTGAGGGCCCACACCCAACTCACCCAGGAAGGCAGCCACCTGCCCTGATGGTGACGAATATGCAGGTGGAGACCGCTCCCAATTAACAGTCCTGAAGACGGCAGGGGAGGTGCACTGGGGGATGCTAACACCCTGCTGCCCTATAGGGAGGCTCATGGGGGTACATTTCCTCAACTTTTAGGGCCCCAGAGCTCTCCTTGGAACTATTTTTCAAGAAAGGACACTGCAGACCCCATCCTGTCCCCTAACTCTTCATAGCAGCAAGGTTGAAGCTTGCTCATCCCTACAAAGGGCCCCCAAATCTGGCCTGGAGCTGCACTGGTCATCTGTCCATTAATTTAAAATTTCATGTCTGTGCAGTGCGTCTCTGTTATAATTCCCAAAGTAGAGTTTTCTGAAGGTGGACATGGGAATTGGTGTAGTAAAGTCCAGGAGCATGGTCCAGAAATCAAAACACTGGGACTCGAGCTCTACCCAGGAAGGTCAGAGCCTTGGCTTCCCCATCCTGAATGAGGATGTGCGATTCAGTGATCGCTAAAGGTCCTTCCTGCCCCATTGCCCTGAAATTTCTAGGGACAAAGCCAGAGTCACTTCCTGAAAGAGGGGTATTCTGCCCCCTCCAGAATATGCATGGAAGACAGCTTATATCTTCTCACTGCACACCTCTGCTAGCAGTGACTCAGAACAGAAAGGTCAGAGGCAAAGTAGCAGAGGACCTGAAAACCACCTGCAAAGGTAAGAAATGCACCAAACTGCAAATGCTGTTTGTCATGGGCCTGGCGCCATCTGGTGCCCTTGGAGACCGTGTCACGCTGGCTGGAGTGTCCTCCCTATTGCCGGGTTCTGACACCAAGTGAGCGCTCACAACTACATTTCTACTGGGCGCGTACCGTGTACCAGCCTCTGTGAATGTTGTATAATCAGTTATTTTCATGACAACCTGATACTTTTAGTGAGTCTAGAAGGAAAATGGTAAACCCAAGGTTTTATCGAAACAAAAGCAGAATTGAAGTTAAAATATACTTGATCCTTTTTTTAAAATCATAATAAAATGCCATTGTGGAATATCTGTCTCTATGTTCTGAGGTGGCACTACACCAACAGTGTACAGGAAAAGGGTAAATCAAGGTTCATGACGCTGTCTATCCAAATTACTGTGTTCCATCGCACCCCACTTCCTCCCACTCCTATGCATATACCACCAACAACAAAACTGAATTTTAAAGTAGAAGGGAACGTAATACAGCTTATGGAAGATAACGAATCGCATGAATGTTTAGCTCAGGGAAAGACTTCTTAAACAATATGCAAATATTGCAAGTCTTAATGAAAATACCATAGTGAAATAAAACACCTTGGGACAACAAGAGATATCAAAGTGAAAAAACAAGTCACAGCCTGAAAAGTATATTTGCAATGGAATCCAGGATAAATAAGGAATTGCTACAAATCAATAAGAAATAGACAAACATGTCCCCCGACCAAACAAATATGAAAGCCTGAATGACCAATAAATATGACATGATGCCAGCCTTATCAGTCTTTAGAGAAATGCAAATTAAAGCCACAAGGAGATATGAAAGTACAGCCATGAATTAGCAAAAAATAAAACCGATGCTAATCCAAGCATTTGCTAGAAGGTTCATACACTGCTGGTGGGCGTGAACAAGTTGGCTAAAAGGCAAAGAAGTTTGTCTATCTTGTATACTTTTGGGTGGGGAAAATACCTCCCCAGGTAATCTAGAATACACACCTGCCTTCAGGGGGGCTTGGGATTCAAAATATGCTATTGGAGTAGTCTAGGAAAACACAAGCCAAGAAATTAAAGTGGTCCTAGATTCATAGTTCTTTGGGAACTATGTTCTACAAGAAGCAAAAACATAATCTGGAGAAATATATCCTTAATGCTGGCTTCAAAGGATTCCCTGGGAATTCCCTGGCAGTCCAGTGGTTAGGGCTCCACACTCTCACTGCCAAGGGCCTGGGTACAATTCCTGGTCAGGGACCTAAAATCCCACAAGCTGCATGGTGTGGCCAAAAAAGAAAGGATTCCCACAGATAAACACTCCCAAACGTGAGTTTAAAATCCAAAATTACCAAACACATGAGGAAACAAATCACCATGAATGAAAATCAGTAGAAATAATAAATTGCAGAATTGGACCCCTCAAGAATGTCAGAGAAAGAAATTTGGAGGTACATAATGAAATAAGTGTTTAAAATATTAAATTAATAAAAGATAGAATCAAAAACATGAGAAAGGTACACAATACTATCCAAAAAGATCAGGCAAATTTGGAAATTAAAAAAAAAGAAAAAAGAATGTCTAGAATTAGATTAGTCATTGAAAATTTAACTCAGTGGTCAGGTTAAATGCAGATTAAATCCAGGTGAAGAGAGAACTGATTAACTGGGGGATGCATCTGAAAAAAATTATGCAGAATGCAGCACAGAGATAAAGAGTGGAAAATATGAAAGAGAGGTTAAGAGAAATAAAGGATAGAAAGAGACGGTCCTGTTACTGTCTAAAAGGAGTTCCAGAAGAAAACAACAAGGAAGAGGTAGTATTCAAAAAGACAAATGGGGCTTCCCTGGTGGTGCAGTGGTTAAGAATCCACCTGCCAATGCAGGGGACACGGGTTCGAGCCCTGGTCCAGGAAGATCCCACATGCCGCGGAGCAGCTAAGCCCGTGTGCCACAGCTACTGAGGATGCGCTCTAGAGACCGCGAGCCACAACTACTGAAGCCTGTGTGCCTAGAGCCTGTGCTCCACAACAAGAGAAGCCGCCGCAATGAGAAGCCCGCGCACTGCAGCAAAGAGCAGCCCCCGCTCGCTGCAAGTAGAGGAAGCCCGCGCGCAGCAAGACAGACCCAATGCAGCCAAAAATAAACAAATATATTAATTAATTAAAAACAACAACAACAGCTGTCACTTGAAAAACCTTCTAAAAAAAAAAAGACAAATGACTGAGAATTTTCCAGACCAGTATGATAGGAATGAATTCCTCAGATTGAAGAATTGCAATCAATCTCGGGGAGGGCAAATAAATATCCACACCTCGATATTATAACAAATATATAGAACACCAAAGAAAAACAACTTACCTATAAAGAATGACAATTGGATTCACAGTGAACTTCTCAATAGCAAAAATAAAGGTCAGAAATCAGTATGATGCTATCTCCAAAGTCTGAGAAAAAAAAAACTGTCAATTTAGAATGTTATGTTACTAAATGATCATTCAAGAATGAAGATGAAATGAGAGTATTTTCATTCAAATAAAAGCTGAGAGCATTCACCATTAAGATACTTTCACTAAAGACATTTCTTCAGGGTGTCCTTGAAGGAGAAAAATTATCCTAGAAGGGAGGTATGAGACACAAGGAGGAATTAAGAATTGGCCAGTGTGTGAGTAAATGGCCAGACATTATAAAACTAGATTACCTGAATAAAATTAGGTTATTTCTTAAGCTAGCTGGAGCATAGATGAGCATTCATAATTTTATTCTTTTTGTTTTTTTTGGCCGTGCCACTCGGCTTGCAAGATCTCAGTTCTCCCACAAGGGATCGAACCTGGACCATGGCAGTGAAAGCACCAAATCCTAAGCACTAGACCACCAGGGAACTCCCCATAATTTTATTCTTTATTCCTTATTGTGGGGCTAAAATATTTTATAATAAATTTTTTTAATAGTGCAGGGGAGGGAATTCCAGGCAGAGGCCCTAAGGTTAGAAAGAGCTTGACTTACTTACAGAAGTGAAAAAGGCCAGCGTATCTGGAGCATAGTGAGGAGTAGTGGGGAAAATGAAGCTAGAGAGGGAAGCAGAGGGCAAATCATAAAACCTTTGAAGGCCTTTTCAAGGATTTGTCCCAGTCAGTGGGAAACCATTAAAGGGTTCCAAACAAAGGATTTAAACAATCTAAATTAAATATTAAGATAATTCTGGCTGCTCCATTTGAAAGGTCCGGGAGGTACTAAGACCTATTATATGAGGCCTAAACATGTCATTGTATTTCTCACTGACCCGAATTTACCCAGAATTTATTCAGCTGGGATTACCAAGGCATAATTCCCTCCATTTGGCCTGGTGATAATCAGTTAATTCCTTTGTACTGCACCACATTCAATTCACCTTAGGGCGCAAGAAAGACCCCTATGCAATGAGATTGTCATTATTCAAATTACAGTGGAAAAGGAGATGTGGCTAATTGCTACCATGTTGAGTGCAGGGAGAAATCTGAAGGTTTGGAGGAGGGGTAGGTGGCTCTAAAGCTGACGCACGAAGGATGAGGAGAATATGAATTGATGAAGAGGAAAGAGTGGGCATTCCAGATGAGGGGAACAGGTAATACCACTCACAAAACTGTAGAAAAATTAGCAGGCTACGTGGGAATACTGGCTTGATTGGTACTCTAAATTCCATTTTGGATTAGTAATAGAAACTATTGGTTGGGTAGCGTGGAGATAGGTTAAGGAATCAGTACTTTTTCCTGAGGGCAACAAAGTATAAGGATTTTTGAGTACGGGTGAGCTTTTATTAAAATTGAAATATAGTTGATATACAATGTTGTGGTAGTCTCAAGTGTACAGCATGGTGATTCAGCTTTTGTTCTTTGTAGGGTTTTTTTGCAAATTATATTCCATTGTAGGTTATTCCAAGATATGGGGTAATTCCCTGTACTATGCAGTATATCTTTGTTGATTATCTACTTTATGTATAGTAATTTGTGCCTGTTAATCTCATAGTCCTAATTTGTCCCTCCCACCCTGTCCCATTTGATAACTGTAAGTTTGTTTTCTATGTCTGTGAGTCTGTTTCTGTTTTATATATAGATTCATTTGTATTAATTTTTAGATTCCACATATAAGTGATATCATGATATTTGTCTTTCTTTGACTTATTTCACTAAGCATAATATTCTCTAGGTCCATCCACATTGCTGGAAATGACAATATTTCATTCTTTTTTATGGCTGAGTAATAGTCCATTGTATATATAGACAACATCATCTTAAGCCAATCGTCTGTTGATGAGCACAGGGGTTGCTGCCATGTCTTGGCTATCGTAAATAGTGCTGCTATGAACATTGGGGTGCATGTAACTTCTTGAACTAGAGTTTTCATTTTTTCCAGATATATACCCAGCAGTGGAATAGGTGGACCATATGGTAGTTCTTTTTTTAGTTTTTTAAGGAATCTCCATGCTGCTTTCCATAGTGGCTGCACCAATTTACATTCCCACCCACAGTGCAGGAGGGCTTCCTTTTCTCCACACCCTCTCCAGCGTTTAGACTTTTCGATGGTGGCCATTCTGACTGGCGCGAGACAATTCCTCATTGTGGTTTTTATTTGCATTTCTCTAATAATTAGCAATGTTGGGCATCTTTTCATGTTTGTGAGCCATCTGTATGTCTGCTTTGGAAATGTCTATTTAGGTCTTCAGCCCATTTTTTAAAATTCCGTTGTTTGTTTTATGATATTGAGATGTATGAGCTATTTGCATATTTCAGAATATTAACCAGGAGTGAGCTTTTGAACAGAATACTTCTGTTTCTATTTCCAAAAATACGTAGAGGGAAAAAGAGAAAATGAAGCCTATGTGCTGGTTTTTATTCTTAGCAGCTGAAGCCACCCTGCCATCCCCAGGCGCTTCATCCACAATATACTTGCCAAATTGCTACCAGATTACTTCATCCCTTGCTCACTCGATTTCCCCAGGACACTACTGCTTAAAGGGTAAGTCCAAACTCCTTAGCCCAACATTCAAGACTCTTTAAAATTCGACCCCAATATACCTCTCCAAAAAAGCTCACTTTAAGGAAATTAAAACTCTGGCCAAATGGTCTATAAATTCCGAATAGGCCACAGCATCTCCCACCTACTTTCCCTTGCTTACACGGTTCTTTCTCCCTGGAATGCCTCATTTCTTCTGTTTACCTCTGTAAGTTCTACCCAGGTTTTAAGGTCTAGTGCAAACCCCATATTCGCTAGGAAGGCTTTTCACACAACGCAGACAATTCTTATTTTCTCTAACTTTCCTCTGGCATTTAATACAAGCTGCCTTAGTAGAAGTTACCCTTTTAGGTAGAGGGCTACATACCTCTCAAGCAGGAACCTGTTAGTTTATAAATTCTTAGCAGCCCCAAACTTTCTCAGCACAAGGCCTTGTATATATACCATTAGCGTCGACAACTGTTAGTAATAATGACCACCCCTTTGGTTTGAAATTGTTAACCAAATCTCCCCACCTATGGGTAGCTAGATTGGCTTCTCCACTAAGGCCGCTACGACCCACTAGAGAAGGAAGACAACTTCAACACAAAGGATCGTTCGCTACTCGCGACGCCTAACGCAATATAGTGAGTAATGCGTGGTTGGGTCATGAAACGCTTCCTGAGGACCACGCGGCCTTGTCTCTCACGCTCCAGGGGGTAAAACAAAAAAACCGCTTCGCGCAGCCGGCCGCCCCAGGCTGACTGGAGGGAGGGCTGGAGCTTCCTCGCCACCGATTGGCTCCCTGGAGCCGCCGCCTCCGGTGATTGGCCACTGCCGCGAGGGACGCCGGGACGGCACGCGGCGCTGGCCTCACATTCGAGGCGGCGACGATGGAGGCCGCGGCGTCCTGTTTTGGGCAGGTGGAGAGCAAGGGCCAGGCCTGGGGAGCCGCCGAGGCCCTGTGCAGCCGGTGTGGAAGAAGGTCGTCCGGAGCTCCGGGTGAGGGGCTGGGGGTCAGCCCGCGGCCCGCCGGCCGGCGGGGGAGCCGAGAGACAGGCTGGTGGGCAGTGGCCGCGGCGGCGAGAGAGAGCGGGGGAGCCCAGGCCCCGAGCCCGAGTCCGTAGGCCGCCTTGCGAGGTCGGGACGCAGAGGCCTGGAGGGCGGCCCTCACCCCTCCTTCACACCCCACCCCCTCACACCCCCTTCCACCCCCTCCCCCCCGCCCCCTCACCCTCATCCCCCCGCCCCACCCCCCCTTCGGCCCCTCCACCCCCTCACCCCCTGCCCCACCCTACCCTCCCCCCTACCCCCTCACCCTCCACCCCCGTCACCCTCTCCCTCCATCCCCTCCCCTTCACCCCCTGCCCCCCTCCACTCAACCCCCTCACGCCCCCTCCCCACCCTCCACCCCCTTCCCTTCCCCCAACCCCCTTCACCCGCCCCCGTCCCCTCCACTCAACCCTCACCCCCCACCCCTGCCCCCGCCCCGCCCCCTCCACTCCACCCCCCTCCTCCCCCCACCGCCACACCTTTGGCCGCCCCCTCCCTCACCGACCGGTTCGCAGGTTCGGGAAATGGGGGATGTGGGAATTTGGCCGTCATCCTGTGGTAAAGCAGCAACGACACGTGATTTTCTTGTGCGGCTCTTGTTGTGGTAATGAAATGTTCCTGAAATTAACGGGCGGGGGGCGGGGGGCGTGTTGCTCCGTTTGCTTCAGGCGTTGTTTGGAAAGTAGCGCGTCACTTTTGTGCGTCTTGTGTTCTTCTGTCCTGGGCTGTCGGGGGCACCGTGCGCTCTTGACCCGCCCACCGAGACTCTCCTCCGCTGAAAACAGGTTCAGGTTACTTGAACGGCACCTAACAGGCCTTAGAGTGCTGTGCTTCTGCCGGGGCGGGTTGTTGACTGTCAGCGCCTGGAGCTGCCAGAAAGCCTTACCGTCACCCTGTGTGACTGTCACATCTTTGTACTTGCAGAGCGAAAGTCAGTTTTCTCAGTCTCTCCGGGACGGACTCCGCTTGGGAGACCTGAGCGTGTAGAGAAAGTTGGTGTGTTTTCCGGGAAAAGAGGCAAGTTTCTCCTGCCCGGATTTCGATCGCTGCTGTTACGTAGAACATCTCCATTATTTGAATGATGTAGTACTGCAGAATAGAGTTTTAGAACGTACGTTTTTAAAATCACTGGTTCTTTCATACATTTGTATTGTCGTGCTGAGAAGTACTCAGTTGGAAAGATGGTGCCTCTGCATGTAGAATTGTCAAAGTGCTTTGTAAGCTGTAATGCAGCACACATTATCTCGACTTGTACAGTATCAGAAATCTTATAAAAGCCTTTTGATTTCTTTAGTAACATTATTTCTGGAATTTAAATAGAGCTTTAAAATTTAGCTTGGTTGTAAGAAAGTTTAAGATGTTTCCTTGGCTTAAAAACTAAAGCTCTTTTTTATCAGTGCAATTATTATAATATAAATCAGCAGGAACACTATAATTTTATAGTAAATGATGACTAACTTTATTTAGCTACTTTTCCCTTTTTCTTGCGAAGTCTTTTAAAATGACAACCTTTTGAAGCGACATAGCTATAATGTTTATTATGATAAAGTTCTGCTTAGAGTATTAAAATCTTGGTATTAGATTTTCAGTCAGGATTATGGTATTTCCCTTCATACATGCTAAGTTTGTGAAAATGATCTTTATATGGGTCGTGAGTGTGACAGTGGTGGCATTTGACTTCTGCCCCGGCTTCTGTCTTTGCCAATGTCTTAATCATTAAGGCCGGGGCGGGGGGGGAGTGTCTTTTTTTTTGGAGTATATTTGATTTACAATGTTGTGTTAGTTTCAGTTGTACAGCAAAGGGAATCAGTTAAACATATACACACATCCGCTCTTTTTTTTAGATTCTTTTCCCATATAGGCCATTACAGAGTATTGAGTAGAGTTCCCTGTGCTATACAGCAGGTTCTTATTAGTTATCTATTTTATATATAGTAATGTGCATATGTCAATCACAATCTCCCAATTTATCCCTCCCACCCATCCCCTGGTAACCGTAAGTTTGTTTTCTACATCCATGACTCTACTTCTGTTTTGCAAATAAGTTCATATGTACCCTTTTTTAAAATTTATTTTTATTATTTATTTTTATAAATCTGTTTATTTATTTATTTTTGGCTGCGTTGGGTCTTCGTTGCTGCGCACGGGCTCTCTAGTTGCAGTGAGCAGGGGCTACTCTTCTTTGCGGTGTGTGGTCTTCTCATTGCAGTGGCTTCTCGTTGCGGAGCACAGGCTCTAGGCGCGCGTGTTTCAGTAATTGTGGCTCGCAAACTCTAGAGCGCAGGCTCAGTAGTTGTGGCTCATGGGCTTAGTTGCTGCGCGGCATGTGGGATCTTCCCGGACCAGGGCTCAAACCCGTGTCTCCTGCATTGGCAGGTGGATTCTTAACCAGTGTGCTACCAGAGAAGTCCCTATACCCTTTTTCTTAGATGGCACATGTAAGCAATATCATATATTTGTCTTTCTGTGTCTGACTTAACTTCACTCAGTATGACAATCTCTAGGTCCATCCATGTTGCTGCAAATGGCATTATTTTGTTCAAGAGAGGGGTTTTGCCAGTTTCTCATGTCGGCCCTCACTGTCCCCTTCACAGGATGGGAAATATAAATTAGCAGAGGGAAGTATGATCAGGTAGAAAGAACATTAGACTTGGAAACAGAACTAGGTTGGAGTCTGGATTATACCATTTACCCCAGATCACCAAAATGTTTATCCATCTCTAGGTTGAATAAATATTCCCAGCCTACTTAGCTGGGAATTTACAATGTCAAAATGAAGTACCTCAGAGCACTTTATATGATTATAAGAGATGGCAGATTCAAAGTATTATAGGTACCAAATAACTGTATAAAGAAAGGCGAACAATACTACATAGCTCTGCCTGTTTTTTCTTCTGATTTTTCTCCCTCCGAGTTGTATTGTTTCTCCTGTACTTTGTTTAATCATCCATTTCTAACTAAACTAGATATCTTTTCCTATACAAGAGAATTCCCTTTAATTTTCTTCCCTGATTATACTGAATATTCAATGTTGACAAACTGAAAAGTTTAATTGACAATAGAATTTCATCAATAGGTCACCACCATGAACTTCAATGTGGACATGCTTTTTGTGAACTGTGCTTATTAATAACTGAAGAATACAGCACAATTACATGCCCTGATTGTGAGGTAAGTTTTTTTGTCTTTCACACTGAATGCGTTACAGCCTAATGTTAAACGTAAAAATGTTAAAGAAATAAAACATATTTCTAGTTAGGAACTAGAAACTTGCATTTTTGCTGCTGAGTCTTTTAAGTAAGGAAACCTAGTAAAAGGTAAAGCTTTTCACATCCATTTTATAATTGTTCAAAGAGATCAAGAAGAATGCAAGGTTAAGGTCATAAACTTATTAGCCTACATATTTTGACTCTGGAGATTTCTGTGGAATATTTCCTTTTTTAATTTATTTTTATTTTAATGAAGTATATTCCTTTCAAATCTCTACACCCCCTGCCCTTTTTTTGGGCTGCGCAGCGAGCGGGATCTTAGTTCCCTGACCAGGGATCAAATCTGCGACCCCTGCAGTGGAAGTGCAGAGTCTTAACCACTGGACGGCCAGGGAAGTCCCCAAATCTCTACGCCCCTTTTCCACACCAGTACCATGCAAGCAAATTTTGAATTTCCCCCTGACCCTCAACCTTTGCATGTCATCAAATTTACATTTGTGGAGATGTGTAAAAAAACAAAAACGAAACAGAAGGCAAACAATGGCCTAAAGTTAACTTCAGAAGTGTTAAAAATAGTACAGTTGCACTAAAATCTGTGTGCCCGTAATAATGAGAACAAATTAAGGATTTAAAATAAAATTTACTGACCATTCTTTGCATTTACTACAAATATAAATGTTGCTCAGTTTATATAGTATGTTCCTGGAAAGTTGTCTTTATCTCTAAATTCATAATGTTCCACTTGAGAGATCAGAGTTTGGGGATTTGTATCCATTGTTTTCTGTGGCAAACAATTAACGTAGAGGCAGAAGACCTGGAATGCAGTCCTAGTTCTGTCACCTTAAGGCTGAGTTTCCTTATTTGTGAGATGGAAATAATACCTGCTTTTTTTATCTCATAGGATTGTAAGAGTCAAATCTGAATTATGTGAAAGTTCTCTACAAGCTTTAAAATAAGTGTTATAGTCGACCCTTGATTATTTAGGTGTGGATTAACTGGTTTGCAGGTTAAACGTGATAAAAATATATATAATAATATGTATATAAACATAAATGTATAATTTGTGAAAGTTTCAATTATAGCATAAACATTTACGTATAAGAAAACATCTGTTTTGGAATTACATACTTCACAAATCATGGCCTTTATTGTGGGAAATTCCTGTCCCCTTTCCCTTTTTTTTTTTTTGACAGTCGGTTCCTCAGATGTGGCTAGCTACATAGTTAAGGCAAAGGGGAACTTAGCTCCTGTGGTTGAAATGGAGTATCCCTGACACATTGAATCTTATGGTGGGTAAAGAGTGTGAAGGGAAAAGGAAGAGGCAGAACTGTCTCTGCTCATATCCATCCTGTTCTGATATTCAAAAAACAGCAAGTTTATTAGAACGGTAACCTCTTGCCTTTTGTGGCAAATGACTTTGTGTTTAATGGTCTCTTAAATCACTATACTTGTATTATTTTTAGTGTTTTGGGTAACATCTAATGAAGTGTTTATAGTGTATTTACAAATACTGGTTTTTGATTTTAGGGTTGTAACAAATCTATTTTGTATCATTTGACTAGTTCCGACTCTCACTTTGGGGGATATGTGATCTGTCCCATCCTTCCCTCCTTTTCCCCTGTGCTGAGTCCTTCAAGAAACCATCCTGAAATTGTTACCACTCTTTTATTAGTTTTTAAAGTTTAGATTTTTCCTGATATCTTATATTTGGAATAAGAGATAATGGAAGAATCAAGTCTAAATTAGTGAAAAGTCTGAATTTATAGACTATTTCAGGATTGAAGTTTATTATTTTTAAATAATGTACATTGCTCTAAAAAGTAAGATTTAGGTACCTATATTCACATTAGACATATTTATAATTTATCTTTAATGTTGAAGGCCTAGGTAGTGCTGATTATTTCAAGCTTAAGCCTAAAATGATTCCATTCAGGGTTAATGGGTATACTTGTGTTCTTATTTTTGAGTTTGGGTGAATATGAATTTATCTCCCAGTCTTTATCTTTTATACGTGTATGGTTTTTTTATAGCATCCCTTCTGCTTTTGATTGATATTAATGGTTAATAATAACCATTCTATAATTACATACAGCAATATGGCAGGTTTTGTTCAAGGATAGGGTCGTACTTAGGTACCATTCCAAAAATACTGGCATTTTATTGATAATTTAGACCTGAGTCCAAAAATATATTGGGCCATGAGGAAATGATAATTTATCCAATCAATAGGTAATTAATATATATTAAAATCCCATGTGGATTGGAAATGTTAATAACATGCAAATTGAAAATGTAAAATAGAAGAGACTATAGATAATTGTGTAATCTTGGATGGCGAAGGCTTGTTAAATATATCACTGAAGTCAGAAACCATAGGAGAAATGCCGTTTAAATTAGACCGCATTTTTTTCATTTACAAGTAGCAAAAAACAACCAAGCGAAAACACCACCATAAATAAAACTTAAGTGACAAGCTGTGCTAGGGGAACGGGGAGAAAATCTTTATTATATATATTAGAAGTTAAGACTCTTTACACAGTTTTAACTGAAATCTTTTAAATCAGTTGTATTTAATATTTTCTTAAATTTCCTGGGAGAAATGTCCTGCATCAAATCTACTGGTAGTAACATTAACTTCTTAACTGTGAAATGACCAGCCAAAGGGGCATAAATGAGTAGGTGGATAGAAATTATTAAGGTTTTAATAATTTATTAAATTTTGGGGTGTGTGCTTAAAAATAACATTTGATCCAATGTGATGTTTTTAAAGTAATGCTTTTCTCCTAATTATCTAATAATAGATAACTGTCTTTGGTACGTTATACTTGAAACCTTGCTAGGACATCCTCTTCCCACCAAAGACACATATGTATTTACATGGGAGACTATAACATTTAGTAGTCTGCTTTATTTCTCTCAGCATTAACCTATCCTCATGAGCGTCTCCTACGTTACTTTTTTTTTTTTTTTTTTTTTTTGGCGGTATGTGGGCCTCTCACTGTTGTGGCCTCTCCCATTGCGGAGCACAGGCTCCGGACGCGCAGGCTCAGCGGCCATGGCTCACGGGCCTAGCCGCTCCACGGCATGTGGGATCTTCCCGGACCGGGGCACGAACCTGTGTCCCCTGCATTGGCAGGCGGACTCTCAACCACTGTGCCACCGGGGAAGCCCTCCTACATTACTTTTAATGGCTGCATAATAAACCCTGGTACATAAGTGCTGTAATATAATCTCTTTATCAAAAACACTTAGGTGGTTTTCAAATTCTTTCACTATATTTTTGCATAATTCCTCAAACCCACTCCCACCAAAAAAAAATCCCATCAGCAGGTTCTGTTAATTTCTGTGTCTTAAAAAAAAAAAAATCGGTGTTTGTCACATTTTAAAAAACATGTTTGGCAATTTAATGGGCAAAAAATTGGGTATCTGCTTGTTTTAAATTGCAAATCCCTGATTGCTAGGGAAATTGAGCAATTTTTCATATGTTGACTTCTCAGCTCTTCTGGGAGGATCTTTAACAGATCCTTCCAGGTCCTTTCCATATTTTCCTTTTGAATTGTCTTTTTCCTAACTTGTAAGACTACTTCATGTGATAGAAATATTAACACTTCGTTCTGTGTATTTTAACTATTGATATTTTCTCCCAATTTTTCACTTTTAGTTTTATTACATTTAACCATTCAGAAATGTTTCCTTTTTCAGTTGTTTTTTCCCCCCTCCTTCATGGCTTCTAAGTTTTCTTTGATTAGGCAGACTTTTCATCTCAGAGTTATACATATTTATTTTTTCAATACTTATATAAGTATTGAAGTATAAGTATTTTAAAAAGGCGCATATTAAATCTCTTTCTGTTTTATATGATGTAAGGTGGGTACGTAACTTTCTTCTTCAGAATGATTAGCTGGCTTTCCCACATGATTTATTGAACAATGCTTCGTCTATTTAATGGAAATGCCATTTATAGGCTGTATGAAGTTCCCTATATATGAGGATCTGTTTCAGGGCTTTGTTCTGTTCATTTACAGTTGACCCTTAGACAACTCAGGTTTGAACTGTGTAGGTCCATTTATACCTGGTATGTTAAAATTTTTGTAATTTTTACACATTATATTTTTCATATGAACTTTAGGATTATATTAATTTTATATTAGATGTGTTTTAGGGTATTAAATCTTTGTCTTCAGGAACCTAACATAATTTTCCATTTATTCAGTTTTTGTTCTATGATACCCAATAAGTTTTTTTGGTTTTCTTTTCTTAGGGCTTATATTTTTCTTATTAAAGTTATCCCCAAGTATTTTAGAGTTTTGAACATACCTTAAGATAGCATTGTAAAATTTTTACAGTAAATTTTTAAAGTAATGTTCCAAGTATTTCCTTTATAAGTGTGGTATTTTAGTTAATGTTCTGTTTAATTAATAGCTGTCAAATTACTGATTTCCTCAAAAATTAAAATAGGATAAAAATATCACATAAGTACAATTTTTCTTTGATTTTAAGAGGATTTAAGGATCTTTTCATTTATCTATGAATGGCTCACTAGTTTTTTGAATTCTGGATAAACAGAATTTATTGAATGACTTTCTGTTTTTTTGTTTTTAATCTTTTGTCCTAAGGTTGTTTCAACTATAAATACAAAACAAGAATACTGCCCAATAGATGGATGTATTAAAGAAGATTCTTTTATGGAAAAACTTCAGCCTAAAAAGTATGTTACATGTGCACTTATTTTAGTATTTAAAGTTCAGTATGTTTCTGAAAGAGTTATTTTAGAATTATTGATTAAAGGTCATTCTTAGATTAGTATTTCTAACCCATTGTTTACAGAGAGCTCTTTAAGTTTATAATTTGAGCTGTTAATGAAATGGGAATCCAGCTCCTAAAGAAGCAGCATTAGTTTGTCCTTATTTAAAGTGAGGCAAAAAAAAGAATGCAAGATTACCATTTTTACACTCTGTTTAATTGTTTTAGTCTCTTTTGCCTACCTTTAGCTCTTCCAGACTCTTTCCTGTTCTGTGGTTCTTCATTGCCTGTCCAAATAAAATCCAAAATCCTTTAGGCTAGCCGTCATGACTTTTCACATTACTGCTGCAGTTTCTCTGTCCAGATTTAAATGGGTGCTTAGAAACCAACAGAAGAGTTATTTCTTTGGGTACTAAAAGCACTTAGCTAAAGTCTGGCAACTGGTTTTTGATAGAACCAGCGGTAGCACTCAGGCTCATTGAATGCAGGTACTGCTCCCAGCTCCTCTATTTGTATTCCATCAGTCACTTCCTCCATAAGCTCTGAGTGGAGTGATTAGAATAAATCTTTAGGAATCTTTGTGGCTCTGTGTGAGTCATAACATATAGGAACATCTACATATCTAGCAGGTGACTTACTGTGTGAGGGAGACCGACTTTAAAAGGGCAGTAAAGATTGTGCACCCGCTCCATAGGAGGGAGCCCCTGCTCAGCTCCAGCCAGTCACTGGAGCTGTGTGTTGAGACCATCCCAGTGGTCCCAGATTATCCTTTTCTTTTCCAAGACAAAATAGAAATCTGGACTTCTATGTGAAACTTCCTTACTTTTTAACCATCATGCAAGTCAAGTCTGATTGTACTTTTGTCTAGGTATGTGTAATGTCAAATACAGTTGCAAAGTAAAGTTTTACTTTCAGCAGTAGATGAATCTGTTTCAGGTACCCCATTTTTTTTCCAAATTGCCATTTTTTAATTAGTTCTCCATGTCGAGTGTACTTACGTTAGAAACTCCTATTTCCTAATTTCAGTAGAGTTTGGTTTAAATAGTTATATATTTTAAAATAGAAGTATTCCTTGATACATGATGTATTTCCTTCCTGATTTGTCTTTAATATTTTGAAACAGGAATTGAATGATGGACTCCTTATGGCTAATGCATTCACATATGTTTTCAAGAACATGAATATCCACTTTTTAAAGTAATTGAATGTTTAAAAATTACCTAGTGTATTATTCTATGAGAGTAACATTTAATCATAATAAACTATTATAGGCTTATGATTAACTTATTCAGCAAACACTGAGTGCTTACTGTGTGCCAGCCAACATAGGGGTATAAAGGTAAAAATAGGCCGAAACTCTAGCATCTGTAGACAAGAAATGCAGCTTACTCTTCCGTTGAAATTAACTTGCCTAGTAAATTCATTACCTTTATGTACATAAGGCAGGCCTATAAGTACATTTTTTAATAGCTGGCATTTGTGTGTATAAATACTTTAATTGAGCTTAGGACAGTTCAATGATTACCAACATCTCTACCAAAAAATATCAGGGAAGGTGAGATGATTAGGAAATTAAAGCACAATTTATACTGTAAGCTGTTATTTTTAGGAATTTGTTAAGAAGTTGAATTCTTTTTTTTTTTTGCGGTACGTGGGCCTCTCACTGTTGTGGCCTCTCCCGTTGCGGAGCACAGGCTCCGGACGCGCAGGCTCAGCAGCCATGGCTCACGGGCCCAGCCGCTCCGCGGCATGTGGGATCTTCCCGGACCGGAGCACTAACCCGTGTCCCCTGCATTGGCAGGCGGACTCTCAACCACTGCGCCACCACGGAAGCCCAAGAAGTTGAATTCTTGATTAAAATTGTTTTATGTGAAAGCGTATTTGGTCATGGTTTTCCTCTCTTTGCATATCATAGATAATTGAGAACCCACTGTAAGTGTTCTTATAAGTCATCATAAGAATTATTTTATTTTTTTTTGCGGTACGTGGGCCTCTCACTGTTGTGGCCTCTCCCATTGCAGAGCACAGGCTCCAGACGCGCAGGCTCAGCGGCCATGGCTCACGGGCCCAGCCGCTCCGCGGCATGTGGGATCTTCCCAGACCAGGGCACGAACCCGTGTCCCCTGCATCGGCAGGCAGACTCTCAACCACTGCGCCACCAGGAAGGCCCCTCAACATTTTTTTAAACTTACTTTTCCCCTCTAATTAGCTGCTAAGTCTTACCAATTCTGCCCCCAACAGGGAAGCCCAGGATTATTTTTGATAGAGGGTAAAAATCAGAATAGAAGATTTAAAACATTATATAAATGTTGATATTTAAAATAATGTACTTGACATTTTTCCAGGATGAAGAATTGTTCTCAGGACTTTAAAAAGACTGCTGATCTACTAACTGTTGGTTTAGAACATTCAACCTCCACACACGGGACTGTTTTGAACCCATCAACTGTAATAGAGGTATGAAAAATGTAATTCATGAAGTGAGATGAGGCCAAACATTTTTACTTTTCTCTGGTAGCTTAACTTTCCTCTCCTCTCAAGGGTCCTATAATTATAGGTTGTTTTGGAAGCTTAAAGGTAACAGAGGTAAACCTACACTCCTTGCATGAATATCTTGTTTTATTCTAAACTATGTCTCAACAATTCTCTTTTCTTCCCAAGGCAGCCCATTCTACCTTTGACCAACTCTGTTAGTGCTCTTGATATTTACCTGTATGTAGCTGCTTCCCTTTGAACCTAGTTACTGAATTCAGATTCTGTGAAACTTGTGTAAAGTACAAGTTTCTAAATTCTTTTCTTTTTCAAGATTTTTTTTGATGTGGACCATTTTTAAAGTCTTTATTGAATTTGTTACAATATTGCTTCTGCTTTATGTTTTGGTTTTCTGGCTGCAAGGCATGTGAGATCTTAGCTCCCCGACCAGGGATCAAACCCACACCCCCTGCAGTGGAAGGTGAAGTCTTAACCACTGGACTGCCAGGGAAGTCACACAAGTTTCTAAATTCTAAGTGTGATTTTCCAGTTGTTTTAATGACAACTAAAAGGCCTAATGGCACTCGTTGATGATGATGTAATTGTTGTTGGAAGATTTGAATTGTACCAGTTACTACTTTTGATGACTTTAAATAATGTATTCTTTTAATTGAAGGTTAGAAACAGAATAAACTCCAAAATGCTGTTGAATGGAGTATTAAGTTTTTTTGTTAAGGAGATCATTAGTGGGCTGGGAGAGGAGAGAGCACTATCTTCAGTGTTTAAATCTTAACATAGCCTAATCATAATCTTGTTTTCTTAAAAACTATTACTTTTTACATGTATTTATTTATGGCCGCGATAAAATTTTCAGGTAGTTTTAAGTTACAAAATGTTTATAGGACATAATCCCATTTATTCAAAAAGATAGCTAAAAAAAGAAATCCGGAATGCTATCACCAAAACTCTAAAATGTTCTTCGTTGCTTGTTTTCAGATTTCTGTAATTTGTCTATGTTGCTTTTGTAACCAAAACGGTAGCTTGATGTTTCTGCAACTAATACAGTATATCTAAGCATCTGTTTTTATATTTTGTATTTGTATGTGGTCCCCCTCCCCCTTCTTAGGAGACTGAAACTGTGGAAGAAATTGATGAAGCATTGAAGGTGGCAGGGAAAAATTTTGAACAATTAAGTATTGCTGTAAAAGTAAGCATTCTGAATGATCAAATTCTATCATAAATTAAGGCATGTTCTCTTTAAATGTGTATATTTAGATGTAACATCACTGAAGGTAGAGCTTAGCACTGAGTTATTAAGTATGATAACCTAATGAGAGAGAAATGTACAAAAGAATGGAAAACTCTCATGGCCTGCTAGGATTAGTCTCCTAGCATTGTTGTGCTAGCAGCCTACTGAAATTGGAGCTTTATTAAGGAACTCTCATTTCTGCTTGCTGTGAGCTGAATTTTGTCTTGGAAGCATTGCAGATCACCCTTCTAACATTGCTCATTATTTGGCTGTATACTGTTACACTGAGTCTTATGTTCTTTCTTACCTCATCACCCAAGAGAGAGACTCCCTCATTTATTGACAAACAGCAAGCTCCTTGAACCTAGCAATGGCAAATTTACAACCAGGGCATTCAAAAAGTTATAGCTGATAATGAAATTTAAGACTTCAACAGATGAATTTGGGAGGGGGGTAAAAATTCAACCCATAACAGGTTCATGTCCTTCTCACATGCAAAATACATTCAGCACATCTCACACCCCCAAAATTCTTAACCTATTTCAGCATCAACTCTAAGTCCAAAATCTCATCTAAGTATCTTCTAAATCAGGTATGGGTGAGACTCAGGGTATGACTCATGCTGGGGCAAAATTCCTCTCCAATCTGAATGTGTGAAACTAATAAATTATCTCCTTCTAAAATACGTTGGTTGGGCAAGCAAAGGATAGACATTCCCATTCCAAAAAGGAAAAATTAAAAGGAAAAAAGGATCTCAAGCAATGATTCTTTGTTTAAAAATATAAAGAAGGGCTTCCCTGGTGGCGCAGTGGTTGGTAGTCCGCTTGCCGATGCTAGGGACGCAGGTTCGTACCCTGGTCCGGGAAGATCCCACACGCCGCGGAGCGGCTGGGCCTGTGGGCCATGGCCGCTGGGCCTGCGCGTCCGGAGCCTGTGCTCCGCAACGGGAGAGGCCACAACAGTGAGAGGCCCACATACCTCAACAACAACAACAACAACAAAAAAAAAAATATATATATATATATATAAAGAAGTATGTGGAATAGTCAACATTTTAATTCAAGTATTTTAAAAATATATAGGTATAAATTTTTTTTTTTTGGCCGCAGCATGCAGGATCTTAGTTCCCTGACCAGGGATTGAACACATGCCCCGGTACTGGGACCGCAGAGTCTTAACCAGTGGACTGCCAGGGAATTCCCTAATATTATATTTTAAGTTTTTATGAATTTAAGGAATCCTGCCAGAGAGAAACTCAGCTATCCAAAATGATCCATTTCCTGTACTGATTAAAAGTGATACGAAGTTTAGAAAACTTAGTGGATTTTCTAGGCCTTTTTGCTAATTTATCAGTACAGAGTGCTAACAAAGATGTGATCTTGTTGACAAGTACCAGGATTTAAAGTTTAACCTTGTGACTTATTTTTATTATCTGATCTCTTGTGTTGTTATTTTGAAAAGCCCAAAAAGTACCTTTTACTTTCAAAATTATGTTGAATAGTACAGTTCCTACAAAATAAAAATACCAAATTAGGTCTTTGTATTATGTTCTTCCCAGGTGCTCGAACACATATACAATCAAACAAAAGAGGAGACAGTCAGTTTTATAGAGGTTCTGGAGAAACAGTTTGATCAGCTTTTCACTTCTCTTGATTCCAGGTAATAAGTTAAAAATATAGACTCAGTGCAACTGAAGCTTTTAACATTAACTTGTCATTTTATTCCTTTGTATAGACTGAAGAAATGAGTAAATTTTAAACAAGTTTGGAAGGTAATGGGTGGTCCCTACAGGCTGATGTTTACAGCTTCAAAATGAAGAACTATTTATTTATTCATTTAGGCTATTTGTCTTCTGGTCCCAAAGCTGTTAAAATAAACAATTTCTTTCTTAAAGCAGTTAGCACAGAAAAATACTTTCCAATTCTGAATCCTGTTGTAGAATTCAGCGTACTTGGGAAAATGCAAACATACATTTTCATGTGGATAGTTCCATCACTTTTTTTCAGGTATTTGCATCAGAGCAAAGAATACTCTAGTGATTTTTCTAAACAAATACCATACTGTTACATATCCAGTCTTTTTAAAAAGTTGATATATATGATCTCAAATAATCTTTAATCACACTTTGCATTTCAAGAGACAGGCTCATAAAAGTTGTGATAAATATATTTAGAAATGGTACTTGCCTATTTGGCTCTTAGTTCTTTTTTTTAGTCTGATTAGGATGACTAGAACATATGCTCAACACTACGAATGTATCAGTTGATATTCTTTATTCCTCAATGCTGATGGTATGTCACATTTGGTATTTAATTATAACACTTAAGTGATAGGTCATGTGCATGCATTTAAAAAATACTTCTTAAAAGTAGTAAATACACATAATGAAGTTTACCTTTTTAACCATTTAAAAATACAGTTTAGTGGTGGGGGGAGGGGTTAATCGGGAGCTTGAGATGAACATACACACACTGTATAAGATAGATAACCAACAAGAACCTACTGTATAGCACAGGGAACTGTACTAAATATTCTATGATAACCTTTTTGAGAAAAGAATCTAAAAAAGAATGAATATATGTATATGTATAACTGAATCACTTTGCTGTATACCTGAAACTAACACAACACTGAGTATCAACTATACACCAATAAAATTAAAATTAAAAAAGTACAGTTTAGTGGCATATGGTAATTTTATGTTTAACTCTTTGAAGACTGCCAAACTACATTCTATGGTGGCCACACGTTACATTCCCACCAGCAGTGCACAAAGGTTCCAATTTCTCCACATCCTCACCAACATTTGTGTTTTTTTTAAAAAAGATGAGCCATTTTCAGAATGTGAAGTGATGTCTCATTTTTGGATTTGACTTACATTTCCGTAATGGCTGGTATTGTGGAGCACATCTTTTCATGTGCTTGTTAATTGACCATTTGTTTATTTTCTCTGGATAGGTATGTATTCCAGTTCTTTGCCCAATTTTGATTTGGATTATTTATTTTGTTGTGGTTGGAGTAGGAGTTCTTTATACATTGTGGATGTTAGTCCTTTATCAGATACATCATTTTCAGATATTCTCTTTCTGTGTCTTACCTTTTGTTTGTGTTTTTTAAAAAAGTTTTTTATTGGAGTATAGTTGATTTACAATATTGAGTTAGTTTCAGGTGTACAGCAGAGTGATTCATTTACACATACATGTATTCTTTTTCAGATTCTTTTCCATTATAGGTTATTACAAGATACTGAATAGGGTTCCCTGTGCTGTACAGTAGGTCCTTGTTGTTTATCTACTTTATATAGGGTAGTGTGTATCTGATAATCCCAACCTCCTAATTTATCCCTCCCTCCCTTTCCCCTTTGGTACCATAAGATTGTTTTCTATGTCTATGAGTCTGTTTCTGTTTTGTAAGTAAGTTCTTTTATATTATTTTTTAGATTCCACATAAAAGTGATATATGATATTTGTCTTTCTCTGACTTCACTAAGTATAATATTCTCTAGGTCCATCCACGTTGCTGCAAATGGCATTATTTCATGCTTCTTTATGGCTGAGTCGTATTCCATCGTATACATATGTCACATCTTCTTTATCCATTCATCTGTTGGACACTTAGGTTGCTTCCGTGTCTTGACTATTGTAAATAGTGCTTCTGTGAACATTGAGGTGCATGTGTCTTTTTGAATTAGAGTTTTCGTCTTTTCCAGATATGTTCCCAGGAGTGGGATTGCTGGATCATATGGTAACTCTATTTTTAGTTTTTTTTTGGTTTTTTTTTTTTTTTGTGGTACGTGGGCCTCTCACTGTTGTGGCCTCTTCTGTTGCGGATAGCACAGGCTATGGACGCGCAGGCTCAGCGGCCATGGCTCACGGGCCCAGCCGCTCCGCGGCAAGTGGGATCTTCCCGGACTGGGGCACGAACCCACGTCCCTTGCATCGGCAGGTGGACTCTCAACCACTGCGCCACCAGGGAAGCCCCTATTTTTAGTTTTTTAAGGGACCTTCGTACTGTTCTTCATAGTGGCTATATCAATTTCCATCCCCACCAATGGTGTAGGAGGGTTCCCTTTTCTCCACAGCCTCTCCAGCATTTATTATTTGTAGACTTTTTGATGATGGCCATGCTGACCCATGTGAAGTGATACCTCATTGTAGTTTTGATTTGCATTTTTCTAATAATCAGTGATGTTGAGTACCTTTTCATATGCCTGTTGACCATCTGTATGACCGTCCTCTTTGGAGAAATGTCCATTTAGGTCTTTTGTCCATTTTTTGATTGTTGTTTTTTTTTTTAGATATTGAGCTGCTTGTATTTGGACATTAAGCCTCTGTTGATCACATCGTTTGCAAATATTTTCTCCCAGTCCGTAGGTTGTCTTTTGTTGTCTTGTTTATGGCTTCTTTTGCTGTGCAAAAGCTTGTAAGTTTGATTAGGTCCTATTTGTTTATTTTTGCTTTTATTTCTTTTGCCTTGGGAGACTGACCTAAGAAAACACTGCTTCTGTGGCTTGTCTTTTCACTCTCTTGATAGCATTCTTTGATCCAAAAAAGTTTTTAATTGATAAAGTCCAGCTTATCTGTTTTTTCTTTTGTTGCCTGTGTTTTGATGTCATATGCAAGAAATCATTGCCAAATCTAACATCATGAAGCTTTCCCCCCCTGTTTTCTTCTAAGAGTTTTAGCTCTTACATTTAGGTCTTTGAGTCATTTTAAGCTAATTTTTGTGTATAGTGTAAGGAAAGGGTCCAACTTATTCTTTCCCATGTGGATATCCAGTTTTCCCAGCACCATTTGTTGAAAAGACGGTCTTTTCTCCATTGAATGGTCTTGGCACTCTTGTCAAAACTCAGCTGAACCGTATATGTGAAGATTTATTTATGAGCTCTCTGTTCTGTTCCATTGGTCCATCTGTCTGTCCTTGTGGCAGTAGCACACTGTTTAATGTGGCTTTGTAGCAAGTTTTGAAATCAGGATGTGTGAGCTCTCCAACTTTGTTCTTTTTCAAGGTTGTTTTGGAAGTTTAGGGTCCCTTGAGATCTCATGTGACTTACAGGATGGGCTTTTCTATTCTACATGAAACATCATTGGGATTTTGATAGGGATGGCTTTGAATTGTAGATTGCTTTGGGTATTGACATCTTAACAATATTAAATCTGGTTCATGAACATGGGAGATCTTTCCATTTATTTTGTCTTCCTTAATTTCAGCAGTGTTGTGTAGTGTACAAGCGTACAAGTCTGTTGCGTCCTCGGTTATGTTTATTCCTGAGTATATTCTTCTTTTTATTCTGTTGTAAAATGAATTGTTAATTTCCTTTTCGGACTGTTCATTGTTAGTGTGTAGAAATGCATCTGATTTTTTGTTGTGTTCATTTTGCATCCTACATCTCTACTGAATTCGTTTATTAGACCTACTGGTATTTTTGTGGCATCTTTACCTATAAGATCATGTCATCTGCAAAAAGAGATCATTTTCCAACTTCTTGTAAATTTGGATGGCTTTTATATCTTTCTTTTTTTTTTGGCCTATTTACTCTGGCTAGAACTGACAACGATATATTAAATAGCAATGGCAAAATCTCACATCCTTTTCTTGCTACCGTTCTTAGAAGAAAAGCTGTCAGTCTATCATCGAATGTAATGTTAGCTGTGGATTTTTCTTATATAGCCTTTATTATGTTGATGTAGTTTCCCTCAATTCGTAATTTGAGTGTTTTTATCCTGAAAGGTGTTGAGAACGTCACATCCTTTTTCTCTATCATTTGAAAGAACCCTGTGGGGGGATTTTACTTGCTTCTGTTAATGTGCTGTATAACATTAATTGATATTCATATATTGAAGCTTCCTTCATTCCAGGGAATAAATCCCACTTGACATGATGTGGTATTCTTTCACTATACTGCTGATTCAATTTAGTAGTATTTTATTGAGGATTTTGCATTAATATTTCTAAGAGACATTAATCTATAGTTTTCTTATAGTGTTTTCATATGGCTTTGGTATGAGGGCAATGCTGGTCTCATAGAATAAGTTAGGAAATGTTTTCTCTGGCTCTTCAGTTTTTTGGAAGAGTTTGAGGAGGATTGATGTTAATTCTTCATAAAATTTTTGAAGCCATCTAGTCCAGGGCTTTTCTTTTTGGGGAAGCTTTTGATTACTGATTCAATCTTCTTACTTTTTTTTGGTCTGCTCAGATTTTCTATTTCTTCATGATTCAGTGTTGGTAGGTGGTGTGTTTCTAGGAATTCGTCCATTTCGTCTAGCTTATCCAATTTCTTGGCATACAGTTATTTACAGCACTGTTTTCAAATATTTTTTGTCTGTAAAATTGATCATCCTATGGCTACTTTATTTTTGAGTTTAGTAGGTTGGCTCTTCTCTTGTTTTCCTAGATAGTGTAGCTGAAAGTGGTCAATTTTGATCTTCTCAAAGAACCACCTTTTGGTTTCTTTGATTTTTCTCTATTTTATCCTATTTATATACTTGTTTCCACTCTAATCTTACTACTCCTTCCTTCTGCTAGCTTTGGGCTTAAGTTTGTTCTTTTACGGTTCCTAAGGTGTAAAGTTAGGTTGTTGGTTTGCCATGCCTTTTTTAATGTGTTTACAGCTGTATATTTCTCTTTTAGCTCTGCTTTCACTGCATCCCATAAATTTTGATACTTTGTTTTTCCATTTTCCTTTGTCTCAAGATATTCTCCTTGTGTTTTTCTTTTTTCTTTGATCCATTTGTGTTTAGTAGTATGTTATTTAATTTCCACATATTTGTGAATTTTCCAGTTTCCTTCTATTATTGATTTCTAGTTTTATTCCATTGTGATCAGAAAAGATACTTTGTATACTTTCAGTCTCTTAAAATGTATTAAGAGTTCTTTTTTGCCCTAATATGTTGTCTAACACGGAGAGTGCTCCATGTATGCTTGAGGAAGATGTGTATTGTCTGTCATTGGGTGGAGTGGGTTTTTTTTGGTTTTTTTTTGTCTTTTGCGGTACGTGGGCCTCTCACTGTTGTGGCCTCTCCCGTTGCGGAGCACAGGCTCCGGACGCACAGGCTCAGCTGCCATGGCTCATGGGCCCAGCCGCTCCGCGGCATGTGGGATCTTCCCGGACCAGGGCATGAACCCGAGTCCCCTGCATCGGCAGGTGGACTCTCAACCACTGCGCCATCAGGGAAGCCCTGGGTGGAGTGTTTGTATGTTAGGTCCAGTTGGTCTACAATGTTGTTTAAGTAGTCTGTTTCCTTACTGATATTCTGTATGGTTTTTCTGTCCACAGTTGGAAGTGTAGGATATTGAAGTCTCCACCTATACTTACAGAGCTCTCTCTTTCTCCTTTATTACATCAATGTTTGCATCATATATTTTGGGCCTCTGATGTTTGGTACATATGTATTTATAATTGTTTTATTGGTGAATTGACCCTTTTGTCAGTCTATAACGTCCTTCTTTGTCTTGTAACGGTTTTTGACTTAGTGTCTATTTTGCCTGAAATTAGCATAGCCACCCTAGCTCTCTTTTGGTTACTATTTGCATAGAATATCTCTTTCCATCCATTCACTTTCAACCTATCTTTGTCTTTAGATCTAAAATGAGTCTCTTATAGACCTAACTATATGCTGTCATTAAAAAAAAACCCAGGCTTCTCTGGTGGTGCAGTGGTTAAGAATCCACCTGCCAATGCAGGAGACACTGGTTCGAGCCCTGGTCCGGGAGGATCCCACATGGTGTGGAGCAGCTAAGCCCATATACCACAACTACTGAGCCTGTGCTCTAGAGCCCACGAGCCACAACTGCTGAGCCTGCATGCTGCAGATACTGAAGCCCGGGCCCCTAGAGCCCATGCTCTGCAACAAGAGAAGCCACGGTTATGAGAAGCCCGTGCACCACAACGAAGAGTAGCCCCCACTCACCACAACTAGAGAAAGTCCACATACAGCAACGAAGAACCAACACAGACGAAAATAAATTAAAAAAAAAAACAAAACTCACTTTTCTTCCACTCTCTGCCTTTTAAAAAATTTTTTATTTTTATTTTTGGCTGCGTTGGGGCTTCGTTGCTGCACGTGGGCTTTCTCTAGTTGCGGTGAGCGGGGCTTATTCTTCTTTGTGGTGTGCAGGCTTCTATATATGTCTAATAGCTTTTTTTGTCATTCATTTCCTCTATTACTACCTTCTTTTCTGTTTATTTGATTTTTTTTTTTGGTGGTGACACATTTTGATTCCCTTCTCATTTCTTTTTTGCATATTCTATAGTTAGTTTTTTTTGTGGTTATCATGGGCATTACAAATAACATCCTCACATCTATTTTGAATTGAAGCCAGCACAACTGAATTGCATACAAAATCTCTACTTTACATTTCCACCCCTTCTTTATGTTTTGTTGTCACAGTTGCATCTTAATACATTGTGTATCCATTGACATAGCTTTATAGTCATTTTATGTATTTGTTCTTTAAATGCTGTGGAAAATATGGAGGAGTCATAAACCAAAATTATAATAATAATACATTTTGTATTTGCCCATGTATTTAGCTTCTCCAGAGATGTTGATCTCTTTCATTTTAACCTGAAGGATTCCCTTTTGCAAAAAACCCCGAACGATCTGATTTAAAAATGGACAGAGAGACTGAATAGACATTTTTCCAACGAAGACATACACCTGGCCAATGGGTACCTGAAAAGGTGCTCAACGTCACTAATCATCAGGAAAATGCAAATGAAAACCACAATGAGATATCATCTCATACCTGTTAATATGGCTATTCTTGAAAATACAGGAGATAACAAATGGTAGCAGAGATATGGAGAAATGCAAACCCTTGTGTATTGTTGTTGAGTATGTAAATTGGTGCAGCCACTATGGAAAACATATGGATCAAAAAATTAAGAATCCACTAATTCTAATTCTGGGTATTTATTCAAAGAAAATAAACACACTAATTCGAAAAGATATATGCACCCCTGTGATCAATGCAGCATTATTTACAATAGCCAAGATAAGGAAACAACCTAAGAGTCCATCAATGGATGAATGTTTAAAGAAGATGTGGGGTGTGTGGGTGTGTGTACACACACACACACACACACACACATATAGATGTCTTTGTATGCAATGGAATATCACACAGCCATTAAAAAGAAGGGAATCTTGTCAGGCCCTAGATGCGGAGAACAGATTGGTGGCTGCTAGAGGTGGAGACAGGGGTGGGTGAGGGGGGTGAAAGGAGGCAGGAGGTGCCGCCTCCCAGTTACAAAATAAGTGTGTCGTGAGGGTGTGGCGCAGAGCGTGCGGCCGCAGTTACTAGCATGGTGTCACGTATTTGAGAGCCACTAAGAGAGCAGGTCTTGAACGTCCTTGTCACAAGAGAGAACTGTAACTGTGGTGGTGGATGGCAGCTGGACATTTTGCAGTATATGCACTTATCAGTTCATAATGCTGTACGCTGAAATTAGCACGATGTCATATGTCAACATACCTCAGTTTTTTAAAATAAAATTTTTTAAGTTAAAATTGTTTTGAAAAAGAGAATTGGGCGTTTGCCAAAACAGCCACCTCTCCCAGTCTTTGCAGACTGTTTGCCTGTGCAGCTGAGTTTTTGGATCAGCCTGGGTGAAGGCTTAAGGTACTTTGAGGTCTTCTCTGAACATGTATCTTGCATGAGTGTGGCTTGTTTGACTCCTTTGTATTCTTAGCTCTTTACAATGTCTTAATTTCCTAAAGCATCTCATCCCAGCTTCTCCTTTGAGCCTCAGGCGGGCTGTTGTGTGTCTGTATCTGTGGTCTCTGTTGCCAGAGCACCTGTAGCTGTTAGTCTCTCTGCAGCCTTCCCAGCCCACTTTCTCTTGCTGCCTGAGTTCCACAGTAGGTAAAACAGCCCTTCAGGCAGCCCCCCAGACAAATGAGGACGTTGCGAATAAGGTTTGCTGCGGCCCCTTCGGAGGGAAAGTGTTGGGAACTGCGCTGCTGTCTCCAGACCAGGACTGCACCACGCTGAGCAGGGGTCTGGGCAAGGTCAAGAAATGAAATTTCCTACTGATTTGACTGTGGGTTTCTCTCAGTTGCACATCTGCTTCATTGCTGTATACCTTTGTCCACTTCCCAGAGTCCTGTAAGATTGTTTTAACCAGTCTTTGGCTCTCATTTGAAATCTCCATTGGGGAACGAGGGCTTAGAGTTTCCTAGTCTGCCATTTTGCTGACATCACTCCCTGGGCATGATTTTTTTAGGAATCATCTGGAACTTATCAAAATGACCAATTATCCCCTAAAAAATTGATTTTCATAAAGCATATATATAATTACTAAAAGTTTTTTGGAATACTTCTTCACCTTCAGAGCCTTGTCACATTCTTATTACTCTTCAGTGTGGCAAACTTTCCTTTTCTGAGGCCAGATTTGATTTTGAGGAAATCGTTTTATTTATTTGATGAATAAGCAAGTTAGACACTATAATTTTTGGTCAAAATATCTTAATTTCCATAATAATTCCACTGTAGACAAAAATTTTTGAGAAGTGAGGCACAAATAATGAAATAACTCTGTGAGCTTCGTAAGTGATTACTTTGAAGATTATAGTTAATCGCTACCTAAGTTTTGGTTTGGTGAAGTCTTTTAAAGTCTCATTATTTTTTATATAAATTTATTTATTTTTAATTTTTGGCTGTGTTGGGTCTTCATTGTTCCACGCGGGCGTTCTCCAGTTGTGGCGAGCGGGGGCTACTCTTCATTGCGGTGCGCGGGCTTCTCATTGCGGTGGCTTCTCTTGTTGTGGAGCATGGGCTCTAGGTGCAGAGGCTCAGTAGTTGTGGCACACGGGCTTAGTTGCTCTGTGGCATGTGGGATCTTCCCAGACCAGGGATCGAAACCATGTCCCCTGCGTTGGCAGGCAGATTCTTTTTTTTTTTTTACGGTACACAGGCCTCTCACCATTGTGGCCTCTCCCGTTGCGGAGCACAGGCTCCGGACGCGCAGGCACAGCAGCCATGGCTCACAGGCCTAGCCGCTCCGCGGCATGCAGGATCTTCCCGGACCAGGGCATGAACCCGTGTCCCCTGCATCGGCAGGCGGACTCTGAACCACTGCGCCACCAGGGAAGCCCGGCAGGCGTATTCTTAACCACTGTGCCACCAGGGAAGTCCTGAAGTCTCATTTTAAATTCATGTAATATGTATCTGCTTATGAAATTCTAAAATGTCTAGGTAGGTCCTTGTGAGAAATGAGTACAGATATGTCTTTGTAATGGCACAAGTGACTGCAAGAGAGCCAGGATTTCTCTCTTACTTTTAAAAGTGATAGAATCGTCTAGTGTCTGTCATACCTCTGCAGTTCTATGACAGCTGTATCTGTGACATGATAATTGTATCCTTCTACAGAATTTACCTTTTTTCTAGTTATACGTACGTAGCTTTCAACTATAATAGATTTCTGGGCTTCCCTGGTGACACAGTGGTTAAAAATCCTCCTGCCAATGCAGGGGACACAGGTTCGAGCCCTGGTCCGGGAAGATCCCACATGCCGCAGAGCAACTAAGCCCGTGTACCACAACTACTGAGACTGCACTCTAGAGCCCATGAGCCACAACTACTGAAGCCCATCCACCTAGAGCCCATGCTCCGCAACAAGAGAAGCCACCACCATGAGAAGCCTGTGCACTGCAATGAAGAGTAGCCCCCGCTCACCACAACTAGAGAAAGCCCGCGCACAGCAATGAAGACCCAACGCAGCCAAAAATTAATTAATTAATTTAAAAAAAACTGTCATAGATTTCAGTTCAGTTGAATGCCTCATTAACCATGTTATTTAAGTTCATAAAGTAGTGAATTTACCTTTTCAATACTGTTGAGTTACTTTAAATTTACTTTCATAAAAATGTTTATGAAATACTGAAAAATAACTTTATCTTAAATGAAGGAAAAAGAACCTGTGTGAAGAGGTAGTAAGAAACACGGATGATTACTTATCAAATATAATAACGGCTAAAAGATATATTGAAGTGAAAAAAAATGATTTGGATGCAGCTATGAAGATAGCAAGAGAATTAAAATCCACACCTTCTCTAAGAATATACTGTGACCTGAATCAGGTAGTTTTAACAATTCATAATGTGAATTATTTCTGTGGTGGCTTATATTACCTACTTTGGAATATAATATTTAAGACTTAACAAGAAGAATTTATTTTTCAGATTATCCTAATTTGTATTGGCATCAATTTAGAATTCTTAGGTGTTTGAATTCTAAGATAAACATTAATAAACTTGTTTGGCCTTTTATTATTATTTACCACTTAGGGAAATGGTGCAATAAAGTCTTTATAACACACAGTCTGAGAACAAGTAGGATGACATTGAGTCGAAAGTTGTTTCTAGGACAGTTGAGTAAAAAATGAGGACAAGTTAAGAGTAGCAAAGTAAATAGGACTATTTTCTTTTTATAAACAGTTAGGTATGACTGTCAACTCTTGACTTAGAAACTTATCAAGATGCCATTTAGGTTTTTCTCCCAGCCCCCAGCTGTGCGCCTCAGGAGACAAGGTGATTCAACTCTGCCCTGTCATCTAATCATGGGCCTAGAATTAGGCAGCAGTAGAAACATGTTTCTTATGAGATCGTTTGGCAGGATGGGGTTAACCATTGATCCTCTTTGCTGATTTCTGTCTTGCTCCCTTGGGGTGTAGATCCTATTCTGTTGTCTTTGAATCTTCAGGGCCTCATTACCCATAGATGATCAGATATTTGGATTGAACTGAAATATAAAATAGAAGCCATTGGTTTACCTGCCTCCAGAGTCTTGAACTTTGAAGGAGAAGAGTTTGCCACCATCTTACTTGACCAGGCCTCCCTCCAGCTGTAGTTCTAAGAATAGTAATAGTTCCTATGTATTACATGTGAGGCATTAGGAGGTGAAAAAAAGTAAAATTTGGTCTTTACCCTAGTTAGCTGCCTTAGGAAGATGGGGAAAAAAAAAAAAGAGAAACGTTTGAGGACAGCAGTGCAGGTGCAGAATGAATCTGATCAGAATTTTCCCTGATCATGTAGCTGTATCCCGTTTATTAACTAGTGTCTTTTGTTATCTGTTAATACATATCTTCAAAAGATTTTAGATTTCTTTTGGGGAAAAATTCATAAACTCTTATTTGCATCCCTCCCTTTGCTTGCCTAAAATCAAACCCTGAGCACATTAATTAGTGAAAATACCTAAAGGGTATAGTTTTTTTTCTAAAATCTTACTCTGTTTCAACAGTATTTATAACAAAGCAAAATGCACATGAGTGATACTTCTCTTTTGATTTTAGATTATCTGGACTTTGAAATTAACATTTGAGAGCGAATTGTCACAAGTCAGCTCTCTAAAACTAAGGAACTCTCCCAAGTAAGTAAGTTATAATTCAGGAGAGCGTGGTAATTAAATATAAAAATGCATTAGGCTAGATTTATTAAAATAACAAGCAGTTATAAATTGAAAATTTGGGTCAAAAAATGTTTCCCAAATTAGCAACCAAATTAAAATAAGTGTAATTTGTGATAAATTAGAAAGTTATTTAAATGTTCTGTCTTTCAGAGTTTTTAATGTTAGCAACTAATTTTTATTAGGAAAAGTAATAAACTTGTATTAGAACATTTTTTATGCTAAGTATTTAATTTTAGGTTGAATATGAATTGCAGTGAGATCATCTGTATGTTCAACAATATGGGAAAGATTGAATTTGAGGATTCAACAAAGTAAGTATGAGAATGGCAATATGCTATTAGTGTCTGACATGGTGTAAGGGACAGAAATATTATTTGAGAAAGAAAAATTGATGTTCAGTGTAATATTTATGATTCAAAACCTGAAAAATAATATAAAGGGCAAAATGGTTACTATCAGTTAAATTCCACATAAAATATTTAAGAATTAAAAGACCTAGAAGGGGTCAGTATTCAATGATATATATCAGAGTCATCTTTTTTTAAAATAAATTTATTTATTTATTTATTTTTGGCTGCGTTGGGTCTGCGTTGCTGTGTGCGGGCTTTCTCTAGTTGCGGCGAGTGGGGGCTACTCTTTGTTGCGGTGCGCGGGCTTCTCACTGCAGTCACTTCTCTTGTCACGGAGCACAGGCTCTAGGCACACGAGTTCAGTAGTTGCAGCATGTGGGCTCAGTAGTTGTGGCTCACGGTCTCTAGAGTGCAGGCTCAGTAGTTGTGGTGCAGAGGCTTAGTTGCTCTGCGGCATGTGGGATCTTCCCGGACCAGGGGTCGAAGTTAGTACCTTTTTGTCCCTGTACTTAACAAACATATTGCTGTTATCTTACACCTCATTCTGAGTTAATCTGTCGAATCCGCATTGGCAGGCGGATTCTTAACCACTGCGCCACCAAGGAAGTCCTCCGAGTCATCTTTGAGATTCATTCATTCAGCTAGCATTGAACACTGATGTGCTAGGCACTAACACCCTAGATACTGAGATTTATGCAGAGAAGTTAAACTAAGTAGACAATGATACACATAAATAATAAAGTACATAATTGCTATGATAGTAGTTTGTGCAGAATTTAATGGAGATGCAAAGGAAGGAATGATCAGTTCTTTGAGATGTAACGGGTCTTGGAAAGAGGAGATTTTATTTTCCCTCATCCATGAAAAATGAGTAGCAGTTGGAAAGGAGGACAAAAGGGAGGCAGGCATCTTTGTAGAAAGAACTGTATGGGTAGTGAGATCACATACTACATTCAGGGACCTGCATGTATAATTCCATACGGCAGAGGATACATAGAGGCTGAATCCTAAAGACTTCGTTGTGTAGTGGTATTTGGACTTTATTTCTTAGACCTGTGCTATCCAATATGGTAGCTGCTAACCACGTGTGTTCATTTAAATTTAAGCGTAAATTAATTAAAACTAAATAAAATGAAAAATTCAGTTCTTTGGTTGCAGTAGCCACATTTCAGATGCTCAGTAGCCATATTTGGTTAGTGGCTATCAGATAGTGCAGCACAGTTTCATTATTGCAGAAGGTTCTGTTGGACAGCACAGCTGTAAATAATAGAAAGCCACTAAAAGATTTTGAGCATGAAAGTAAAAATAATTAGGTTACACTTGTAGAAGATAACTCTAGTGACCATAGAGGGTTCTTTGGAAGAATATGAGGCCGGAGGCTGAAGGATGGGTTAGGCTGTTATATAAATAGTCTCAGCAAATGATGAGAAACCAAATGTAGGTAGTAGCACTAGAGAGGAACAGATAATGACAAATGCTGAATAGGGAAAAGTGGTGTAACTTAGTAACTGTTCGGGTGTGGAGAATGAGGAAAAGGGAAGCATCCTCAGTGATTTATAGGCCTATATTTGGTGATGAATTGTGGTATTATTCACCAAGTTTGGAAATACAGGAAGAAAAGAAGTTGGGAGGGGGAAGATAGTGGGATATGTTGAGTTACTGTTGTTTCCTAGGTATCTCGGGAGAAATGTCCAGAGGGAAGTGAGCTGTATGTGCTGAAACTTAACAGGAGGTTCTGAATTTCATTCTTGGTTTAGGAGTAGTCAGAATGTAAATGGTTTAGAAACCCCCAAAAGAAAATAAGTTTATTCAGTTGTAGGTGGTATGACTCCTAAGGAAATCGTCCCGCAACAAGCATCACGTTCATTATTCTGAGGAAATAATGAGGGTCCAGCCCACAGCCTTACAAGCTCAGAAACAGACATGAGCAGATCTTACTCTAAGCCAGGTAAACTCATGTAAGCCAAGTTCAGAAAACTGGCATATAGTCAGAATGCCAGTTTATTAACTTAAGGGGCAAATATAATTGACACAGGGACTAGAATACTTATGTTGGCATTCTTTTCCAATATCCAGACAGACACAAGAAGCCAAATCATCAGAAGTTGCTTTGTTGAGGTGTTTTCCGAATAAAGAGAATAAGGTTTGTCGAATAGCTGAACAGTGTTGGTCCTGGACAGCCCGCTACATTCCTTTCCCCCCAGGGAAGACCTTGCCAGAGGCCTCAAGTACAGTCCTTTGGCTCAGCTCATCTTCCCCACATGTGGAGCCCTGGCCTCTATTTGCCTCTGTGACTAGACTTTTTGCACTTTTGTGGATGATCATCCTTTCCAGTCAGTACGTTCTTCTAGATATTTTCATAACTTGAATATGGTTACTATCAAATATTTTTAATACCAAAGGGTATATTGTCTCTTTAAGAGTCTGTATTGATCTTGCCTTGGTTTTAAATTTAACTCAGAAGTCTTTTAAATTTCTTCCTAGTTTTTAGGGAAAGTATCACTGTAGCCTGCCTCTGCTGATGATGGGTGGTAATTAAAGAATGGGTTTGCCCAGTGAGAGCAAGTATTGAAGTGCGTCAAGGACAGTGCCCCGGAAAAAATATTAAATTTTAAGACAGGGAAAGGGTAATCTGCAAAAAAAACCAAAACAAAACCAAGAAGGGGTAGGAGAGAGTGGTGTTCTACAACTAAGAGGAGAAGTCTGTGAGACAGGTTGGTTGACGGCATTAAATGTCTCAGTAAAGCCAGACAAGAGTTACTGTAAAAAGAAATGTTTTAGATTACAGAGTTGTCAACCTGTATGAATCCTCAGGTGTTTGGACCTTTAGTCAGTGTGTATTAAGAGACGGGTAAGTTAGGTCTGCTGAATCCAGTTGGCTTTTTAGGTTCTTATTTCTGATTTCATTTGGCTTTTTTTTTTTTTTTTTTTTTCCAAATTTATTATTTATGTTTGGCTGCGTTGGGTCTTCATTGCTGCACGTGGGCTTTCTCTAGTTGCGGCGAGCGGGGGCTACTCTTCGTTGCAGTCTGCGGGCTTCTCGTTGCAGTGACTTCTCTTGTGGAGCACGGGCTATATGCATGCAGACTTCAGTAGTGGTGGCTCGTGGGTTTAGTTGCTCCTTGGCTGTGGGATCTTCCCGGACCAGGGCTCGAACCTGTCTCCCCTGCATTGGCAGGCAGATTCGTAACCACTGCGCCACCAGGGACGTCCTCATTTGGCTTCTTAAATGGTGATCTGTGAAGAACCTAAATGTGTCATGGGTTAACGAAAATTAAAGCTTTTGAGAATCTCATTGTTTTGATAGAATATCTATACTTTTAGATTTGATAGCCCATATCTGTGTGGATTTATGAAGGAGATAGAAAAATTTGTAGAATAGTGGCTATTGAATAATCATATCCAAAGGATTCAGACTGATGGTGATTTTTGGCCTAGATGGAGGTTTCTAGTAATTTTCTCAGGATTGTACCTGTCACTGCTTCCTATACTTTATTTTTAAGCTAGTGAATTAAAAGAAGAAATAATCTTAGCATAGTTTAAAATCAAACACCTAAGCCAAATTAAAATTTGGATAATTGAAACTGAAAACCTATATCCACTGTCCTTTTAGGATCAGATCATTGTGATATGACTGTATATCAAGTTCTTTCTTCAGGTTCTCATTCAAAACCCTTGGGCTTGCTTGGGAATGGGCAGAAGTTTCGGGATAATGGAAATGTTCTAAAATTAGATTGTGGTTATGGTTACCAACTCTAAATTTAGTAAAAATTAATTGGATTTTATAGTGTGTAAATTATAACAAAACAGCTGTTTAAAAAAATACCTGTGGGACACCTATACAACTTTAACTCTTTGTATGTGTCACAGTACTGTCATGTGGAAAGGGAATGGTTTTAAGGTGGTTATAAAAAAATTATGAAATGATTTAAAGCAGCCTCTGTATTTTTAAACAGATTTGATCCTCAAGAAAGTGAAATGGGACAGAATGTTCAAAAGAAATATAATCATAAAAAGGAATTTTCTTGTAGTGGTACATACCCATCACTAGAAAAGAAAAAGGTTGACATTTCTTTCCAAACTAGTGAAGCCCCCCCACCAACTCCTTTGCAACGGGAAAGCAGTGATGCGCGTTTAGAAGCAAAACACTTCCCGCCACAGAGCAAGGTTGTTGCAGTAACCCCCTGTGAAACCCTTGCTGCTCTGCCTCAGGCGGGACCGAGCCCTGATGTGATCATCGAAGAAGTCATCGAAGAAGACCTGGAAAGTGAGTGAAAATAGAAAAGCAAGGAAACAATATATTGTGTGTGGAATGAGAAACGAAGTTAGTACCTTTTTGTCCCTGTACTTAACAAACATATTGCTGTTATCTTACACCTCATTCTGAGTTAATCTGTTGATTCCATGCCCCTACTTTCACATTTTCCAAAGTTAGGATAATTTTTAATGCAATAATATAGCTAAACTCTAATATTTGGTTTAATTAGGGTGTTTGACTTTTTAGTGTTCCACATACAAACCTCTATAAAAGATGAAAATACTATAAATAAATGACAACCATATTAGAAACAGTCTGATGACTTTGTTCTTAAATTTAAGAACAGCATATCTTAAATCTTTGTTCTGAGATACAGTCCTTTATAAAATGAACAAGCATGAATGTAGTAGCATCTGTTAATAATGTTTGTTAACATTTAAATGTATCATAATTGTTTGATTAGATTTCCAATGTTGGTGTTCACCCCAATTCAAAATAAAGGACATGCTGTTTTCTCTCATTTCCACAATATTATTATTATCTCACATTATCTCAGTGAGTTAAGAGAACTATCAGGACTTGGCCTGCTGATACAAGGGGGTCTTGCCCTTCCAGTCTTTTGCCCATTCAAGTACAGCTTTTTAAACAGTATGTTAAGTATGCCATTGTCAGCATAATAAAACTAATAACAATTGCCTTTATTTTCTCTCTTGACGAAGCATGCTTCACAGATTATCTTGTGGAGACACCTAGATATCCAAAAGAGCCTCTTCAGAAAAAATCATCTGTTCCTTTTGGATCAAAAGCAGGTACGTTAACAACTCTGAACTTGTTGAAGCAGAGTTAATACATAGTAACTCTTATGGAGAGGGAGGCAGTGAGTAAAATGAATTTTACTAATAACTAAAACTTAGTTATTTATTTATTTTTGCCACGCCACATGGCTTGTGAGATCTTAGTTCCCCGACCAGGGATCAAAACCAGGCCCACAGCAGTGGAAGCGCGAGTCCTAACCACTGGCCCTCCAGGGAATTCCTAAAACTTCTTCCTTTTTACTGTTATAAGTTCTGGCTGTTACTGGCAAAAATATTTCTGAAATTTATAACACTTCTCTCAGCTGTCTCCCCAGCTACACATACTTATCTCTTTACCTCATCCTCAGTATGGGTATTATTCTGTGTGATCTGTATTGGATAGGTAAAATGATCTATTTGTTCAGTTTTTATCATCTATCTGTACTTCAGTTCCTCCTAGTCTTTGTTCTTTAAACATTTTTACTAGATATACTAGGACACCTACATTGTTCAAAAATTAAATATATATGTATTAAAATACCCTGTGAACCTTTTCCCCTAACCTATTCCCATTCCATTTGTCTCTTCCTCCCTTCCAGTTTCTTTATTCATATTTGAACAAATACACATGTATTATTTTTCTAATTCTCATTTTTGGTTGTTTTTGTACACAAAACATAGCATACCATATACACTGCAGTGTTTTTTTAATTCCTTTCTTTTTTCCTTGTTTTTTTTTTTTGTCTTTTTTTTGGCCACATCACATGGCATGCAGGATCTTAATTCCCCAATCTGGGATCGAACCTGTGCCCCCTGCAGTGGAAGTGTGGAGTCTTAACCACTGGATGGCCAGGGAAGCCCCTTAATTCCTTCCTTAACATTATATTCTGGAGATCTTTTCATATCAGTAGAAACACTTGGCTTAATTACTGCTGTATACAAAAAGTTTCTCACTGTCTTTTATTCTGCCCCACCCTTACTTCCACCAAAACACACATATCTCCCCTTAAATGCTGCTCAGTATGTTGTCTTTCCCAGACTTTTTTTCATACTTCTCCAGCCTGATTTAAGATTCAAAGTGGCTATGAGCTAATTATTAGTTCTTTCAGTTTAGTATAGTTTAAACAGGATTTTGTTTCTATATTAGAAACATCGTTATCAATGGGGTTCTGAGTTCCAATTATTTTATAAATAAATTCTGAAATTTTGTTGTAATACAGTAGAGTTACAGCATATACTCTGACTTTAGAACCTAACCAACTACTTGAACTTCAATTCCACTTATTTAACATATTTTGCAAATAAAATAAAAGGTTTGCAGTTCAGGTTGCTAAAGAAATCATTGTGGAAGTGGGATGTGTTTGTTTTATCAGTCTAGTTACTGTTTGGGGTTTGGGTTACCTTTTGTGGGCCCAGGTATTCTAGAGTTTGCAGTGCTACAAGACACATTCTTTCAAAGGATACTGCATTCAGTTTCTGTGAATTCTTTCCTGACTTTTGGCTTATTAATGTGGTTTAAATATTCTCATCCAGGTTCTCCAGAGCTAGTTTTTGTAAGCCATGTAATACATCCTTGCCACTTCTACATTCGGAAGTATTCACAAATAAAAGATGCAACAGTATTGGAAAAGAAGGTGAATCAGTTTTGCAGTAAGAGTGTATACCTTGATCCTTCAGACATTTTGGAGCTAGGTAATGAAATATTACTCTAAGTTAAAATATGAAGCTTATTTAAATATTATAATATTGGCCAACCCATACAGACTTCTTGTAATACAGATTTGTGCAAGCATAAAGGTTTTGGAATTATTTAACATAAGTTCAGTTTTATTTAGGTAACTTAGCTAAGTATTAAAATCAACTTTTTTTTTTTTTCTGCTCAGAGTTACCTAGTAGTAATATTATTACAGTATACAGTATACATAATTCCAGTATTTTTAATGTCATTTAAAAATGATTTTTAAATATTTTTAGTATCATTTGCCAAGTTTAACTGGAGTCATACTAATTTGGAGCTTGCTTTCTTTTTTTTATGTTCTTTTCCATTATGGTTTATCACTGAATATTGAATATAGTTCCCTGTGCTATCCAGTAAGACTTTGTTGTTTATCCATTCTATTTATAATAGTTTGCATCTAGCAACCACAAACTCCCACTTCATCAAAAACCAAATATGGTATTTGTCTTTCTCTTTTTGACTTCACTTAGTATGATAATCTCTAGTCCATCCATGTTGTTGCAGATGGCATTATTTTGATCTTTTTTATGGCTGAATAGTATTCCATTGTATATACGTACCACATCTTCTTTATCCATTCGTCTGTCACTGGACATAAAATTGACTGTTGAGTGAGATATACACAAAAACTCCATTATGGAGTAAGGTGAGATATTTTTAAAATTACAAAACCCATGATGGGTTATATAATTTGTCCCCTCATCTCCAGAGAAAAGTATTCCTCTGAGTGTTCCTTGTAGTACGACTACCATCCCCTGCTGTCTACATGTGAATGTTGAAGATGTCGTTGAACGCCTGAGTGAGATAGATGCAGGGCAGTGGCATCCATTTCCTAGGGTCACACAGAGGGTAGTTGGTAAATTTAATCAGTCCATCTTAATTCTAAGGCTGTGTGTAATTTGCTGTAATTTAGGCTTTCATTACAAACGTTTTCCTTGTAACACTTGATTAAATTTGATTATACTCTGTAATAAGATGAAGCTATGATTTGTTTATTAATAGAGCATTTTTCTCATTCTATTAATATCAATGCCTATATATAACTAATACCAAAAAGTGCTATATTGTCTGTTCAGCTTTATAGTATGGGGTTTTTTTTTAATTTTTAAATTTTTTGGCTGCATCGGGTCTTGGTTGCGGCACGTGGGACCTTTCATTGCAGTGCGTGGGCTTCTCTAGTTGCAGTGCATGGGCTTCTCTCTAGTTGTAGCATGTGGGTTTTCTCTCTCTAGTTGTGACGCGTGGGTTCCAGGGCATGTGGGCTCTGTTGTTTGTGGCACTCAGGCTCTCTAGTTTGAGGCACGTGGGCTTAGTTGCCCTGCGGCATGTGTTATCCTAGTTCCCCGACCAGGGATTGAACCCACATCCCTTGCATTGGAAGGGGGATTCTTTACCACTGGACCACTGGGGAAATCCCCATAGTAGTTCTTAAAAGTGTTAACTAACTCTCAGCTCATCTTTGTAGCTTATCAGAATATCAGAAGACTAGAATCATCATATACTTCTGATAAAAATGAATAATAATTTTTAAAGTTAAAGAAACAGTGTTTAGGGCCTTCTCTGGTGGCACAGTAGTTAAGAATCCTCCTGCCAGTGCAGGGGACACGGGTTCGAGCCTTGGTCCAGGAAGATCCCACATGTCACAGAGCAACTAAGCCTGTGCGTCACAACTACTGAGCCTCTGCTCTAGAGCCTGCAAGCCACAACTGCTGAAGCCTGTGTGCACTAGAGCCTGCGAGCCACAACTGCTGAAGCCTGTGTGCCTCGAGCCCGTGCTCTGCAACAAGAGAAGCCACCACGGGACTTCCCTGGTGGCGCAGTGGTTAAGAATCCACCTGCCAATGCAGGGGACATGGGTTCGATCCCTGGTCTGGGAAGATCCCACATGCCACGGAGCAACAGCCTGTGTGCCACAACTACTGAGCCTGCATGCCACAACTACTGCAGCCCACGCACCTAGAGCCCTGCTCTGCAACAAGAGATGCCACCACAATGAGAAGCCCATGCACCTCAACGAAGAGTAGCCCCCGCTCGCAGCAACTAGAGAAAAGCCCGTGTGCAGCCATGAAGACCCAGCACAGCCAAAAATAAATAAATAGAATAAATTAATTTTAAAAATCGTGTTTAAATTCTGAATATCTAAGGAGGGAAGAGTGTAGTGTTAAACTTAATTTTACGGCTGCAAATAATTCTCTAAATTTAATACATGCACAAAAGAGCTCAGTTTAGATTTAGAAAATGTTCTAAGAAAGCCAAAAAGTCATCCTTTAAGTTGTCAAGTATAATTATTATTTCAAGGTAGATATACATGATTTAAATACTCATTTATCGTTTTTCTTTCAATTTTTTTATTTTTGGCTGCGTTGGGTCTTCGTTGCTGCATGTGGGCTTTCTCTAGTTGTGGCGAGCAAGAGCTACTCTTTGTTGCGGTGCACAGGCTTCTCATTGTGGTGGCTTCTCTTGTTGCGGAGCACAGGCTCTAGGCGCGCGGGCTTCAGTAGTTGTGGCTCACAGGCTCAGTAGTTGTGGCACACGGGCTTAGTTGCTCCAGGGCATGTGGGATCTTCCCAGACCAGGGTTCGAACCCGTGTCCCCTGCATTACCCTGGATTCTTAACCACTGTGCCACCAGGGAAGCCCTTATTTATCTTTCAAGAAATTAATGGTAAGGGAAGAAATGTAATATAACGCTTTAGCAGAGTTTCCTCTTGTTCCCTTTTCCTGCCTGTGTTCTTCATTATAAAGAACAACAGATTACTTCAATAGACTTTTATCTCATCTATTGCAAGAAAGAATAGTTTAATAGCGTATAGTTTAAAACTAAGAATATTGGTTATATGGTATATCAGCATAAGAGAAGGGTTGATGACAATCTCAAGGCCAAAACAGATGTTTTGGTAGAACTTAAAAGGTTGCCCTGATGTGCCTCTCAACTATCCTGTTTTTATTAGCATGTATATAGAGGGGATTATGCAGCATCTCTCTGTATATAATCAGTGATCAAGTCTTAACAAGTATATTTCTGATGCTAGATGAGTTTTTAAGAGGATGGGCTCTAAGACTACCTGGGTTCTCTTCCTACCTCTTCTAAGTAGCCATGTCGCTTCGGCTGGGTTTTCAGCCTCTTTTTGCGTAGTTTCCTCACCTATGGGATGGAAGCACCATCTCCATGGGGTTGTTGTGGGGAGGAGGTGAATTCAAACATAAAATACTGAGAACATTGCTGAGCCTATAGTAAAAATAAAAATTCTTTCTAACTTGATCTTTTTTTCTGGTTATTAATTTGTAATTCATCTGATCCCTCCATAAGGAAAGACCATAAGGTCTTCCTCTGCTGCTTGGTCCTTGGTTCATCTTCCCCTTCTCTGAACTCCACTGTGTATTAATTTCTTAATTTTGGCCTTTCACACTCTCCCTTTCTTGGTTTCTTTACTTTCACTCCCCTTTTACCAAGAGAATGTCATTGCTGCTTCCTTTATGCTACTAAAGTATTTTATAGATTTCAGTATATATATATCTGTACTTGCATGTGTGTACATGCACAAGGATAGGTCTTTAGTGTTATAAGTACAGTGTATTATAGTCACTTGCCTGTCTCCTTTCCTTTCTTGAGCTTCTTGATAGCAGGACGGTCTTACTCATCTTTGTTATAGTTTATAAAACACAGGTCCTCAGTAAAGGACTGCTGGCTTTGTTTTCTTTGTTTTTACGTCCCCATCTAGGACATAAGTTTCTGTATAACAGAAACTGCCAAAATACACTACCTTTTAATCCCTCTCATAGCACTGACACAGTACTGTATCATCAGTTAATAAATGAATTAAGACTTCTTAGTGGTGGAACTAATGTACATGTTTGTAAATTAGAGCTAATTAGATATTCTTCTTCATAAACATTGATAATGATTTGTCTCCATTATTTAGGTGCAAGAATATTTGTCAACAGTATTGAAAATGGAATGTGGTGTCGAGGAACTATTACTGAATTAATTCCAATAGGAAGTGAAAGTATTAGAAAACCTTGTATTCCAACCAAATTCTCAGTCCACAAAGTTGCACTAATACAAATATTCATGGTAGATTTTGGAAATTCTGAAGTCCTGATTGTTGCAGGGTATGTTATTTTATAATTACTATGTATTCCTGGTCTGCTTAGAAACACTTGTGATGGGGGAGGAGGGGAGATACTAAAGAAGAAAGAAAAGTAGGAAGAGGTAGAGAGGAATAAGTTATCCTTCTTCACTTCCAAGGCATATACCTTTTATTTTGCTCTGTAATTTGTCTTACTAATTACTAAATTAGTAAAGTATTAGCTATCAGTGTTACTAGATTGGGAGCTTGGAAAAAGAACTTTCTGATGTTTCAAACTTAAATGCTCTTCTATATAGCCTCAAAGCAGGAAATGAAGCACAAAAATGGTGGGGTTTTTTTGTTTTGTTTTGTTTTTTGCGGTACGCGGACCTCTCACTGTTGTGGCCTCTCCTGTTGTGGAGCACAGGCTTTGGATGCACAGGCTCAGCGGCCATGGCTCACGGGCCTAGCCGCTCCGCGGCATGTGGGATCTTCCCGGACCGGGGCATGAACCCGTGTCCCCTGCATCGGCAGGCGGACTCTCAACCACTGCTCCACCAGGGAGGCCCCAAAAATGGTTCTTTTAAATAAAATGTTACGGTTAGTGGCCAGATGATTGAGTAAAATTTTTAATCATATTTCCATAATTCCATTATTGTATGTTAAAGTGGCATAGTGTCTAACTCTAGGTGTTCAAAACTGTTTCCCTCAGTCTTCTAGGAAAATAAAACAAACTGAAAATGTTCTTCTAGTAAGGACCAGTATTAACTCTTGCATGGTCACTTTATTAAATGGTCATAGCTTTATAAATAGATTTCTCTTTGGGGGTGTCATTATGCCTTTTAAATTTAAACCAAATAGGTATATGAAAGACAATCCAGATGAAGGCAGTTGAGATTTATTTCTATAGGTAGAAACAGTGTCTGTGTTTATAAAAGCTAGATTAAATCTATATAGTGAGATAGTATGAATCAGAATATAACTTTCTAAGAGAAAAATACCATATATTAACACATTTATATAGAATCTAGAAAAATGGTACTGATGAACCTAGTGTCAGGGCAGGAATAGAGATGCAGATGTAGAGAATGGACTTGAGGACACAGTGGGGGAAGGGTAAGCTGGGACGAAGTGAGAGAGTAGCATTGACATATATACACTACCATGTGTAAAATAGATAGCTAATGGGAAGCAGCTGCATAGCACAGGGAAATCAGCTAGGTGCTTTGTGACCACCTAGAGGGGAGGGATAGGGAGGGTGGGAGGGAGGAGATATGGGGATGTATGTATATGTATAGCTGATTTACTTTGTTATACAGCAGCAATTAACACATCATTGTAAAGCAATTATCATCCAATAAAGATGTAAAAATAAATGAATAAATAAATTTTTAAAAGAATATAACTTCCTAGAAGATTTAACTTAAAGAGAGTATCCTTAGAAATGCATACCTTTTGTGGGGTAAGGCAAGTTTGGGCTTGAAGCATTATCTTCAGTAAATATTGCTTCAATTCTTCCCAGAGTTGGTGATACTTATGTGAGATCAGAACACATTGCTAAGCAGCATGTCACACTAAATGACTTGTGTCTGGCTCTGAGGAAGTCTGAGCCATATATTGAAGGGCTGCTGAAAGACATCCAGCCATTAGCACAGCCATGCTCATTGAAAGACATTGTTCCACAGAATTCAGTAAGTGAGACTTAAATTATTTCTTATTCAGGGGCCAAATAGTCCAGTTTTAGCTATGCATTGCTGATCAGATTACTGAATGTAGGTTCAGTTCTCTTGTTAAATACATTTTGTATAATAAACTATTGGTGCCAATAAAAAAGGAAATGAACTTCAGTTTCTACAATTAGAATCGTTCTTAACGGGAAATTGAGTTGAATATGCATGTGTGAACATAATGATAGGTGAAATATGCAAGTAAACCACAAAATTTTGGAGTCAAATAAATATGGAGAGAAAAATAAATTTTAAATGTTATGTGGTATGTGTTTCCATTCATTTCTTCACTATTTCCATGGCCCTTTGCTCACTGCTTATAGCCTATATTGCATTCTGTTTATATTATTAATGAATATTTATTTCCCAGAAAGATTTAAAACTCCTATGAGACAGAAATTGTGTGTAAAAATACTTGTTAAGCAGTTATATTATTATAAAGTCTGTGAAAGCAGGAGTCTGCACCTTTGCTCATCTTTGTATTCCAACACTTAGCAAATCACTGAGCACGTAGTAGGCGTTCAGCAAATATTTGAAAGAATGAACAAATGAATAAAAAAGTAAAGGGAAACACATACACATATTAGCCCTGGTATTTTCCTCAAAATGGGAAATTTATTTTGGCTTTAATTTTATCTTTTTTTTTTTTTTTGCCTTTTCTATTCTGAGTGGGCTTTACTTTTATACTCACAAAATCTTTAGAAGATGTTTTATTTTTAAGGAATGTGTAGTTTTGGCCTGTGAAATTTACTTTAGGTATGAGTACTTAAAGTTTCAAAGTTCAGTGAGAAATTGTTTTTTCAGTGGGTGAGTATTTTTCCTTATTGTTTAAGTAGCATTTACCTCATATATTGCTAGTAATGGAAACTAAGTTACCTGGTAACGATTGTAAATATCTTTAATGTATGACATGGCTTCCATCATGCTTTCAAAATTACGTTTTGGATTTCATCGTTTAAGTGGAAAATTTGTACATAATACTTGTTTTATTTTTAAACTTTTATTTATTATCTTGATATTAATATTCAGAAGTAAAACTAAGTCCTGAAGTACAACAGCTTATGGTCACCTTGAGACCATGTTTATAAAATCTAAGTGTGATCCGTACATTGTGCATACATAAAGACTGTCCTTGGGTTTGTGGGCCCAGCTGCTTCTAAATATCTATGGTTGGTTAAGTGCCTTTGTTCGAATTTGCAGACTTTGGCTGTTAGAAAGCTAAATCTACAACATTGTACCATTAGAGCTAATTATAATTACTGAATACATTGGAATTTTACTTTTTCCACAGACTGAAGGCTGGGGAGAAGAAGCTAAAATAGAATTTTTGAAAATGGTAAATAAGAAGGCTGTTTTAATGAAAGTTTTTAAAGAAGAAGATGGTGTGCTAATTGTAGATCTGCAGAAGCCACCAACAAATAAAATAAGCAGTGATATGCCTGTGTCACTTAGAGATGCATTAGTTTTTATGGAACTAGCAAGGTAGGTAACTTATTAAAATGTAAATATTTTCAAGGTTATAGCTATAAATTGGAACAGCAGATTTTACCTTTAAAAAATATGGGCTCTGGGGCCTCCCTGGTGGCGCAGTGGTTGGGAGTCCGCCTGCCGACGCGGGGGACGCGGGTTTGTGCCCTGGTCCAGGAGGATCCCGCGTGCAGCGGAGCGGCTGGGTTCATGAGCCGTGGCCGCTGAGCCTGCGCGTCCGGAGCCTGTGCTCCGTAACAGGAGAGGCCACAACAGTGAGAGGCCCGCGTACCGCAAAAAAAAAAAAAAAAGGGCTCTAAAGTGAACTGTCACATACACTAAGAGGGCGCACCAAATCCTAACCACTAGACCACCAGGGACATCCTAACATACTCGAAGAGGTTAAAAATATTGCTGTCAGAGTTTTCTAAGTATGGTTGTCTGTGAAAATTGCATTCAGGTCATTTGATTTAAGGAAATAGAAAAATTAAGGTAGCTCAAAATAGAAACTATTGGTAGATACGGAACATTTTTTTAGACTCTTGCTAACTTTTACAAGTAGCTCCACTAGGGTTTCAAGAATTATAGTTTAAGAGTTCTTACATTTTCTAACCTCTGGAATAAGATCATGATCACCACTCTATATTTAATGTATGAATCTAGAGTAGATACTTAAATTTCTTTCCTTTCTCATGTCTGATGAACAAAGTAAGATGACTAAGTAACCACAGAGATGATGGAAGATACTACTTTCTGTCCTGAGCAATTACACGACTCTGGAAGTGACCCAAGTAGATTCCATTCTGGAAAAATAAAACTTAAGTAGAGTATTGGAGCTGAAAGGGGTCACAGAAACCCCTCAGCTGGCCTTTCTGATTGCTACCAGATGCTGGGTATTGTCAACCAAAAGAGTAGAAACTTTGAGTAGAACATACAGGCCCAACTCACAAATGTTCCAGCACAAACTTGAAAGTTAATTATTGAGTTTTGAGACTTGACCTCTTATTTATCCTGGTTTGATAATTGGAGACAATACTAAGAAATGTTGTAAGTTAGAAGAGAGAAATTGGAAAAATACTCTTGGTAGATAAATCAGTATGTGTGTAAGTCCTTTCTTCAGATCAATTAATCCACTGAGAGAAGAGAGACTTAATGGCTCTTGCTTATGCTTTTAATTAGGTTTAGGTCTCAGTTATCAAGAAGTCACTCTGAAAAAAATACGACTTTACACTATCATCCACCTGTTTTGCCTAAGGAAATGACAGATGTTTCAGTTATGGTTTGTCATATAAATAGTCCTACTGATTTCTATCTTCAGTTGGTAAGTACATAGTGGTCCTTTGAGACAAAGTATTTTTTCAAATTTTAAGTAGAAATTTATAATGGAAGTGAGTGCCCAGTATGAATTGAGAGCAAACCACTATCAACCTTCTGCAAATTTAAGTTTCTTAGTAGCTTAGTAGTTTCTTGTTTTTAAACAAGAAATTCACGTGATTCATAGTAAATTGAAGGAAATCTTTATCAGGCAAGTTAGTGAAGTATGGAGGGGAAGGAGAATGAAGGATCCCTAGTGTGTAAATGTTTCTTGCTACTTTCTGAAATCTAGAAACCAGGAGAGCATGTAGAGCTGGCAAATCAAAATAAAATGATAACACCTGCTTCTGATAATGTATGAGAATTTACTTATTATTCCTAGGTAATTTTCTGAATTACAATACCAAAATAGATTCAGATTAAAGGCATTCATAGAAAATTTTGGGTATATGACTGATGGGCCTGTTTTAGATAGCTACCAGCATTAAAGTTTATCTTTATTGATCTCTTTGTGTCCATGCTTTATGTGTCACACACAAAGCAGTGTGGCCCTTAGAATGAGTTAATTCCAGTCCATTGCCCATTTTTGAATTGGATTATTTATTTTGCTGTTGTTGGGTTATAGGAGATCTTTATACATTATGGATATTAATCCTTTATCAGATATATCATTTTCAGATGTTTTCTCCTATTCTGTGGCTTACCTTATCACTCTCTTGATAGCATTCTTTCAAAAAGTTTTTAATTGATAAAGTCCAGTTTATCTACTTTTTCTTTTGTTGCCGGTATTTTGATGTCATATCCAAGAAATCATTGCCAATCTAACATCGTGAAGCTTTCCCCCCTGTGTTTTCTTCTGTGAGTTTTATAGTTTTAGCTCTTACATTTAGGTCTTTGAGTTATTTTGAGCTAATTTTTATATATGGTGTAAGGGAAAGGTTCATTCTTTCCCATTTGGATATCCAGTTTACCCAGCACTGTTTGTTGAAAAGATGGTCTTTTCTCCATTGTATGGTCTGGGCACTCTTGTCAAAACTCAGTTGACCATATACATGAATGTTTATTTCTGGGCTCTCTTTTCTATTCCATTGGTCCATCCGTCCTTATGGCAGTAGCACACTGGTTTTTTTGGTTGTTTTTTTTTTAATTGAAGTATAGTTGATTTACAGTGTGCCAATCTCTGCTGCACTGCAGAGTGACTCGGTTATATACATATATACATCCTTTTTTTTTTTTTTTTTTGCGGTATGCGGGTGTCACCACTGTGGCCTCTCGCGTTGCGGAGCGCAGGCTCAGCGGCCATGGCTCACGGGCGCAGCCGCTCCGCAGCATGTGGGATCTTCCCAGACCAGGGCACGAACCTGTGTCCCCTGCATCGGCAGGTGGACTCTCAGCCACTGCACCACCAGGGAAGCCCTACATTCTTTTTTAATATTCTTTTCCATTATGGTTTATCCCAGGAGATTGAATATTGTTCCCTGTGCTGTACAGTAGGACCTTGTTGTTTATCCACTGTAAACGTAATAGTTTGCATCTACCAACCCCAGACTCACAGTCCATCCCTCTGCCTCTCACCCTCCCCCTTGGCAACCACACGTGTGTTTTCTATGTCTGTGAGTCTATTTCTGTTTTATAGATAGGTTCATTTTTGCCATATTTTAGATTCTACATGTAAGTGATATCATATGGTATTTGTCTTTCTCTTTCTGAATTACTTCACTTAGTATGATAATCTCTTGTTGCATCCATGTTGCTGCAAATGGCATTATTTTGTTCTTTTCTATGGCTGAATAGTATTCCATTGTATATATATACCACATCTTCTTTATCCTTTTATCTTTCGATGGACATTTAGGTTGCTTCCATGTCATGGCTGTTGTGAATGGTGTTGCTATGAACATAGGGGTGCGTGTATCTTTTTGAATTACAGTTTTCTCTGGATATATGCCCAGGAGTGGAATTGCTGGATCATATGGTATATCTCTATTTTTAGTTTTCTAAAACCTCCATACTGTTCTCCGTAGTGGCTGCACCAATTTACATTCCCACTAACAGTGTAGGAGGGTTCCCTTTTCTCCACAGCCTCTCCAGCGTTTGTTATTTGTAGACTTTTAATATTTTTAATTTTTTTGCTTTTATTTACTTTTTTGGTCATGCCACATGGCATGCAGGATCTTAGTTCCCCAGCCAGGGATCGAACCTGTGCCCCCTGCAGTGGAAGCACGGAGTCTTAATCACTGGACCATCAGGGAAGTCCCTATAGACTTTTTCTTTTTTTTTTTTTTTAATGGCTGTGTTGGGTCTTAGTTGCTGCACGCAGGCATTCTCTAGTTGTGTCGAGTGGGGGCTACTCTTCGTTGTGGTGTGCAGCCTTCTCATTGCAGTGGCTTCTCTTGTTTCAGAGCATGAGCTCTAGGCACGCGAGCTTCAGTAGTTGTGGCACACGGGCTCAGTAGTTGTGGCGCGTGGGCTTAGTTGCTCCGTGGCATGTGGGATCTTCCTGGACCAGGGCTCGAACCCGTGACTCCTGCATTGGCAGGTGGATTCTTAACCACTGCACCACCAGGGAAATCCCCCTATAGACTTTTTAATGGTGGCCATTCTGACCAGTGTGAGGTGGTACCTCATTGTAGTTTTGATATGCATTTCTCTAATAATTAGTCATGTGGAGCATCTTCTCATGTGCCTACTGACCATCTGTATGTCTTTGGAGAAATGTCTATTAAGGTCTCCTGCCCATTTTTCAGTTGGGTTTTTTTGTTGTTGTTGTTGTTGTTGAGTTGTATGAGCTGTTTATATATTTTGGAGATTAAGCCCTTGTCGGTTGTATCATTTGCAAATATTTTCTCCCATACTGTAGGTTGTCTTTTCGTTTTGTTTATGGTTTTCTTTGCTGTGCAAAAGCTTGTGAGTTTCATCAGGTCCTGTTTGTTTGTTTTTGTTTTTATTTCTATTGCCTTGGGAGACTGACCTAAGAAAACATTGGTACAGTTTATTACAGAGAATGTTTTGCCTATGCTCTCTTCTAGGAGTTTTATGGTTTTATGTCTTATAAAAGTCTTCAAGCCATTTTGAGTTTATTTTTTGTGCATGGCGTGAGGGTGTGTTCTAACTTCACTGATTTACATGCAGCTGTCCGACTTTCCCAGCACCACTGCTAAAGAGACTTTTTCCCATTTTATATTCTTGCCTCCTTTTTTTTTTTTTTTTTTTTTTGCGGTACGCGGGCCTCTCACTGTTGTGGCCTCTCCTGTTGCGGAGCACAGGCTCCGGACGCACAGGCTCAGCAGCCATGGCTCACGGGCCCAGCCATTCCGCAGCATGTGGGACCCTCCCAGACCAGGGCACAAACCCGTGTTCCCTGCATCAGCAGGCGGACTCTGAACCACTGCGCCACCAGGGAAGCCCTACTACATTTTGGCTTAGAAAAGATTTCATAGGAACACTCCACTTTCAGATAGCAGGGATACCTGTATTTGTCCTTTTGGCACTGGCTTTTTTCACTTAGCATAATGCCCCATGTTGTAGCGTGTGACAGGACTTAACTTCTTTAAGGCTGACTAATATTCCATTGTATGTATATACCACATTTTATTAATTCATTCATCCATTGATGGACATTTGGTTTGCTTCTACCTCTTGACTATTGTGAATGATGCTGCAATGAACAGGGGTGTGGAAATACTGTAGTGTCATGTTTTGGTTCCCTTCTTATTTCCTTTTGTGTATCTATATATTTATCTATTGTTACCATGGGGATTACATATAACATCCTAAAGTTACAGAAGTTAATACGAATTGATACCAACTTTAATTGAGCAAAACCCTACTCGTGTATAACTCCATTCTCCTTTTATATTATTGATCTCAGAAATGAATCTGTGTACATTGTGTGCTCAATAATGTAGATTTATAATTATTTTTATGCATTTATCTTTTAAATCCTGTAGAAAATAAAAGTGGAATTACAAACTAAAGTTAATAATATTGGCTTTCATGTTTGTCCACGTATTTATGTTAACCACAGATCTTTACATTTTAATGTGGCTCTGAGTTACACTCTAGCACCTTTCATTTCCTCCTGAATGACTCCCTTTAGCATTGTTTATAAGACAGGTCTGGTGTTAGTGAACTTCCTCACCTCTTGTTTATCTGTGAATAGCTTATTTCTTCCTGTCTTTTGAAGGATAGTTTTGCTGGATCTGTAATTCTCAGTTGATGCTTTTTTTCTTTCAGGAGTTTAAATATTATCTTCTGACCTCCAGGATTTCTGATGAGAAGTCAGATGATAATCTTATTGATGATCCCTTATATATGACAAGTCACTTCTCTCTTGCTGCTTTCACAACTCTCACTTTGTCTGTGGCTGTTGACAGTTTGTTTATCATGCATCTAGTGTGTCTCTCTTTGAATTTATCCTACTTGGCGTTTTTTGAGTATAGTAACTTTCTAGGGCAGCTATAACAAAGTGCCACAGGGAATTGCTTGGCGGTACAGTGGTTAGAACTCTGCGCTTTCACTGCCAGGGGCCAGGTTCAATCTGTGGTCAGGGAACTAAGATCCCACAAGCTGTGTGGCATGCCCACTCCCACCCCCCTCGTGCAAAAAGTGCCATATAGTAGGTAGTTTAAAAAAGCAGAAATTTATTTTCTCACAGTTCTGGAGTCTGCAAGTTTAAGATCAAGGTGTTGGCAGAGTTGGTTCCTTCTGTGGTCTGGGAGGGAAGATCTATTCCATGTCTCTCCCCTAGATTTGGTGGTTTGCCGGCAGTCTTTAGCACTCATTGGCTTCTGCTGCATCATCCCAGTCTCTGCTTCCTTCACATGGCGCTCTCTCTGTGTACTTGTCTGTCTCAATTTTTTAATACAGACAACAGTCATGTTGAATTAGGTCCCGCATAAGACTTTAACTTGATAATACCTATCAAGGTAAAACCCTATCTCCAAATAAGGACACATGCTGAGGTACTGGGGGGGTTAGAACTTCAACATATTTGGGGGGGAGGACACAATTTAACCCATAAGCAGTCCACTTTCTGCTGTATCAAAAATTTCCTCCCCACATGCAATAATGCCATCCCAACATTCCAAAAAATCTTAATCATTCTAGCATCAAATCTAAATCCAGAATCTCATATAAAATCACTAAATCCCTGATTATCTGAATCAGGTATAGGTAAGAATTGTTTAACTCAAGCTGAGGCAGAACTCCTCTCTGTCTCTGAATCTGTGAGACCAGACAGTAAGTCTAAAACCTAGCAGGGAAAATTCCATTAGATTCTTATGGCTTGAGAATAATCCTCATTGGCTGGATGCTCTGTCCTCCAGTCCCACTAGGGTGGTGGCCCTACCCCTTCAGTCATGGCAGCAACCTCACCCATTGGAATTGAGGATTTATCCTAACCCTCTGGAACCCAGGAGGAGGCCCCATCCCTGGAACAGAGGAGGAACCAGCCCTGCCTCTCAGGTCTGTGCCCTCTGGGCCTGAGTAGCAGTTGCAGACACACTAGCCTCTGAATCTCCTTCAGGATCAGTCTTCCCTTTTCTTGAAACATAAGTTCATAACTGAATAGCTCTGTCAGCTCACTTCCTGCCTATAGAATCCCACAAGCCCACTGGCCCCCCTTCATTTCCTCTCACCTCTGTCCCCTTCAGTTCACGCTGGCATTGTTTCTGCTGAGATGAATGATTAGATCCACAAGTCATATACCCATAATCTCTTTTTTTTTGGCGGTACGCGGGCCTCCCACCACTGCGGCCTCTCCCATTGTGTAGCACAGGCTCCGGACGCGCAGGCTCAGCGGCCATGGCCCATGGGCCCAGCCGCCCAGCAGCATGTGGGATCCTCCCAGACTGGGGCATGAACCCGCATCCCCTGCATCAGCAGGCGGACTCCCAACCACTGCGCCACCAGGGAAGCCCTACGCATAATCTCTTGAGCAGACACTGTCCAGCCGTGCCCTTGGTGTTCACTCCAGAGCTTGCTTTCTCATTTTTTGAAATACATATAGGCTGAGAATTTTCTAAATCTTCAGATTCTGCTTCCTTTATGTTTAACAATTTATTCTTCAATTTATGTCTGTCCTCTCACATTTTATTATAAGCAGCAGGGAGAAACCTGGCTGGCACTTTGACACTTTGCTTAACAGTGTCCTCAGCTAAATATCCAAGTTCAACTTTTCACCCAGTAGAACATAATTCAGCCAAGTTCTCTACCACTGTGTAAAAAGGATTGCCTTTCCTCCAGTTTTCAGTATCATATTCCTCATTTCTGTCTGAAATCTCACCAGAAGCGCCTTTAACATCCATATTTCTGCCAGTAATCTTTCCAAAGCAATCTGGTTATTTTCATTCAAGTACCGCATAATTCTTCCTTTTCTTTCTATTCATTACCCAATTTCAAAGCTTCTCTCACATGTTAGGTATTTATTACAACAGCACACTACTTTCCTATTCCAAAATCTGTATTCATTTCTTAGGGGTGCCATAAGAAAGTTCCACAAGTTAAGTGGCTTAAACAACATAAATTTATTGTCTCACAGTTCTGGAATCTAGAAGTGTGAGATCAAGTTGTTAGTAGTGTTGGTTCCTTCTGAAGGTTGTGAGTGAGAATCTATTCCATGCCTTTTTTCCTAGCTTCTGGTGGTTAGCTGGAAAATTTGGTGTTCAGTGGCTTCTGCCTCACTCCAGTTTCTGCCTTCATCTTTACATGCATTCTCCTGTGTATGTGTCTTTGTGCCCAAATTTACCCCTTTTAATAAGGACACCAATCACATTGGATTAAGGCCTACTTTAACGACCTCATTTTAACTTGATAAATACCCTATCTCCAAATAAGGTCATGTTTTGAGGTTCTGGGGATTACAACTCCAACATATCTTTTTGGAGGAGACATAAATCAACCCATAACGTTGCTTGGATTTGTAGATTTGTGTATTTCATCAAATTTGGGAAGTTTTTGGTCATTATTTCTTCAGATACTCTTTCTGCTCCTTTCTTTCTCTCTTCTCTTTCTGGGACTCCCATAATGCATATGTTGGTGTGATTAATATCTCACAAATACTTTGGTCTCTGTTCACTTAATTCTTTCTTCTTTCTGTTCCTCACTATTTCAGTTGTCCTATATTCAAGTTCACTGACTCTTCTGCCTGATCAAATCTGCTATTGAACCCCTCCAGAATATTTTTTGTTTCAGTTATTGTACTTTTCAGCTCCAGAATTTGATTCCTTTTTATAATTACTGTCTCTTTGTTGATACTTTCATTTTAATCCTTTATTGTTTTCCTGGTTTTCTCTAGTTCTTTGTCCATGTTTTCCTTTAGCTCTTTGAGCATATTTAAGACAGTTGTTCTAAAGTCTTTGTCTAGTAAATCCATTATCTGGGCTTCCTAAGGGCTGATTTCTGTCTGTTTATCTTGTTCCTTGGAATGAGCCATGTTTTCCTGTTTCTTTGTATGCCGTCTGATTTCTTGTTGAAAATTAGGCATTGACTATTATATAACTCTGAAAGATCACCCACCACGCACATCCTGGATTTTTTAAAATTGTTGAAGACTAGTAGTTGGTTTATTTTAAGACTTTTTCAAACTATTCTTACAAATACTATTCCTAGTATGTGATAACTGAAGTCTCTCTGTTCTTTTAGCTCGTGTTCAGCAAATGTTTATGTTGATTTCCTTGAATGTTGAAAGCTTAATTGGGTGTTTGCTTGGGTGCTGTAAGCCTTTGTTTCCCAGAGCTCTAACAAAGTTGGTTCAGATGGTTTCTCATTTTTTCAGTGTTTCTGTGGGGACACAAGAGCTTGGAGCTTCAGAGTCTGCTGTTTTGCTGATGTCATTTCTCTGTTGAATTTTCCAGTGTTCCATTTGGGTAATCTGTTAATGGAAGAATATGAATAATACCTACTTAGAAATAAAGGTTTACAGTCTGTGCATCCAGACCTCCGTCCATTTCCTCCATCACATATAGTAGTCCCCCCTTGTCTGCAGGGGATACAAGACTCCCAGTGGACGCCTGAAACTGTGGACAGTACTGAACCCTGTATATATGATGTTTTTTCCTATACATGTATACCTAAGATACAGTTTAATTTATAAGTTAGGCACAGCAAGAGATTAACAACAATAACCAACAATAAAATAGAACAATTACAACAATGTACTGTGGAAAAAAAAAAAAGGTTTAAAGTGTTGTGAAAATAATTTATATGAAATAACAAAAGATTCAGAAAATTTCCACTTGCATTATTATACCCACAAAAGAGAAAAACTTCATTTTTTGACCATTTGAGATGGATTTTAAAATATTTTTCATCTTAATAATTGGTATTTGGAAAAATAAACATTTATCCTTGGTTTTGTTTTAGGAGCTGTGTTTTAAGTAGTATAAGAACATCAGGTTTTAAAGTAACCAAATAGTCCCATTTAATAAGATAAAGCTCTATTCAATTATGCAGTCATTTCACAAAGTCTACTGAAATGATTGATTTATTAAAGAAGATTTATCAATTCACATTAAAACCATTAGATGGATGGCTGATGGGAAATTGGACGTTCATACAATGCCAGAGTAGTACTACATGAATTACTTGGTGACCACAAGGGAAAAACGTAACTGTATAATGAAGGGATGAGAATCACAAGCCCTTTCTGTAGGTGAATCTTAGCATATCATTAGTGAGTCAGTAATATTGTGTCTTGATGTGTTGCAACTTTACATATTCTAGCCAAAAGGTTTGGCTTGAATCCATCAAACTTGTAGATACAGCTCTCAGTTGGGGAGAAATTCCAGGGATAGGCCCTGCTCAGTGGAGGAACAAGGTAAATAACAGGATGAAAACATAACCACATAAATCCAGAAGATGGGGCATTCTGCAGAAAAATAGCACACTGTCTTTAATACGACAGGGTCATTTTAAAAAGAACACTAAATTATAAGACTTATTGAGATAACCAAATATAATATGTAGTCTTAGATTGGATACTGGGTTTGGTCAGTTAGGGAAATCTAATATGGTCTAGAAGTACTAGTAGGAACACTTACTGAAGCAGAAAAAGTGAGGATAGAAAAATGCAGATTATCGAATTATACGTATGGTATGGTCTCATTTTTGGTACATACAAAAGTATGGAAAGTGTGCTTAGAAAAAGATCTAGGAGTGGGAGTTCCCTGGTGGTCCAGTGATTAGGACTCAGCGCTTTCACTGCTCTGGGCCTGGGTTCAGTCCCTGATCAGGGAACTAAGATCCTGCAAGATGCACAGCGCAGCCAAAAAAAAAAAAAAGAAAAGAAAAATACCTAGAAGCATATACGTTTTAGATATCTGGAAAAATGTGATTTTTAAAAATTTTGTTATGTTTATATATGTTAATTTTATATACTACTTCTGTAACAAAATATTTCAGGTATAAATTACATGACAGCTTATATCTAATTCAGTTCTAATATTTCATAATTTTATGAGCAGTGCCTATAAACATGCAACACTTAAATTTTAAGTTTCTATGAAACTACAGTGCTTTAATCCCTGCTTTAATTCTGTTTCTTAGATAAAGAGCCTGGATTTTTTATTTGTATTGAAGGCAATTGAGGAATTCTATAAAAATGAAGATGCAGAAAATCTTGAAATCCTCTGTCCAGTTCAAGATCAAGCCTGTGTAGCTAAATTTGAAGATGGAGTTTGGTACCGAGCAAAAGTTATTGGTAGGAAATTGCACACTGTTTCCTCAGGGAAGTGTTATGCTTAAAAATTGATAACCATTTGAGTCAGTAGAAATTAAATCATGGAAGTGATATTATTTGATCTTAACAGTTTTGCTCTTTAGAAAGCTAGCAATAGTGTTGATAGATGAACCTCTGGCTCCTTAGATTTCATTCGATTTGACTAGGACTTCACCATTTTTTTTTTTGTTTTCTAACATTACCTTATTGAAAAAGTTAAATAGTGGTAAATGACACATACTCCACTCTCCTCCAAAAAGACAAATACTTTTTGTTATTTATCTGTGTTGTTTCTTCTAAATAATGTAATACTTTGTAGGTACTTCAGTCTTAGGTATTAATTATGTTAGATGAATTTTAGATCTCTTGTAGCTCTTTTGTCCCCTCTCTCCCCCCACATAGTTATTGATATATCCCAATTTTTAGTTATATTCTTATTCTATGCAAGTATTTTCAGTGCTACTCCATAAAGCATAGTTTAATTCTGAGTTAATAATTGCATCAGTTTTTCACTCCATTTTCTTTCATTGGGTTGGCCAAAAGGTTCATTTGTTTCTCCTGTAAGATGGCCCTCATAACACTTAGTTGTCTTTAACTTCATTCGAAACAATTTTGTTAGATTGTATTGTGACAGCTGTCATATCAGCGTGCATTTAAAAGAAAACATCAAAATTGGTGAAATTTGTGTAGCCATTTTAATTTTGAAGATGGAAGAGAAAACAACATTTTTGGCATATTATGCTTTATTATTTCAAGAAAGGTAAAAACGCAACTGAAATGCAAAAAAAGATTTGTGCAGTGTATGGAGAAGGTGCAGTGACTGATAGAACATGTCAAAAGTGGTTTGCGAAGTTTCATGCTGGAGATTTCTCGCTGGACGATGCTCCACTGTCAGGTAGACCAGTTGAAGTTGATATCGATCAAATAGAGACATTAATTGAGAACAGTCAACGTCATACCATGCTGGAGATGCTTTTGAGTAGCTGACATACTCAAAACATCCAAATCAAGGGTTGAAAATCATTTGCACCAGCTTGGTTACGTTCATCGCTTTGATGTTTGGGTTCCACATGAGTTAAGCGAAAAAAACCTTCTTGACTGTATTTCCGCATGCGATTCTCCACTGAAACGTAACAAAAACATTCCATTTTAAAAACAAATTGTGACGGAGGATGAAAAGTGGATACTGTACAATAATGTGGAACAGAAGAGATCGTGGGGCAAGCGAAATGAACCACCACCAACCACACCAAAGGCCAGTCTTCATCCAAAGAAGGTGATGTCACGTATGTAGTGGGATTGGAAGGGAATCCTCTTATCGTGAGCTCCTTCCGGAAAACCAAACGATTAATTCCAACAAGTACTGCTCCCAATTAGACCAACTGAAAGCAGCACTCGACGAAAAGCGTCCAGAATTAGTCAACGGAAAACACATACTCTGGGCTTTCCTGGTGGCGCAGTGGTTGAGAGTCTGCCTGCCAATGCAGGGGACACGGGTTCGTGCTCTGGTCCAGGAAGATCCCACATGCCGCGGAGCGGCTGGGCCCATGAGCCATGGCCGCTGAGCCTGCGTGTCTGGAGCCTGTGCTCCGCAACGGGAGAGGCCACAACAGTGAGAGGCCTGCGTACTGCCAAAAAAAAAAAAAAGAAAGAAAGAAAACACATACTCTTCCATCAGGATAACACAAGACTGCATGTTTCTTTGATGACCAGGCAAAAACTGTTACAGCTTGGCTGGGAAGTTCTGATTCATCCGCTGTATTCACCAGGCATTACACCTTGAGATTTCCGTTTATTTCAGTCTTCACAAAATTCTCTTAATGGAAAAAATTTCCATCTCCTGGAAGACTGTAAAAGGCACCTGGAACAGTTCTTTGCTCAAAAAGATAAAAAGTTTTGGGAAGATCAAATTATGAAGTTGCCTGGAAAATGGCAGAAGGTAGTGGAACAAAAAGGGTGAATATGTTGTTCAATGAAGTGCTTGGTGAAAATGAAAAATGTGTCTTTTATTTTTACTTTAAAAACCGAAAGAACTTTTTGGCCAACCCAGTAACCTATGGCTACATTTTCCTAATAGTTTAAAACAATTTTCCACATGATTGGACTTTTCAGATAATGCTGGTTTGATTTTTTTTTTTTTGGTAACAGTGAAAACATCCTATTATCTGCTCCAATTAGACTGCTTGTCCCCTAGGCTTGTTATTTTGGGAGTTTATTTCACTTGTTTTCCTAAATTGGATTGCTTGTTTTCTGGATCTCATTTACCTTTTCGGTTTACTCCCATATTTTGGTGGAGCATTTTCCTCAGAGAGAATAAATGGAAGGGAAATTTTGAGGCCTTCCATGTCTCCCGATTCTACTCACACATGATTGATAATTTGGGGAAAACTGTTCTTTAAGTCCCATCCCATATCCATTTGTTTTTGTTTAAAACCGCATCTGCATTCAGAGACTTGAGGAATGGTAAGAATCTAATGGTGTCGTTACACTTGAGATTATCTTTTTTGCATGAGGATTCCGGTGGAAACAGGGCAAGGTCCCCTCACCTCTTTACCTTACTCTTAGGGTACACACGACTTCTCAGGTACCTGAGCTGCTTGAGTGCCATCTCGAGCAGTGCCAGTATTGTTACATCTGCTTTCACTTCTACCAAGGGTCAGAGAATGCCCAAACTTCTTCCATTTTGAAATTATATGTACTGTATTAGTTTTTAAATTTGAAAGTAATGGCAACAGGTTTTGTAGCATTGTACATACGTGTGCTTAGGGGACTAAAGTCAGTCATATTTCATATTCTGAGTATTTACAAAAAGGTCAGTTTATGATAGATCTTTATTCAAACTTCGATGTGTTCAAACCTTCCAGAGGTTTCTTTGGTATCCTTTAAAATATGAAAACTAGTTTCACATAGAGGTCTGTTTCTGCTCATTTTTCAAAATATCCCCAGATAATTTTTTTAAATTTCACAATTAGATATTATTATACGAATGAACCTGTGTCTTGATCATTAAGTCTTTTGCCTTGTTTGATTACCTATGTTGACTAACAAACATTAAGTGCTTCTTTTATGCTTGGTTCTTTGCAGAGTATTTTAAATAGGTGAGTCCTCAAAAAGAGTCTTAATAAGATTTGATTCTATTGGTACACCCACTTTACAGGTGAAATAATGAGGCCTACAGAGAAAAAGTAACTTGCTCAGGGTAGTATCTTAGAGATATTAATTAGCGTTCTCAGAGTCACATGTCATTTAAGTGTCTAATTCCAAACCTAATTCTTAACTTTTAGGACATAACACCTAGCATTTGATGGCTGTTTTGTTATCCTGATTTTGTTTGTCCTTTAGATATCTTTTTTATATTTTTTTTATTTTTGTGGTACGCGGGCCTCTCACTGTTGTGGCCTCTCCCATTGCGGAGCACAGGCTCCGGACACTCAGGCTCAGCGGCCATGGCTCACGGGCCCAGCCGCTCCGCGGCATGTGGGATCTTCCCCGACCGGAGCACGAACCCGTGTCCCCTGCATTGGCAGGCAGACTCTCAACTACTGCGCCACCAGGGTAGCCCTAGATATCTTTAAATTGTTAGTTTCTCATTCACCGAGTCTGAACAGCTGTGCATTATGGTTGATTTTGTGAAGTTCACATATTAGAAATGTTTTTTACATTAAAATAATATTAAGTTTGTATGTTGAACATAAAAGTGTTCGAATCTAGTTGATTGTAGATCAGTCTTAATCTTGCTAGATAATTCTTTTTTTTCCAAGTTTGTGATTTCCAATTTCATAATTTTTGAAGGATTGCCTGGACATCGTGAAGTTGAAGTTAAATATGTGGATTTTGGCAATACATCAAAAATAACACTTAAAGAAATGCGTAAAATAAAGGATGAGTTTCTGAATCCTGCAGAGAAGGTAATCTACTCATTATAAATCATAGGGTTAGAATATTAGCACAAATATGCAAGTATTTTTAGAAGTTATTTTCACCGTAGAAATGTTCTTTTAACTTCACTTTTTCTGTAAATAATTTCTGATTCATGGGCTATAGAAAAGAGTCTCTATAGTTACTGTTTAAAAAAGAATACGTATCTTAACAAATAAGCATTAATTCTAAATGTGTATATATTTGTGTCTTTATAAGTACTTACTGGTGTGCAGCTTTTAGTGTTATTTTGAAATATCTGTATAAGGTAGTAAGAATATGGTATATTATGTGAAAAAAACTGATTACAGAAATGATTTTACTGTGATCCCATTTATGTTTAAGTATATATAATGTGTGCCAGAGAAAGAGAGAAGTCTGGAAGAATAAGTATCAGTAAAAAACTTATCCTTCTCTTGGAATCCTACTCCCCAGAGATAAATTTAAGGAGGTTTATTTCCTAATTCATATACTCCTAGTATTTGAATTGTTATTAAGCAGTATTTTTCATTTAAAAATGGGTAAAATGATACAGGAAAAATTTGAAAATACGGATGAGTAAAATGAGGGGGGAATCACTCAGAATTATTCAATATTTTTGATATATATACTTGTAAGATACATCTTCTGTGTTTTTAAGAATTATGGGATTAGGGCTTCCCTGGTGGTGCAGTGGTTGAGAGTCCGCCTGCCGATGCAGGGGACACAGGTTCATGCCCTGGTCCGGGAAGATCCCACATGCCGCGGAGCAGCTGGGCCCATGAGCCATGGCCACTGAGCCTGCGCGTCCGGAGCCTGTGCTCTGCAACGGGAGAGGCCACAACAGTGAGAGGCCCACGTATGGCAAAAAATAAATAAATAAATAAATTACGGGATTAGACTATATATAGTCCTATAACTTGATTTTTCATTTAACAGTGTATCATAATTCTTTCAGTGGATGCTTATTATTCCACTGTCTGAGTATACAATAATTCATTCAACAAAATACTCTGTTTTTTTGTTGTTTGTTTCATTTTTGGTTTGGATTTTTTTTTAATAGGTTATTACGGATTTTATTTTTTAATTGATGTACAGTATGTAAGTTGCAAGTGTACAATATAGTGATTCATGATTTTTTAAATTTATACTCCATTTATAGTTATTGTAAAATATTGACTATATTCCCTGTGCTGTATAATATATCCTTGTAGCTTATTTTATGCATAATAGTTTGTACCTCTTAATCCCATACTCTGTTGATTAACTGTTTGCATTTATAAGAGTACTGTTAGAGACATCTTTGGACATTTATTTGTTTTCTAAATATGTATTAAATTCAAATGCAAAGTTTAGTTTTGTACACATTTAACACTTTATTTTAATTCTAAAATAACTGTAAATTAAGTTTACTTTCTTAATGGTGCAATTTTGTTTGACACAGGCAATTAAATGTAAGCTGGCCTATATTGAACCATGTAAAGGGACACTGCAGTGGTCAAAAAAAGCTACAGAAAAATTTCAAGAAAAGACTCAAGATAAGTTTATGACATGTTCAGTCATTAGTAAGCTATTTCCATTTTTATTTGTTGCTATATGATCATAATTTTAAATAAGACTAACATTATGGTATAACATTTGTCAGATCATATACTAAATTCAATGTGTCATCAGTATGAGTAGTGAGAGAGAACATTTATTGAGAACTGGGGACAATGGAATAATATCTTCTGCAGGCTCTAGAGCCTAAAATCAGTACATGAGGCAAAAATTTCCATTGAAGATCAAGTCATCCTCAGCATGGCCCTTTGAAAGCCCTAAAGCAAGGAGTTAGCTTCTCTTGTTTCTCTTTGCTTTTGTCCTGGGTCTCTGTCCCTCATCTTGGAGTGATGGATGCTAAGGTATAATTTGCAAGAAAGTGAGGGGAGATGGGACATAACTGGTAAATAGGTTTTTTTGTTTTTGTTTCATTCTACTTGAGGAAATTTAAGTATAGGCTCTCGGCGTATTTTGAAAAAAAGTTGCTTCTTTTTTGGAACAGTTTGGGTCTGAGATACACAGGCTGAGCGCTAGCCCACAGTTTGGTAACCCAGCAAGTTTAATGGCAAAATCTGATCTGAATTTACATGAAGATACAATGCTATATGTTGTATTGATCTCCTTTACAGTGAGATATATTCCACTTCAGGATAGTCATGTTCACTTCTGAGCTGCTGCCTCAGAATCGCTGTGGGTATTACAAAATAAGCAATATATGTTCTATATAGCTTTTCTCAATTTGAAGAATTCTGAAACATGTCTGGCCCCAAGGGATTTGGATGGGGGATTTGAAAGCTGTTATTATCTGGGATTTTGATCTTTTCCAAAGCTGTGACCAACGTGGCTGTGTTGGTCTTAACAAGTACTAGTGCAGGATACACAGCAGCATGTTTACTTAGGGTTGACTTAAGGGACTTCAAAAGGTACTTTTTACTGTATCCATTTTTTTCATTTTCATCATACTCCCATCTAGTAAACTCAAAATACCATGAGATTATTAGCCTGTTTTACAAGGGAATTGAAGCTTAAAGATCAATTGCTCAAGGCCACATAACCTAGAAATGATTGCGTATTTGTGTTAATTTATTCACTTTAACATAAGACATTGTTCTGACGTAGTAGCTCTGTTGAAGAGGAATATGATGGTAGAAATTGTACCCTTAGTCTATAGAATTTTTATGTCTGGATTCTCTGATATAAGCAGTAAGTTAAGGGCCTCTTAGTCTTGAATAATCTCCACTGATTTTGAGCTGACTTTAATGTGCTTTAATTCTGCTTCTCAGCTTTCCTTTTGGTATTTTATTCTGTTGGTTTTTAGCTCTCCCTTTAATGTCTCCTCCCGAGGTTAACCCATGAAGACAAGACCTCCTGGGTTTCTCTCTTGACTCCCCCTTTTTCATTCTCAATTACTTGTTATACCAGTAATATCTAAACACAGGTTGTAGTGTATCTTAACCTAATCTGATTTAAGGAATGCCAGAAGGCCCCACCAGACCTAAAACATCTTTCCCCATTAACCTGCACAGTGATGAGATTAGTATACATTGTTACCTTACAAAGCAAGAGACATTTAAACTTTAATTAGGAGCAGAGCAGGGAAGATGGTGAAGGTACAGCACCATGGGAAGCTGGCCCTGTGGAATAAAGAACTTGTGCGTGGGCAGTATGAAATCAAAGCACTAAAGGGAACACAAAAGATGGAAAGTGAGGAGATTAGAGTTTACTGAGGCTCAGAGTTGCTTAGCTTTTTGTTTCTAGATAATTTATCTGGTCTGTTAAAGTAGTGAAGAATGATTTTTAAGCTCTTGAAAAATAGCTTTCTAACATGTATTCTTACAACTAGGTAATATAGGATGTTACTGCTGGTAATGAGTTATCTTTTTATTTGGAATCATCATTCTCTTAGCACCTGCCAGCTACTGTTGTATAGAAGTATAGGCATAAACCGATCTCAGTGCATAGAACTGTGTGTTTCCTAAAGAAATTCCTCTGTCGTTTATTCAAATGCATATTGAGCAGGTTCTCTATGCTATGTACTATAAATAAGTAAATAGGCACACGAGGTGTAACTTTACCCTCAGCTAACTCCCAGTTTAGATTAAGAAATAGACCTATTGGTTTGTCCTAAAAACAGAAGGACGGGGAAAAATTCCACTTAATGCTCTGGGTTGAGTTTTTGTTGTTTTAAACTTTGTGCTGTTTTTTGTTGTTTTGTTGTTTGGTGCCATTCTTATAAAAGCTGTAAAACTTTGCAAATAAGCACTGGCTTGAATTAACTTTCATTCATTTCTTTTGTCCTCTGGAATTTGGCAGAATCCAATAAAACAGTTTAAAAACACAACAGAATGCTGCTTCAATAAGTATATGTCACTATGTTTTTTCTGAATCTAAAAGCTTTAAGCTGCTTTCGGTTCATTATGGAACAGTACACAATAACCTAAAATGAAAATTTTATTAACATTGGCAGTTCTTTTATGTGTGAAAAATGCTACTTTTACCCCTAGAGAGAGACTGACATTATGCAAAATGAAGGAAATTAAGTTCTCAGGTTTTTAAAAATTGCTCTTTAGTATATTTTGGGACATATTTGTTTCTTTCCCCAAACTAGTCTTAATGGTTTTACAGAAATTCTGGAAGACAATGTGCTCTTAGTTGAGCTTTTCGATTTTCATGGTGCTCCTGGAATGACTCCTACCAGTATTAATGACCAGCTAGTTAAAGAGGGCCTAGCATCTTATGAAGTAGGGTAAGTGGACCTGTAAACTTTTATTTTTACTTCATATGTAACACTTTACAAGAAGGGAAACTGGCGTATCATTCCCCATTGATTATCTGCTTAGGCTATAGACTTGGGAGCTTTTCCCTGTTAATGGGTCAGTAAAAAGAGAAGGAAAAATAATTGGAGTCTTTAGTCTAGTGGGAATAGAGTGGCTTTTTCCTTCATCTGTAAGGGATTCTACAACAACAAGAATGGCTCCTGGAGATGGAGGGTGCTTCTAAGAAAAGGAGACTGGCGTCTTATTCTAGGTTGGGTGTCTGCTTAGGTGCCTCCTGAACCTTTGTGAAGAGGATCAGGAAGAGAAACGGCAGGGTCGAGCGTGAGCATCGTGGCAGAGAAGCCCATGTTCTCACCTGGAGACATGTGGATCTTTCCTGGGCTCAGGTAGATACTTTCAGAGAGACCCAGGCTTGAGCTATTGTGCTGAGACCCAGGCCAGGCCAGTGGTTGAGGCGACCCCAGAATCAGAAGAGCAGAGTGGTGCTAGGGAGGCTGGGAGGGTGTGAAGTCAAGACACAGCAGTTCTTCCACAATAGTGACTTGTGCAGTGGGGTTGGCCCCTGAGGGGTCTTCTGAAGAACTCCCTCGCACAGCCATTAAGAAAGCCAATATTTGATAACACCCACACGTGATGCCTGCCAGGGGAAGCCAGAGGAGCAGTGAGGAGACACCCAGCAGAGGCCTGCAGTGACGTGCTCAGCATGTGGTCTGGCTCTCCCCCCACCTCCCCCCTAACAAGGGAGGAACAGAACTAGTAGCAGAAGAGAGGGCCTGCCCTTTTTCACTATAGGTCCTAAGCGAGGGAGGGAAGGAAAGGAGAGGAAACATTCAAATGTATTGGACTGAGTTTTCTTTTTTTTTTTTAAGTAGGGTTATTGAGATATATAACATATACAATAAGAAATTCACCCTTTTTAGGTACAGTTATGAGTTTTGATAAATACATATAGTCATGCAACCATCATCACAGTCAAGATGCAGACTATTTCCATCACCCCTCAGAGTTCCCTCTTGTGCCTTTGTGTAGTCAGTCTCCGTCCGCCACACCCGGTCCTTGGCAGCTACTGATCGAATTTCTGTCTCCATAATTCTGACTGTTCCACAACTTCATATAAATGGAGTCATATAATATTTTGCCTTTTTGTGTCTGGCTTTTCCATTTAGCACAGTGCTTTCGAGATTCAATCATGTTGTTGCCTATATCAGTAGTTTCTATTGCTCTGCTCATTTCATTGTATGGATACCACAATATTATATGTTCACCAGTTGATGGACATTTGGGCTGTTTCCAGTTTAGGAAGATTTTATGAATAGAATTTGCATACAGGTGTTTGTGTAGACATATGTATGTTTTCTTTTCTCTTGAGTAAATACCTAGGAGTGAAATTGTTGCTTGTAAGGTAAGTTTATTTCTAACTTTATGAGAACCTGCCAGATGTTTGTGTATGAGAGTTCTAGTCTCCATTCTTGCCAGCACTTGAATTTATCATTTTGTGTTTATATTAGCCCTTCTGATAGGAGTATTGTGGTATTTCATAGTGGTTTTAATTTCCTTAATGACATTAAGGATCTTAACATGTGCTTATTTGCTGTCTGTATCTGTTCTTTGGTGAAGTATCTTTTCAGATGTTTTGCCCTTTTAAAACATTGTTGCTTATTGTTATTGAAATATGAAAGTTGTTTATACATTCTAGATACAAGCCTTTCATTAGGCATGTGCTTTGCAAATATTTTCTTCCAATCTGACTTCCTAAAGTGTCTTTCAAAGAGCAGAAGGGGGACTTCCTTCGTGGCGCAGTGAGTGGTTAAGAATCCGCCTGCCAGTGCAGGGGACACAGGTTCGATCCCTAGTCTGGGAAGATCCCCCATGCCACGGAGCAACAAATGCCGTGTGCCACAACTGCTGAGCCTGCGCTCTAGAACCCTTGCGCCACAACTACTGAGCCCGCGTGCCTAGAGCCTGTGCTTTGCAACAAGAGAAGCCACCGCAGTGAGAAGCCTGGGCTCTGCAACAAGAGAAGCCACTGCAGTGAGAAGCCTGCGCACCACAATGAAGAATAGCCCCCGCTCGCCGCAACTAGAGAAAGCCCACACGCAGCAATGGAGACCTGACGCAGCCAAAAATAAATAAATAAATTTATTTATTTAAAAAAAGGAAAGCAGAAGGTTCTGGTTTTGAAGTTCAGTTTGACAATGTTTTTTCTTTTATAATTAAGGCGCTTGTGTTTAGGTAAGAAATCTTTGCCTAACCCCAGGTCATAAAGGTTTTCTCCTGTGTATTCTATAGTTTTATGTTTCATATTCAGGTCTGTCACCCTTTTTATTTTGTTAGATAGGCTTTGTTTTCTGTAGCAGTGTTGGGTTCAGAACGTGCAGCGGAAGGCACAGAGTTCCCGTACACTTCCTGCCCCACGCAGGCACAGCCTCCCCACCGTCATCAGCCCCTAACGTGTTGTGTTCGCTGGTATCAGTGAGACTGGACGTGTCATAATCATCAAAGTCCATGGTTTATATTAGTGTGTATTCTGTGGAGTTTAACATATATAATGACTTGAATCCACCATTATAGTATCATACAGAGTATTTTCACCGTCCTAAAACTCTGTGAGAGCCTGTTCATCCTTCCCTCCCCTCTAGCTTCTGGCAAGCACTGATCTTTTTACTGTCTCCGTAGTTTTGTCTTTTCCACATTGGAATCATACAGTCTGTAGCCTTCTCAGATCGGCTTCTTTCACTTAGTAATATGCACTTAAGGTTCCTCTGTGTCTTTTTCTGGCTTGACAGCTCATTGCTTTTTAGCACTGAATAATATTCATTGTCTAGTTGCACCACAGTTTATTTATCCATTCACCTACTGAAGGACATCTTGGTTGCTTCTAAGTTTTGGCAATTATGAATAAAGCTGCTGTAGAGATTGCGTGCAGGTTTTCATGTGGACATAAGTGTTCAGCTCCTTTGGGTAAATACCAAGTAGCACAATTGCTGGATCCTATGATAAGAGTATGTTTAGTTTTATAAGAAGCCGCCAAATTGTCTTCCACAGTAACTTCCAGTGTGCGTTCCCACCAGCAGTGAGTGAGGGTTCCTGTTGCTCCACATCCTCGCCAGCGTTTGATGCTGTCGGTGTTCCAGATTCTGGTGGCTCTAGTAGATGTGTAGTGGTGTCTCATATTTGGTTTAATTTGCATAATTCTTACCTCACACTGTACACAAAGGCTAGCTCAAATGGATTATACTCTTAAAATTAAGAGCTAAAAGTAAACTTCCAGAAGAAAAAAGGAGGAAATCTTCAGTACAGTGGATTGAGCAAAGATATCTAAGATAAGACACCAAAAGCACAGTCCATAAAAGAAAAGAAATGATAAGTTTGTCCTCATCGTATTTAAAACATGTACATTTCAAAAGACACTATTAAGTAAGTGAAAGACAAACAACAGACCGGGAGAAAATACTTGCAGAACGTATCCTATAAAGGACTTGTTTTTGGAATTCCTAGAACTCTTAAAACTCAATAAGAAGTCCAACCAAAGAAAATGGATAAAATATATGAACAGACATTTACCAGAGAAGATATACAATTGGCTAATCGGTACATGAAAGATGCTCAATGTCATTAATCATCAGGGAAATGCAGATTAAAGACATAATGAGGTACCATTTCTCCCCCACTAGAACAACTGTTATACATAAGACAGACAATTACAGATGCTGGTGAGGACGTGGAGTAACCCTCATTACTGGGGGATGCAGAACAGTGTGTAGCTCTTTGGAAAATGGCTTGTGGATGTCTCAAAATTTAAACATAAAAGTACCATAAAACCTAGCAGTTCCTCTCCTAGGTATCTACCCAGGAGAAATGAAAACATATGTCCATACACAAACTTGAAAGCAGTTGTTCATAGCAGCACTATTCATATTCTAGCCAAAAATTGGAAACAATGTAAATATCCAGTGACTGGTGAATAGACAGAACACAGTATATTCCTACAGTGGGATATTGTTCAGCCATAAAAAGAAACAAACTGACACATCTACTTCATGGATAAACCTCAGAAATTTTTAAAAAATATTTCTTTATTTATTTGGCTGTGCCGGGTCTTAGTTGCAGCACGTGGGATCTTCTTTGTGGCATGTGGCATCTAGTTCCCTGACTAGGGATCAAACCCAGCCCCCCGGAATTGGGAGCACAGAATCTTAACCATTGGACCACCAGGGAAGTCCCTAAACCTCAGAAATTTTAATCTAGGTAAAAGAAGCCAGAAACACGAGATTACTAATTGTATGATATGTCCAGAAAAGGCAAACCAGTAGATACAGAAAGTAGATTAGGGGTTGCCTGGGGCTAGAAGTGGGCACAAGGATTAAGGGTAAATGGACGTGGGGGGTCTTACGGGGGTGTATGTGTGAAAATGTTCTAAAACTGATCGATGCTGGTGGTTATACCATTTGGTAAAGTTACTGTCATACACTTGAAATGGGTGAACTTTTTGACATCTAAGATACACTTCAATAAACTTGTTTTTTTAAAAAAGCCCATTAGCTAATAGTCCTTATTGTTCAGTTACATAAGCGAGAAATATTTACAGGCTGACTTGTTATGCTATACTCAGTGGTGAGTAAGGTTGGTTTGTAGTAGGAAAGGAGATGGTCAGTCTGACCTTTCAGTGCGATAAGGGCTGTGCAAAGGGTAATTACAGTGCTGTGGGAATCCTGGAGGGCTCACCAGTGGAGCTCTCACTTAAGCTGAATTCTTTAATACAACCAGGAGTGAAGGCCTGCATTCAGGAAAAATATGTGTGTTTATGTATTGTTAGTATAGTCACACAGCCAACGGACAGAAAAAAAGGTACTAGTGGCTGGTATGGCAGGAGAAACGCAGAGACTAGATAATTGAGGAAACTCAGTCACTGAGAAGTAAATTACAGTACTTTTCAAACACTTGAATGTGTTTGCAGTTTATCCCTTGAAGAAAGGGGAGCTATTGAAGGATTTTAAACAGAGGACTGAGAGATTTGCATTTTAGAAAGCTGTGTCTGATGGCAAGTTTTCAAAAAACACCTGGAGATGGAAAATGGCTAGATCGTGAAACATAAAGGGTGTGAGCATCACAAGACCCTGCTGCTCATTGTAGGTGAGAAAGAGGAGGGAGTTGAGGTTGACTCAGGATCACTGACCTGACCACCAGTGACTGGTGACACTGTTCCCTGAGAACAGAGCACAGGTTTGTGGGGAGAGTGAAGGCAGCACCCGCTCTGGGTGTATTGCATGAGATCCTGTGGCTAAGAAAGCAGAGGGAGAATCTCCAGGCAGCAAAAGCATTGTGCAGCGGTCGGGAGCTGTGGGCCATGCCCTCGGCCGTGGGACCGCAGGGGTCGCGTGGTGAGAGTGAGGAGCGGGCGCTGCAGCGGCTAAGGAAGGGGGGTGAGGGGAGAGGCGGCCATATCTGCTCACCCTTGGTGCTCAGGCTTGTGCCCGGCAAGGGCAACTCCAGGTCTCCTGGGTCAGCCTGAAGTTTGTACCATTTGGGAGACCCCATTTTGAGAAAAAGAATGCAAAATTATAACTATAGAATTTAAAAAACAAAAGTAATATTTATATAGGCTGGCAAAAGAAATTAACAAATTACAGAGTTTCAAAAGTTAACAAATACCACAAATGTTAGAAAATTCAGACTCATCTGTAAAATACTTTCTTTTTTAGCTGTATACTGATTACCACATGAAATATCAGATTTTGTGATATCCCTATGGAGAGAATAGAAAAGTAATCCAGTCTTTAGTGTGGCTAATCGAAATTTGTTTATTGGTAATTTTTTTTAAGTTTTTTAGAGCCATAGCTCAATTATTGGTAATGTCATGTAAATTTCTAAAATTAATTTTAGGAGAATCTATTATTTCTTTCATGTATTATACATATATTATGTATATACATAATATTCAAGACACTTCAAGTTTTATTATAATGAATCTTTAATACAGTTTGATTTGACATTAATGTATTGATTTATGATTTAATTTGTTTATTAACAGGGTAACCCTATTTCTCATCCAAACTGGGACATGTTAAAGAATGAAAGAGAAGCACTGTTATGCCAGAAAAGCAGGTGTACAGTGGCTCAATTACTTATTACACATAGTGGTGCATTAGCTTTGTATTGAACCTTATGTTTTCATACGTGACACTAAGGTTGTGGGAGCATTTCTGGAACCCACTGCTGCACCAAGATGGCTAGCAATAGCGTAACTCCACAGGACGTGTCCTGAGCCACAAAACTGTATCCCACTAAATCCAAACTAAATGTGTCTCCAACTCAGCTTCCCCTTAGCCAACCCAGAATGCTTTGGCCAACATCCAAGATGAGAAAAAATAGGACAGGAAAAGTGAGAGTGGAAACAGCCCGTGATGTTAACTAATTGCACTTACAGTATTTACTTTCGAAAATTTTATAAAAGCACATTGCTTTGCCCCTCCCAAGGTACCAGTTTTCATAAACCACCTCTGCTGCTCTGGCAGCCCAGCCAGTCTCCTTGCCCTTCCACACCCGGATTGCCGATTCCTGAGGACTGCAACCAGTCCCACTGTTTTCATAGTATCTATTGCCTGTCCTCAAAGTAGAACATGAGCTTCCCTTGATCATTGCGTGCCCTGAGCACCTGAGGCATAAGAAGAAAAGAAATGGGAAGTTCCACAGTCTAGTCTGTCGGGCTCAACTATATCATATACGCACACCATCCTTTATAAAATAAAACATAATGTTTCCCAAATATTCTGGTCCCTGTCTACCTTAAGGTTCATGTCATGTCCTACTGCTCTACTATGTCAAAGCTACATGTTTTCTTTTGGTTTCTGGAATGCCTCACTAACTTCTGCTTGTCCTTTTAAAATCTCAATTGAAATGTTATTTAATCAAGAGAAACCTTCTCCAACTCACAGACTGGGTTAGATTTCGTTGGCCTATGCCCTTGTTCTGTATAATTTATTTTTTGTGTAATTATGTGATCTCTCAGTATCACAATAGTATAAGCTCCAGGAGGACAGGAACCCTGCTTATTTTGTCCACTGCCATATCTCTGGGATCTAGCATTCTTGGCTCACAGTATGTACCCAGGAAATATTAGTTGAATGAAAGAAATGAGTACCTGGGTCTGGAGCATGGAAGAGAGACCTGGTTAGGTGATTCAGATGGCAAGTTAACATACACATAATAAATGAGTCCATCACTTTCATCAATCATCCCAGTCTTCCTAGGTGAAGATGCAAGTCTGAGCATTATCACTTACAAGAGAGAGAAGTTAAAAAAAAAAAAAAAAATCGGGAACCTAAAACTAAAGAAAAACCAGGAACCAAAGAAAGAGAACATTTCAAGAAGGAAAGAGTAGCTAGTTTAGGCTCAGAGTAGATGTTGAGTAAGGACTGAAAACTGTCCATTAGATTTAGAAGGAAAAATTGTTAGTCTCTTTGGTTAGCAAAATCTCAAGCTTACTGTGAAAGAACTTCAGTTTTTTCCTTTAAAGAAATTTTGACATTAATTATTTGTGATTAGAATCTGAGCTAATCTGATTCATTAAACATTCTAAACACTTCTATAATTTTGCTTATTAAGGTATTTTAAAATAGCAGTTGTTTTCCACTTATATTCTCAGACAGATGGATACTTTTTAGTCAAGGAGAAATATTCAAGTCACCAAAAAAAAAAAAACACTGAATAATTCTATTCCTTTGTGAGTACAAAATATCAGTGGGAAATTGTGTAATTATGAGCACACTTGGTATTTTAAACTGTTTTTAAAATAGAAAGTTTGGCTTTTACTTTTCCTCTTTGTCCTTTGTTAATCATTAAGAACTCTTTTTAAAAAAAAGACTGGGGCTTCCCTGGTGGCACAGTGGTTGAGAGTCCACCTGCTGATGCAGGGGACACGGGTTCGTGCCCCGGTCCGGGAAGATCCCACATGCCGCGGAGCGGCTGGGCCCGTGAGCCATGGCCGCTGGGCCTGCGCGTCCAGAGCCTGTGATCTGCAAAAGACTAAAATTTCTGTTAGTATCAAAACTGCAAAGCAGTGAATCGTATCTAAAATTGTATTATTCATCTCTAGATCTAAGCAAATACAAACATAGATATTTTGCAAGCTACTCTTTTTGCTAATGGATTTTGTTATTTTTCAGATATACCCTCAAAGATAATTCCAAAAAGCATACTGAAGTATGGGATCCTTCTCCAGAAGAAATTATTTCAAATGAAGTAAACAACTTAAATCCTGTATTTGCAAAATCTCTACCTAATGGGGATCTGCAGTCACTTTATTATAAGGAACTGCCTGTGTACATCTGCAATGTAGTGTCTCCTGAGAAGATTTATGTTCAGTGGTTATTAACAGAAGACTTACTTCATAGGTATAACATTCAAAGAAAACATTGTGCGTGTAGCTTTATTCTTTTTTCTGTATTTCGTTTCAAAGATCTAGAAGTCATAAATGCAGAATTTTAAAAGTACAAAATTATTTCAGCTAACTATTCACTAAAAAACCAGTTAAAAGTATACAAATAATATTTTTACTGGTTATTTTCACTGTGTCAGGGTTTATAAATTCCACAAATGCTTACTGAGTGCCTATTATTTGACAGCCAGTATTGTAGGTGTTGGGGATAGAGTGGTAAAAACATGGACAAGCTTGTGCTGTCATGGAGCTTAAACCCTAGTAGAGGGAGTGACAGTGAACAAAGTCTTCAGTGCAGCAGATGATGATGAAGACGAGAAAGGTCGGGCAGTGCGGGAGGAAGACCTCACGGAGTCAGTGACACTTGAAATGGACCCTGAAGGCAGGGAGGGAGGGAGCCATGAAGATGCCTGGGAGAAGCTCACGTCAGGCAGAGGGAAGAACTAGTTCCAGACCCTGCAGTGGAAATGTGCTTGGGTGTCCAAGGAAGAACAAGGTAGCCGGTTTGTTTGGAATAGAATGAGGGAGGGAGGACAGTAGAAGACAGGGAGTCAGGGAATTGTACGTTACAAGAAAAGGTTTCGAGAGTTAACATTTTTTTTCTTTACATAGTTTAGGAGAAAAGATGGTCTCTGCTTATGAAAACTCAAAATGGGAACCTGTTAAATGGAAGAGCAATATGCACTGTGCTGTTAAGATCCCAGATGAAAATCAGTGGCAAAGGGGCCAGATCATCAGAATGGTTACAGACACATTGGTGGAGGTAAATGCAGCATTAAAAATATAATCATGAAAGTGAATGCATTTTGTATTTTCATCCAATTTTTATCATGCTTTTCAGTTTGCAAAAAAAAAAATTTTTAAGCACTGTCTTTCCATAGACTTAATAAGTTATTGTTTTCATAGGTCTTGCTGTATGATGTGGGTGTTGAACTAGTAGTGAATATTAACTGTTTAAGAGAACTTCAAGAAAACCTAAAGACCATGGGAAGATTATCTTTGGAATGCTCTCTTGTTGATATAAGGTAGTTTTTAGCTGAGTAAATTTTCTCATTATTGAATATGACTTTAAATATGTTTCTTTTTGGATGGATTCTTATCAGTTTTGATTTTTCTGACATATTCTGAAATTTTCATAAGATCTAGTTGATCTGTCTAGTTAATTTTAAGGTTTTAAGCAGGAAAGAAGAACTTCCCTGGCGCTCCAGTGGTTTAGACTCTGCACCTCCACTGCAGGGGACGTGGGTTCAATACCTGCTCAAGGAACTAAGATCCCACATGCCGCATGGTGTGGCCAAAAAATTAAAAAACAAAAACAGGGAAGATAAAAATATGAAGTACATAATAAACTTTGGTGGTATCTAGAAAGAATTCAAACTGTTAAAAAAAAAAAACCCTTGAGGCACACAAGCAGATAGAAATAAAAATGTATTTCATAAGCTTAAAATCGCATGGATAGCTAAAAATGTGTAAATTACCAGAAAGAGTGAATTAGGATTCTGGGAAATGGCAAGGTATAATTGTAGAGTCTGCTAGAATCCTACCATAAACACATAAACATGGATGCAAATCTGCAGACTGCATGGTCAACATCTACAACGAAAGTAGGCAACACAAGCAGGTGGGGTGCTCCACAAACCAGACCCTGTGGTGTCACACTTGTGGGGGAGGATGGAGAGGGAAAGCTGCCTGGGGTCCTCACAGGTCTGAAAATAGGAACTGGCAACAGCATTTCACTGGAGCACATGGGCCAACTTGAGAACAGCAACCAAAACTGAGACGCAGGGTGCTCTTTGTAGTTCAATGCGAGAGCTCTGTGACAGGCCGGTGTTTCATGGTACTGAAGCCTTCTTAGCCATACAAGCTCTCTTCCAGGACCCCGAGACAGAGGAGAATCTGCTGGGAAGAGAGCCTGATTTAAGCAAGGCAGACAGTGGGGCAAAGGAAAGAAAAGATGCAGATAAAAGTAGAGAGCAAGGTATGAAGCCATGTTGTCTGTCACTTTGGGAGAACGACACAAGTCAGAGTTCCAGAGCCATGAAGCTCGGAAAGCAGTTGTGATCCCCCCGTTCTCCTGAAGTACAGGAAATTTTACTTCACTTAAAACATTAGTGAAAAAAAGGATTACAGTCGAACTCCTTACAAATTATTATGAGAAAAGAGAATTAGGAGCCAAATAATATCCCTAGAGGCAATGGAATCCATGAAAAAGACAGGCTTACAAAACAGTAGTATTTCAAAGTAAACCAAAAAATTTAGAAAATGATAGACACTGTGAAGAACAACATAAAATAGAATTAGAAGAACTCAAATAAGATTGATTACAGAAAAAGGAAGATTTGAAAAGAGATGATAGCACTCAGGAAGGAAAAGAAAATCATATCAGAATGTAGACTAAACTAGAAAAAACACAAAGCAAATAAGTAATAGAAAATGTCTTAAAGAGAAATACAAGGGACTTCCCTGGTGGCACAGTGGTTAAGAATCCAGCTGCCAATGCTGGGGACACGGGTTTGATCCCTGGTCCAGGAAGATCCTACATGCTGCAGAGCAACTAAGCCTGTGCGCCACAACTACTGAGCCTGCATTCTAGAGCCCGCAAGCCACGACTACTGAGTCCGCGTGCCACAACTACTGAAGTCTGCATGCCTAGAGCCCGTGCTCCGCAACAAGAGAAGCCACCACAATGAGAAGCCTGCACACCGCAACAGAGTAGCCCCTGCTGACTGCAACTAGAGAAAGCCTGCGTGCAGCAACAAAGAGCCAACGCAGCCAAAAATAAATAAGTAAACAAATAAATTTAAATAAATGTTTAAAAAAAGAAATACAAGATCAAAAGGGCAGATGTTTTTAATTTAAAAATTAAAAATCCAAAGGATTTAAAAGAAAACAAAAGATACCTAAAGTAGGCGGAGACCTAATATACATGTAATAGGAATGTCAAAGAACAAGACTAAAAGAAATAGATCAAAACAAATAGTAAAAACCCAATTCAAAAAAGTGTCCCTAAAATACTACTTTAAAAAATACATTGAAAAGGCGCACTGCCTATCTTGGAAAATCGGTTCAGGAATGCCAACACTGAGAGATTATCTAGTAAAATCACTGATTCACGAGAGATATAAAATAACATTGTCATCACCAACACTTTATGCCAGAAGGTAAGAAAGTAACATTCTAAAAATACTCAAAAGAAAATGGCAAGCTGTGGGTTTTATATCCAGCCAACTGACTTTCAGGTATTGGTAAAAAGACCACAAAATACTGATTTCATCACTCAGGGAATATTGTTTCCAGGAACGGTCCCTGTAAGAGAACAAGTTTTAGGTAACCAACGAGAGAGATTTTGACATAAGAATTGTGGTGAGCATTACATTTATTTTACCAAAAGAACCAAGATTAAATGATCGTTATTAGGAAAACAGTATAGAATGCAAAGTAGATCAGCCACAATTTCAAAGAATGGAGGGAGAAAGGAGAGTATATGTGAGAAGCTGAATCAACTTCCTGTTGTCACATTGGTATTAACTAGGAGTAAGTACTTCAAATAAGTTGGGGAAAAGAGAAGAGGTTACTAACAATATCAGTTTAACATTAGAACAACATTAATATTTTATGCAGACAAATCAGTAAAAATAGTAAGTAAAATGAAATTAACTGTATGTGGTGGTGGTATAGCCTCTCAGAGAGGAACTTTTTCAAGTGACTTTAAAACACAATAAGTTGACTGTACATGCTTACCAAAATATATCCTAAGGACAAGAAATAACTGCCCCCCCCCCAAGTCAGCTGTTTTTATTAATCCCAAAGTTGGTTGTAGTGTTACTGAAACTGTTGTGTGTGTATTGTGGGATAATTCAAAATAGTAATTATGTACATATCATTAAAAACAGGTGTGGTTGTTAGATGGTAAAAATGTAAGATTAAGGTTGATTTACCTTGTACTCCTGATTTTGAATTCATAGTATCAGTAGAAACTGATAAGGTATTTTAATTATAAAAAAAAACATGTTATTTAGCCTTGTAACATGAAGGACCCAGTAGCAATGAGCCATGCTGGTGCACAAATTGTGGTCTCCAAATACCATTTCCCACTAAAAGAATTTAGTGCTCTTTGGGAAAATGTCTGATTCCAGGTCTTGGGAAGGAAATACACAGTGTGAGCCTAGAATATCTTGATCTAGCAAAAAGCAAGAAAGCTATAAATAAATAGATGGATGGATAGATAGATTATGACAAAAGGACTCAGTAGGCAACCTGAATAAACTTCCACTGACCAAAGATGGGACAGTTTGAACAGCAGTAGGATGATTATTATGTTGTATCAAAGCATTTGATATGTTTGTCTCTAAATTCATAAAGTAATTTTTTAAAAAAACATCACTTTTAGAGGATTCTAGGGAACTAGTTCATTATTCTGAAAATTGGTAAATAAGGGAAATGAGCACTTGTTTTTCCTGTACAATCTGTGTCTGGAGATAATCAATTAGGTGATAAGGGAAAGTCGTTCTTTATAAGCATTCCTTCTAACAAAGGAGGAATGATATCATTGGAATACCGCCATTTTACAACTCTTATATACTAAGGGATCTAGACATGATTGTTGGTGGCTGCTAACATCACAAAAGAGAATCAGACATTATGTACCTCCTGAGGGAAGTACACAGCACCATCTCTGAATAGTACTGCTGAAAAAAGAAATATGCGAACCTGAATCTGATCGAGACTCTAGACCTAACTATGAATTTAAAGGAAATACAAGAGACAGATGAACATGTTAAACACCATGAGAATGCAGTCAGCTAAATTCAGACCATTGAAACTGCAAACCAACTCTGTTTATTCAACAGAAAATTACAAGGAAAAGAGATGGAAGGGGCACTAATGATACATATTGCCCATTCATGATGTATGGATTTTGTTTACTTTACCAGTTCAGACTGTTTTGAAACATCAGGAAAAAAACACCATCTGAATAGTTGATCTTAAGAATAGTTGATCTTAAGAAATTATTAATTTTTAATGTGCCAACAGTACTGTGGTTGTGTTTATTTAAAAAGATTTAGTTTTGGGGCTTCCCTGGTGGCGCAGTGGTTGAGAGTCCGCCTGCCGATGCAGGGGACGTGGGTTCGTGCCCTGGTCCGGGAAGATCCCACATGCCGCGGAGCGGCTGGGCCCGTGAGCCATGGCCGCTGAGCCTGCGCGTCCGGAGCCTGTGCTCCGCAACGGGAGAGGCCACAACAGTGAGAGGCCCGTGTACCGCAAAAAAAAAAAAAAAAAAAAAGAGTTTTGGAAATGCAAGCTAAAATATTTTCAAATGAAATAATGTTAAATCTGGGACTTAAAAATAATTAGGGGCTTCCCTGGTGGCACAGTGGTTAAGAATCTGTCTGCCAATGCAAGGGACACGGGTTCAATTCCTGGTCCGGGAAGATCCCACATGCTGCGGAGCAGCTAAGCCCGTGTACCACAACTACTGAGCCTGTGCTCTAGAGCCTGTGAGCCACAACTACTGAGCCCACGTGCAACAACTACCCGTGCTCTGCAACAAGAGAAGCCATCACAATGAGAAGCCCGTGCACCGCAACAAAGAGCCCCCACTCACTGCAACTAGAGAAGCCCGCGTGCAGCAGCGAAGACCCAGCTCAGACATACATACATACATACATACATACACACATAAATATTAAAAAAAAATAATCAGGGATGGGAGTGAATACATGGGAATATGATGAAATAGAATTGGTCATATATTGACAATTGTCAAAGCTGAATGATAGATGAGATTTATTATATTCTCTCTGCTTTTGAATATGTTTGAAAACTATAATTGAGAAACAAATTGAAAAGTTTTAAAGGTAAATTCACCAGATATTTTTTATTATATAAGTTTCAGCTGTACAGCATTATAATTTGACATTTGTATTCACTGCAAAGTGATCACACCACAAGCCTAGTTACTATCCATCACCGTTATAATTGACACCCTTCACCCTTTGCACCCATCTCCCAACTCCCTTCCCCTCTGGTAACCACTAATATGATTTCTGTATGTATGAGTTTGTTTCTCTTTTGTTGGTTGGTTTTTTAGATTCCACATATGAATGAAATCATGTGGTATTTGGCTTTCTCAGTCTGGCTTATTTCATTTAGCATAATATCTTCAGGGTTCATCCATGTTGTTAGAAATGTCAAGATTGCATTTTTTTTTTTTATGGCTGAGTAGTATTCAATTGTGTGTATATCACATCTCCTTTATCCATTATTCCATTTTATGGACCCTTAGGTTGCTTCCATATCTTGGCTGTTGTAAATAGTGCTGCAGTTCACATAGAGGTGCAGATATCTTTTTTTTTTTTTTTTTTTTTTTTGCGGTATGCGGGCCTTTCACTGTTGTGGCCTCTCCCATTGCGGAGCAACAGGCTCCGGACGCGCAGGCTCAGCGGCCATGGTTCACGGGCCCAGCCGCTCCGCGGCATGTGGGATCTTCCCGGACCAGGGCACGAACCTGTGTCCCCTGCATCGGCAGGCGGACTCTCAACCACTGCGCCACCAGGGAAGCCCGCAGATATCTTTTTGAATTAGCGTTTTCAGGTTCTTCTGGTGAATACCCAAAAGTGGAATAGCTGGGTTATATAGTAGTTATTTTTTTTGAGGAACCTCCATACTGTTTTCCAATAGTGCTGTACCAATTTACATTCCCACCAACAGTGCAGGAAGGTTCCCTTTTCTCCACATCTTTGCCCACACTTTTTATTGGTTGTCTTTTTGATAACAGGCATTCTAACAGATGTGAGGTGATACCTTCTTGTGGTTTTGATTTGCATTTTCTTAAGAATTACTGATGTTGAACATCTTTTCATATATTTGTTGGCCATCTGTATGTCTTCTTTGGAAAAATGTCTATTCAAATTCTCTGCCCATTTTTTAATGAGGCTGTTTGGGGATTTTTGTTGTTGAGTTGTATACGTTCATTATAATTTTGGATATTAACACCTTATTGGATACCTGATTTGCAGAATATCTTCTCTCATTCAGTAGGTTGCCTTTTCTTTTTGATGGTGGTTTCCTTTGCTGTGCAGAAGCTTTTTAGTTTGATGCAGCCCCATTTGTTGATTTAGTTTCCCTTGCCTTTGGAGTCAGATCCACCGAAATTGCTACGCCTGAGGTTAGTGAGGATACTGCCTATGTTTTCTTCTAGGAATTTTATAGTTCAGTTCTTACATTCAAGTCTTTAATTCTTTTGGGGTTAATTTTTGTGCTTAAGGTAGTGGTCTAGTGGTCTTTTTCATGTGGCTGTTCAGTTTTCCCAGCACCATTTATTGAAGAGACTATCCTTTCTCCATTGTATGTTGTTTGCTCCCTTGTTATAAAATAATTTTCCATATATGTGTGGGTTTATTACTGAACTCTCTATTATGTTCATTGATTTATGTGTCTGCTCGTGTGCCAGTACCATATTGTTTTGATTACTGTAGCTTTGTAGTATAGTTGGAAATCAGAGAGCGTGATACCTCCAGCTTTGTTCTTCTTTCTCTAGATTGTTTTTTGGACATTTGGGATCTTTTGTGGTTCCATACAAATTTTAGAATTACTTGTTCTAGGACTTCTAATACTATGTTGAATGAAAGTGATGAGAGCGGGCATCCTTGTCTTGTTCCTAATCTTAGAGGAAAAGCTTTCAGCTTCTCACCATTGAGTGTGATGTTAGTTATGGGTTTGTCATATATGACCTTTATTATGTTGAAATACACTCTCCCTGTACCCACTTTGTTGAGAGTTTTTATCATAAATCGGTGTTAAATTTTGTCAAATGCTTTTTCTGCATCTATTGAGATGGATTATATGGTTTTATCCTTCATCCTGTTAATGTATGTACCACGTTGATTAATTTGTGGGTGCTGAGCTATCCTTACACTGCTGGAATAAATCCACTTGATCGTGATATGTGACCCTTTTAATGTATCGTTTGCTAATATTTTGTTGACGATCTTTACATCTATGTTCATCAGAAATACTGACCTGCGATTTTCTTTTCTTGTGGTGTCCTTGTATGGTTTTGGTGTCAGGGAAATACTGGCTTCATAAAATGTGTTCAGAAGGTTTCTCTCCTCTCCAGTTTTTTGGAAGAGTTTGAGAATTCTTCAAAACATTTTTCTTTGAATGTTTGGTAGAATTCACCAGTGAAGTTGTCTACCCCTGGGCTTTTGTTAGTTGGGAGATTTTTTTATTACTGTTTCAATTCCCTTGCTAGTAATGAGTCTATTCACATTTTCTATTTCTTCATGATTCAGTTGCTAAGATTGTGTGGTTCTAGAAATTTATCCATTTCTCCTAGGTTGTCCATTTTGTTGGCATATAATTGTTAATAGTCTCTTATGATCCTTTGTATTTCTGTGGTATCAGTTGTTAATATCCCCTCTTTTATTTCTGATTTTATTTATTTGAGTCTTCTCTCTTTTTTTTCCTTGGTGAGTCTAGCTAAAGTTTTGTTGATTTTGCTTATCTTTTCAAAGAGGCAGTTCTTAGTTTTGTTGGCCATTTCTATTGGGGTTTTTTTTTGCGGTGGAGGGGTCTCTATTTCATTTATTTCTGCTCTGATCTTTATTATTTCCTCCCTGCTACTAATTTTGGGTTTTGTTTATTCTTCTTTTTCTAGTTCCTTTAGGTGTAAAGTTGGTTTATTTGAGATTTTTCTTGTTTCTTGAGGTAGGCCTAATTGCCATGAACTTCCCTCTTGGAGCTGCTTTTGCTGTGTCTTGTAGATTTTTGGTATGTTATATTTCTGTTTTCATTTGTCACTAGGTATTTGATTTCTCCAGTGACCTATTGGGTGTGCAGTAGCATGTTGTTTAATCTCCACGTTTTTGTGGTTTTCCCCATTTTTTTCCCTTGTGATTGATTTATAGTTTCATACCATTGTGGTTGGAGAAGATGCTTGATACGATTTCATTTTTCTGAATTTATTCAGACGTGTTTTGTAAACTAACATGTCATCTGCCCTGGAGTATGTTACATGTGCACTTGAGAAGAATGTGTATTCTGCTGCTTTGGGATGGAATGTTCTGCATATATCTGTTAAGTCCATGTGATCTAACGTGTTATTTAAATCTGCTGTTTCCTTACTGTTTTTGGTCTGGATGATCTATCCATTGGTGCAAGTGGGGTGTTAATGTCCCTTACCTTTATAGTATTGCTTTCAATTTCTCCCTTTAAGTCTGTCAATGTTTGCTTTGTATATTTTGGTGCTCCTCTGTTGGGTGCATATACATTTATAAATGTTACATCTTCTTGCTGGATTGACTCCTTTATCATTATGTAATGCTCTTCTTTGTCTTTTATTACAATCTTTGTTTTAAAGTCTCTTTTGTCTGATATGAGTATAGGTACTCCAGCTTTCTTTTTATTTCCATTTCCATGGAATTCTTTTTTTATAACTTCACTCTCAGTCTGTGTGTGCACTTTCTTCTGATTAATTTTACTACTTTTATCTTTTAACCTTCATGCTAGCTTTATAAGTGATTGATCCACTACTTTTGTTATACCATCTTCAGTGAGATTTTTACTTTTGTATGTTTTCTTATTATTAATTAGTGCCATTTCTTTTTAGCTTAAAGAAATCCCTTTAACATTTCTTGTAGGGCTGGTTTAGTGATGACGAACTCCTTTAACTTTTGCTTATCTGGGAAACTCTTAATCTCTCCTTCAATTCTGAATGAAAACATTGCTGGGTAGAGAATTCTTAGTTGGAAGTTATTTTCTTTCAGCACTTTGAATAGTCATGCCACTCCCTTCTGGCCTTTAAAGTTGCTGCTGAAAAATTTGCTTATTGCCTTATGGGGATTCCCGTGTACATAACAAGTTGTTTTTCTCTTGCTGCTTTTAGGATTTTCTCTTTATCCTTAACTTTTACCATTTTAATTATAGTGTGTCTTGATGTGATCCTTTGGGTTCATCTTATTAGAACTCTCTTGGGCTTCCTGGACCTGGGTGTCTGTTTCCTTCCTCAGATTAGGGACATTTTAGCCACTATTTCTTCAAATAATTTTTCTGGTCCTTTCTTTCTCTCTTTGTTGTCTTCATCTTCTGGGACTCCTATGATGCAAATGTTTATTCCACTTGTTGTCTCCAAAGTTTCTTATCTTAACTTTTTTTTTTTTTTTCCATTTTGCTGCTCTGTCTGGGTGAGTTCCACTGCTTTGTCTTCTGCCTGCTGATTCGCTCTTTGTCTTCATCCTGTGTGCGGTTGAAGCCCTCTAGTGCATTTTTCATTCATTTACAACTTCTGTTTGGTTCTTTCTTGTATTTTCTGTCTCTTTGTTGAAGTTCTCATGGTGTTCATCCATTCTTCTCCTGCGTTTGGTGAGCATCTTTATGATGATGACTTTTCAGTCTTTACCAGGTCCATTGCTTATCTCTGTTTTGTTTAGTTCTTTTTCTGAGGTTTTAATCTGTTTTTTTTGGTTGGAACATATTCCTCTGTCTCCTCTTTTTGCCTAATTCTCTGTTTGTTCATATGTATTAGATAAATCAGCTATCTCTTCCGGTCTTGAAAGAGTGGCCTTACTTAGAAGATGCTCAGTGGGACTCAGGGGTACAATCCTGCCTGGTCGCCACAGCCTGGCACTCAAGGGGTGTCCCCTCTGTGGGCTCTGTGTGCCCTCCTCTTGTGGCAGGGCAGCGGCTGCTGTGGGGTGCTGGTGGGCAGGGCTGTTGCTTGCATGGCTGTGAGGCCCAGCTGAGGCTCGGGTGGGCAGGACTCTCAGCAGGGCAGACCCGTTAGTGCTAACAGGTTAGAGGGAGAATTTCAGTGCTAGTGATAGCAAGGTAGCCTGAGATCACAAAAAAGTCTCCTGCTAGTGTCTCAGTCCCTAGGGGGCATCCCAGCTGGTTTCTCCCTCTCCAGCAAACGCTTTAAGATTTAGTAAGTGGGTCCTCTTCGTGTGTGGCCCATGCCCTTTTCAATCTGGTGTCTTTGCACTTGTTTTTAGGTTGAGTGAGTTTGGGCACAGGCCCTTTAAGGGCAGGTTTTTCTGTTTACTACCAAGCAGGGCCCTCTGGGACTCCCTGGCACAAAGACTTTCTGTGTCCCCCATTTCTTTGATTACAGGAAATAGCTTTCATTCAGCCTCCATGACCTGAGTTCCAATGGGCAGATTCAAACAGTTGCTAATTAGGGAAGGGAGGGGATGCGAGACCAGGGAAAAACAGTCAAGAGAAACAGTAGTGCAGCCTTGGTCCTGGTTCCCCATCAGTGGATAAACAACAATATCTTTGAGCTGTTTGGGAGATACTGAAACCCCCTCCAGGTGGGAGAAGTTAACGATTAATGATAGTATGCTGCCCACAAGCCTGTAGACCCCAGACCAGTTGGAACCAGTGAAGGTTGATGATGCTGACGCTGACATATGTCTCTACCAACCCATCAGAAGAATGTCCATGTGATCACGCCCTCTTTGAACGATGTTTTTTTTTTTTTTTGGCTGCGTCAGGTCTTCATTGCTGCATGTCGGCTTTTCTCTGGTTGTGGCGGGCAGGGGCTACTCTTCGTTGCAGTGCACAGATTTCTCATTGTGGCTTCTCTTGTTGTGGAGCATGGGCTCTAGGTGTGTGGGCTTCAGTAGTTGTGGCACACAAGTTCAGTAGTTGTGGCTCGCAGGCTCTAGAACGCAGGCTTAGTAGTTGTGGCACACGGGTTTAGTTGCTCCACTGCATGTGGGATCTTCCTGGCCCAGGGCTCGAACCTGTGTCCCATGCATTGGCAGGTGGATTCTTAACCACTGCACCATCAGGAAAGCCCCGAACCATTACTATAAAACTTCTCACTATCCTCTCCAAGTTGGAACACATAGTTTTTCGAGGTACTAGCCCTCTGTTTCCCCCTTTGCTTGGCAAAGTAATAAAGCTATCCTTTTCTGCTTCACCCAAAACTCTGTCTCCAAGATTCAGTTCAGCACCAGTGTACAGAGAAGCTGAGCTTTCAGCATCATGTTCTCTGCAGTTCTGTAGTTTTCCTGGTCATATTTCCTATTGGTTTTCAAAGACAGGTGTTCTGGGGACTTTGTCCTGTACAGGATCTAGAGGTCGTGATGCCAAGTGAAGGGTATTTCCTATACTCAAAAAAATGGGAGACACAAAGTTTTTGTGCCCAGGAGCCCTACAGGGCCCTGCTCAGTATCAGTTGGCATGCCTCATGTAGAGCTCAGCTCTCTCCCTCCTTTGTGGTCCCTCCTGATTCTGGATCGCTGCAGCTGGGGCGTGGGTCTTTCCTTGGCGAGAATGTGTCTCTGTCTCTCCTCCCTATCTTGATGCTGCCCTTTTCCCTTTGTTGTGGAGGCTCTGTTCATTGATAGAACATAATTCTGTCAGTCCCTTAATTGTACCCAGTATTGTAGAGCAGCAGTCCCCAACCTTTTTGGCACCAGGGACCAGTTTCATGGAAGACAATTTTTCCATGGATGGGGTGTGTAGGGGGGGTATATTTCAGGTGGTAACGCGAGCGATGGGCAGCGGCAGATGACACTTTGCTTGCTCGCCCACCACTCACCTCCTGCTGTGCAGCCCGGTTCCTAACAGACCGTGGACCAGTCCACACCCTGGGGGCTGGGGACCCCTCTTGTAGAGAATGCATTCCTATTGACACCTTGAATTATGTCTTATGGACTGTAATGGAACACCACTGTTTCAGGAGTCTAATAATAGCTAAGCTTAAGCATGTCTAGACCCTGTATTAATTGCCTTAACAGGCATTATTTTACTTAATCATCACAGCAGACCTTTAAGCTATAGATAAGAAGTATTATTTAAAGATAAGGAAATGGAGTCTTCAAGAGGTTAAATATTTTATAATCCAGAGTAATACATCAAACTGTTGAACTAGGATTAAAGTTCTGATTCTGGAACCAGAGTTCTAACCACTATGCTCTACTACCCTTCTGAGAAATCTTTTTTATTGTGGTAAAATATACATTAACATAAAATTTATCATTTTTAAGTGTACAGTTCCATGGCTTTAAGTAATGGAACCTTTACCACTGTCCATCTCCAGAACTTCTTTATCTTTCTCAACTGAAACACAAAGTTTTATGGATACATGCCATAGATTTTTTGAAATGTTGTGAATACTTCTAGATGTTCAAAAGGTAATATTTTAAAGTGTGTATTCTTAATAAATCATAGGAAAACCTTAATGATGCTTGTATGCTGATATTATCTGTATACCATCATAAATAAAAAACGATAACTAATTCAAGGCGTCACTGATAATATAAGCTTCTTAGCTCATAGGAACACTGTTTGGGCTTCTTAATAAATAGTTTTACTAAATCCTATTTGGTCAAACTACATACACAGTTGATTTCTTTTTTTTTTTTTTTTTTGGCGGTACGCGGACCTCTCACTGTTGTGGCCTCTCCTGTTGTGGAGCACAGACTCAGCAGCCATGGCTCATGGGCCTAGCCGCTCTGCGGCATGTAGGATCCTCCCGGACCGGGGCACGAACCCGTGTCCCTGCATCGGCAGGCAGACTCTCAACCACTGTGCCACCAGGGGAGCCCCACAGTTGATTTCTTTAGTTCACTCACATAAACCATTCAGTGTGAAAAGATTGGCCACATTGCTTATTTACTCAGAGGATGGGGCAGCGCTAATGAAACTCCACATCTAGAAGCCTTTTCTAGAGAGCCTTCAGAGCCTGCAGTATTTACTTGTAACCTCTTTAGTGGTACTAGTTCTTTATTCTTTGGGGGTGGATTTGATGGTTAGAAACATCTAAAGTCACTCAGTTTCAACTTTGCAAACTAAAATAGATGATGAAGTTGATACTCTGCTCTTCATTGATTTGTCAAATATTTATTGAACACTTTTTACCATGATTATTAAAAATAAATTTTCTAAAAATAATTGAGGCTAATATTTATGGGTAGTAATACAAGTTAGCTTTAAATTCCAGAAAAAATCTTCCAAAAATATTTGGGCAGAGAAATCATCATTACAAAGGGACTGTTTGTATTTCCATTAAATATTTTTGGCGTGCCTTCTGTGAGCTGGGCACTATGCTAGGCATTGGAGATATGATGGACATAACACATACAACACATAATATACAGATGACCCTTAACTCAGGTTTGAACTGCACGGGTCCTCTTATACGTAAATGATAAATACATACTATGGCACTACATGTCCGTGGTTGGTTGTATCTGGATGCAGAACTACAGATATGCAGGGCCAATTGTGAAGTTAAACACAGGTTTCTGACTGCACGGGGGGTCAGCACCCCTAACCCCCACATCGTTCAAGAATCAAATGTGTATACACATAACACACAATACATTATCCCTGCTCTCTGAGTTTATAGTGTAGTTAGCATATATGAAATGTATATACTAGCTTTAAAAAACTTAAAACACATCTACTTTTTTAAGAGTTCTCAGTGTAGCTTCAGAACAGATGTACATAAATAACTTAGCATGTAATTTGGGCCGTAGCTAGAATAGAGGGATGAATAAAAGGCTATGAAAATGGGGAAGAAAATTGTGAGAATAATACAAAGCCATGTTTAAATTGACTTCTCACTACATATGTAGTTGGTTGAAATATATTTTTATATGATGGTTCTTTTATGTTTCTATATATGCTATTTGTTATAAAACAAGTTGTCATTTTTTGTTTTAGACCAGCTGGTGGGAGTGACAAATGGACAGCAACAGCCTGTGACTGTCTCTCGTTGTACCTCACTGGAGCCGTAGCAACCATCGTCATACAAGTGTGTGAACAGGTACAGTAGATGTGTACTGGTTATTTCATTGACATTTTCTACAGAAGCATTTATTTTGTTGAGAAAATAATAGTAAGCTGTTTGGATTTTTTTTTTGGCTGCGTGGCATGTGGGATCTTAGTTCCCCAACCAGGGATCGAACCTGTGCCCCCTGTAGTGGAAGCGTGGAGTCCTAACCACTGAACTGTCAGGGAATTCCCTATTTGGATATTTTTTTTGCAACCTTTTTTTGGTCTTCAAGTTACCACGCCTGTTTGGGAATTCGCTGGCAGTCCAGTGGTTAGCACTCCATGCTTTCACTGCCAAGGGCCCAGGTTCTGTCCTTGGTTGGGGAACTAAGATCCTGCAAGCCACACGACCTGGCCAATAAAAAACACTGTAACGCCTGTTTCATAATAGATACGTACTGTAAATGATTATATGAGTGAATCAAAACATTTCTAAACTAATATTCTTGAGTTGATAATTTGCATATTAAAAACCAGAAGGTATGTATGCTAGAGTGCAGTTCTGAAGCCTTTGATATTCTTTACGAATTGGTAGTTAGGCTTCTAGTGAAATCATATTAACTGTACATCATAAAAGGTGTTTGTATGAGTGCCGATTTGAGAAGAGGATACATATATAGGACATGTCCTTTCAGAACACTAAGAAATATTCCTTGTCTCCTTAACTTTTTTCTAATTTGATACATTTTATTGCATTAATGATAAGAATTTTCTTGTAAGTCTTTCCATGTTAATTTTTTCTTTGTGTACTTCCCCCATTTTTATAATTCCATATAAAACAGAATATATGTTTTGTAGTTCTTTCTTTGGCTTTTCACAGCAGAAGAAAGGCACACCTGTGAAAATATATTTTAGTTCTATAATTACAAAGAATTCAGGAGAATAGAGAACTTGTAATTGAGGATGTTTTCCTCCCTCCCCAATCTGGGATGGAAAACACAGTTTTCAGTCGTCCTTTTTTCTCCTCCACTTGGTATTTTTCACCTGGACAGTGAAGTCTTCCTGATAGACTTCACAAAACAACTGTCTTTCTCTGTTGACTGTCTTCCATGCTGTTTTCTCTCTGATATGTTCCGATATCAAAATTACTTGGTTGGGAATTTTTCTTTCTGGCATGGAGAAATGTGGAGGGAATACCTGTGAAAAGTGTAATGTTTATATGAAGTTGCGTTTTTGTGTCTCTGCTCTTAAATCACTGCAGGAAAACAACACAACATGGCCATTACCTGTGAAAATTTTCTGCAGAGATAAAGAAGGAGGGTGTGTTGATGTCTCCAAATATTTGATTAAAAGGGGTTTGGCTTTGAGAGAAACGAGGTATAGACTATTTTTTTAAAACAGCATTTTGTGATGGAGGCTTCTTATGTGCCTGTGTAAATGTTCGTATCTGTGTGTGCTCAGACATGAATTGCCTCTTGTTTGCTCTTAAAAATGATTTATAACCTAATCCTGAGGAGCCAGCTTAGAAGTAAATTCATTCAGAATTACTAAATGTTTAAATTCCTAGACATTTTTGCTTTTATACTTCCCCCTTTGCTCTGGCATTTATCAATACATTTTAAACTAAAGGAAAAGAGAATTACACAGTGGGTACCAGATCTGAACCCTTTGGCCTCATTTGCTTAAGCAGAAATGTTTAAGCTTTATGTTGGAAATTCTGGTAGGTATATACCAAAATATATTTGTGTGATATAGGTAGCAAATGAGTAGAAATGGGTAGCCAAAAAAGTAATTGAACAATATTTACATGTAAAGATCCTTTCAGATACTACATTTGGGGTTTAAATACCTTTGATCCAAGGGGAGAAGGATCAGGATATCACTGTAACCCAAGTTTCCTCTTTATCTTTTTCCTTCTAGAGGTAGAGGTATATTAGAATTGCAGATACGTGTTCCAAGTGGTCACATTCTACCATACATGGCCAGATTTCTTTTTTTTATCTTAGATTATTATACCTTACCTTATTTGGATCAGGACCCCAATCTTGATGAAATGGAAGGAGAGTGAGAGATCAGAAATAATACGGAACCCGAGGTAGTTGGCCAGGTGTGGTAGATGCTGACTTCACTGCCTGGGCCTTGGCAGGCAGCCAGGCTCTGCATCTAGTCCTGCATTCACTGACTTCAGGCTAATACAGTTCCTCGCTGAAAGAAATGTTAAAGTGAAAATGCTGGGCAAGTTTATATTAACTAACAATATCTGCCACTAATTTAATGTTCTTTTCTACTTTTCTGGCACTAAAACTACTACCTCAAGGCTGGGAGTGATGAGGGAGCAGTGTTAGTTGAGGAATTATGCAGCTATTATCTTATCAGTGCTCATTTCCTTTTGAAAGAAAATACAGGAAAGTGGAAGAAACAAAAATCTGCCATCATTTTTCTAACATAAACAATGTTAATATTTCCTTCTAGGGTTTTTTATAGGCATGTTTTTTTAATTGGAAGGGAATAACAGGAAGTAAAGCAATTATGAATGAATATAGCATGTGTTACCACTAACACTTAATATCTGAATAGTATGGAAAAACTGTATTTTTTAAGGGACTCATTATCTTTGTATTATTTTATGAATGTTGATAACTTGCCACATGTATGATCTGTCTTTGGGCTAAACTAGAATCAGCTTGAAGCTGTTGTATTTCCCAATAACATCTAGTTAATTGTATGACACTTGGGATATACTTAATAGATTTTAAGAGAGAATAGCATGTAAATATGGGATAGTAATTTAATGCATTTAAGTGAAATTATATTGCTTTATTATCATCAAGTTCATGCATAATTTAAAATAATTTTCATTATAACTTAAAGTATGCTCATTTTTATGTAACAAATTAGACTAGGATATCCTAGATTAATTAGACTAGACTAATCCTTCAAGTATATTTGAAGGATTCTTTTTATATTGTTTTCCCAGAATTTTTTTATTTGCTCATGGTTAGATATATTCTTTTTTGCATGTTACAGAACTAATAAATTATATAACAGCCATTCATTATCCCAGAAGTCTCTGGAAATCCCACTGGTACAAGGAGAGTCAGTGGTTACTAAGTGTATTAAAATTAACTCTGACCCTGACAAAAAAGCTGCTGATATTCTCAGTGAACACGAGGTGTCTGAATTTAAGGAGAAAATTCTAGAACCAAGAACCACTGGATGCTATAAACCACCAGCTATTCCTAACCAGAAAGTATTTGAGGCAGTAGTCAGCTGCATTGGTGATGATGGAACTATATTTGTGGTACCTAAATTATCAGGTAAGATCTTTCACATTATGCAGTATTCTGTACAAGTGGTCGCTTTTACTACTAGAGAATTTTAATTGGAAGGGAATATCTCTAGTAAAATACACATGGATTGAAATTCCTTGGGCAGATATTTAACCTTTCTGAACCTCTTTTTCACTGAGTTGTTGTGAGGTTTGAATGAAATAATGCATGAAAGGTGCTTTGCACAATGCCTAGCACATGAAAATCATTTATTGAGACATTGGGAATGGATAAACATTGGGCCTGAGATAAGCATGGGGGGACAGGTTCCAGTTATACAAGTTTGGAGGCTCTCTAAGAAAAAAGAATACAAATGTTTATATTCGTTTAAAAGTGAGAAAAGAAGTCACAACAAATGACTGGAGAGTCAGGGCCATTTGAGATTCAGGTCCTTCCTGAGATCTCTTTAGCTTATGTACTAACGCTTCCTTTCTACAACCTGAGTGTGTCCAGGACACTTGATGACTCACAGCAGCTCTAGCTTTCACGGGACTTAAGCTCCGTTAGCTTCATAGTAAGTCCACCTACGGATAGGGGTATGGGGGCTACGAATTTGTTGAAATTTTTGTCTCATGTGTTGATCTGCTAAATACTGTTTTTTAATTTGAAAACCAGACTAAATCTGTGTAATTGGCTATTCTAGAAGTGAGTAGTGTTTCAGACCTGTAGCAACAGTACTTAATCCAGAAACTTTGCTTGACGTGTGTAAATAATCATAGCTAGAACTGGTTGGTGTGTAAATAATCGTAGCTAGAACTGGTTGCCAGATGCCTTACTTTCAATCTCCTGCAATACTGATAATGTGGGCTAGCACTATTACACCCAGTTTACAGAAGAACAGACTGAGGCTTATGCCCAGGAGCTCGCAACTAAAGTAGTAGAACTGTTATAGGAACTGACACCAGAGCTTGCCCTCTCTGGCATCAGTTATGGGCATATAAATTTACTGTGGAAATAACGAGCCAGTTAGCAGGAAGTAGCAATATTAGAATTTTAATATTATACCCGCAGCACTATGCTGTATCTAAGCATCAAATAACAAAGAGCTTTTAATGATTCTTGCACTTCCAAGATAATGCTTGTGTTTGTAACCATAGATCAGAATAATAATTTACATGTTGTTAGTCAGTAGTATGTTTCGAAACATATTGAAGCTATTGACTAAATTAGATTTTTATTAAAGCTCTATTATGTGGGGAGTGATTTTTAATTCCTTTTAATGTTATCTAAGTGATGAAGTTACTAAAGTTTGATGATGACTTCATTTGAAAATGGTAGGGAATTTTTCCTAAATGCTTTCTATTTTTAATAATTTCTTCAGAATTTGAACTAATAAAAATGATGAATGAAATTCAGAGTAATTTAAAATGCCTTGGTCTTTTGGAGCCTTATTTCTGGAGAAAGGGAGAAGCTTGTGCAGTAAGGGGGTCAGATACTTTGTGGTATCGAGGCAAAGTAATGGAAGTCATTGGCGGCACTATCAGGGTGAGTCTGAAATTCTTTGTGACTATTTTAAGGCTAAGTGCTATAACATTAAGAGGTCTTTCAAGTTCAGATACATGAAATTTTGATTAAAACATCTTTTAATGAGTTTATTCATGTAGGAGAATCACTTAGATGCATTATATATTTATTTGTAATAAGAATTCCTCTTTTTATTTTCAAGTATATTTATTAACCTGAATAACAAAAAAATATTTCCAGATAGGGATTTTTACCACTGAAACTTTAATGGTACCACTTATTTGTGATTGGCAGCCTTATTTGTGTGCATGGTGCTAAATAAAACAACTTATTTTCAGTATATTCTATATCTCCTTAGTAAATTTGTTTACGGGACCCCCTAATTTACCCTTTCACATTAGGGTTAATTTACCCTTTCCAGAATACTAAGAATAGTACTTGAGTTTCATCTAAAATCTTCAGAAAGAGCTGCATACAGTTGACCCTTGAACAGCACTAGGGCTGGGGAGCCAACACTCTCTGTAGCTGACCTGAGTATAATTTATATCATTCTTCCATGTCCACGGTTCTGTGTCGCGGATTCAATCAGCTGTTGATCATGTAGTGCTGTAGTAGGTTTTTACTGAAAAAAATCCATGTGGAAGTGGACCCTCATAGTTTAAACCCGTGTTGTTCAAGGGTCAACTGTACTTTGAAAATATGTGTATATAAAAATATAGATGAAAAATGCCTCCATTTACATTGTACTTTAAGTATAGCAATGAAATCAAGAGACATTCAGCCTGTGAAGATTTTGGTTTTAGGAGGGGAGGGAAAATTAAGAAGAAAAGTCTTTTGTTAATACTTGAACAGGAGATTATTATCTATTTGATGATGATACCTGACAATAACGTAGCACTTCAGGTTTCTAAGCTTTTTTCACATATGTGTGTTTGTATTTTCTTATTCGTTTCCAACTATCATAGATGTAGATTACTATTCCCATTTTACCAGTAAGAAAATTGAAATTTATGTTCAGTGATGTGCCTGAGGTCAACATGTCAGTGGGTGGTGGTACTAGAATTCATATCTAAGCATCTGATTCCAAAATTTCTGATCTAAGCCTTGTGCTTTTTGTGCTGGAATACAGACTTTACAGGGTTTTGTGTTTTTTCTTTCCTGGAAGGTATCTTTTATTTTTATTTTTAAAAATTTTTATTGCAGTATAGTTGATTTACAATGTTATGTTAGCTTCAGGTATACAGCAAAGTGATTTAGTTATACATATACATTTATTTATTTTCATAGGTTTTTTAAAATTTTTATTTATTTATTTTTGGCTGTGTCGGGTCTTGGTTGCTGCACATGGGATTTCTCTAGTTGGCCGCGAGTGGGGACTACTCTTTGTTGAGGTGTGCGGGCTTCTTACTGTGGTGGCTTCTCTTGTTGCAGAACACAGGCTCTAGGCGCGTGGGCTTCAGTAATTGCAGCACGCAGGCTCAGTAGTTGTGGCTCGTGGTCTCTAGAGCACAGGCTCAGTAGTTGTAGCGCACGGGGCTTAGTTGCTCTGCAGCATGTGGGATCTTCCCAGACCAGGGACTGAACCCATGTCCCCTGCATCGGCAGGTGGATTCTCCACCACTGCACCACCATGGAAGCCCTTCATAGATTTTTTTTTTTTTGCGGTACGCGGGCCTCTCACCGTCGTGGTCTCTCCTGTTGTGGAGCACAGGCTCTGGACGCACAAGCTCAGCGGCCATGGCTCACAGGCCCAGCCGCTCCACAGCATGTGGGATCTTCCCGGACTGGGGCACGAACCTGTGTCCCCCACATCGGCAGGTGGACTCTCAACCACTGCGCCGCCAGGGAAGCCCCTTCATAGGTTTTTAATAGAAGTAAGATGGTTTCAAATTTTGGGATACTATTTAGGTATATGGATACTCAACAGATTCATGTGTTTATATGCAAATGAGTATTTTCACATACATTTGAATTGTTCAGATAACTTTTCTAATCTAAAAGTAAATTGAAATTCAATTTTCATTAAGTTATTAAATTCATAATCTTTACATATATAGGATCCAAATAAGATAGTGGTGAACTATATTTTTTTCATACTTTCTAATATCTCTTTTTTAAATTCGAGAGTATTTTGATATTTTAATCATCATTTTTAATTATTTTCCTATGCATTTCAAGTATACACAATAAATTTTTCATTCCTTAACCTGATATCTTTCAAGGTTATCCTATGATCCACATTAAGAAATAGACATTACATGTAATTGTACATACCCTAACTACCTGTGAAGTACTCAGATAATTTTTATTTAATTCTATTTCATTTTTTTAATGCTGACTGCCAAGACAGCCCAATTAAACAGTGATATGTTAATTTCATTAAGTTGGGGTAACAGAAGTAACTTATTGACATTCCTTATTCTTGAAACAATTTAGAAACTGAATAATCAAAATTAAATAAAGCACTTTTAAAAATGGACTGTTGAGGACTTCTAGTTTCTGGTTCCACATTTAAGAAGCTTTGAAGTTGCCACACCATCCTAACAGCAAGTAAAAAGCTGAACAAACTGAAAAATCTGTAACTCTTCTTGTATCTGTAAGAGAGGGAGTACAAAGGGCAAACCACTGCCCCAACAGTTAGAGAGTCAGGTGAATATAGGGAGTCACAGCTTATGGGAGCAGAGACTGACGACCAGAACTCTAATGGAAGAATTGCTGGAATTTTTTTTTTTTTTTTTTTTTTTTTTTTTGCTGCACCACATGGCTTATGGGATCTTAGTTCCCCAACTGGGGTTGAACCTGGGCCCTCGGCAGTGAGAGCCTAGAGTCTTAACCATTGGACTGCCAGGGAATTCCCAAGAATTACTGGAATTTAGTGTGGACAACTCTGAGAGGCAAAAACTCCAGGGAACCCAGTCATCAGAAGGTTCCACACGGTTCTATGAGATTTATCTCCAAGAGCTTGACCAGGTTCTCACATAAATATCAGAGATGCTTCCAGCAGAGGAAGGAGAAAAGGAACCATTTTGAAATACGCTAGAGCATTCTGTTTTTCTTAATAAGGCCTGCACTCAGGAGACAGTAGTTAAGCAGGGCCTAAGCATCTGGGGTATTATCAGAGCCTAATCAACCTGGGGGAAAGGAAATTACCCAATTCCAGTTAACTCTAGCTTTCCACATTGGAAAAAGACCCAACTCCAGCTCACTATATCATCCTTTCCCACTTTAGGGAGTAGAGCAAAAAACTGAGAAACACTTGTGAAGTTCACAGTCTGAAAGCATAGTCTCAATGAAAGACTGAGACGTAATCATAAGACTATAGAACATTTCCCCTCCCGCCACACCTTCCTACCACATTACTGAAGGCCCATTTATAGCAGTTCGTTTTACACAGTACATATCTGGCTATCAAGAAAAAACTACAAAACAGTATGATATTGGCATAAAAAAAAGATGCATAGATCAGTGGAATAGAATAGACAGCCTAGAAATAAACCTACGCACATGTGAACAATTAATTTATGACAAAGCCAAGAATATACAATGGGGATAGGACAGTCTCTTCTATAAATGGTGTTGGGAAAACTGGACAGCCACATGCAAAAGAATAAAACTAGACCACTGTCTTAAACAATACACACAAATTAACTCAAAATAGATTATAGGGCTTCCCTGGTGGCGCAGTGGTTGAGAGTCAGCCTGCCAGTGCAGGGGACACGGGTTCGTGCCCCAGTCCGGGAGATTCCCACATGCCATGGAGCGGCTGGGTCCGTGAGCCATGGCCGCTGAGCCTGCGCGTCCAGAGCCCGTGCTCCGCAATGGGAGAGGCCACAACAGTGAGAGGCCCGTGTACCACCAAAAAAAAAAAGAGTAGCTATAATGATTTCAGAACAGACTCAAAGCAAGGAAGGTTATCAAGGAAAAAGGGCATTACATAATAAAAAAGGGTCAGTTTTCCAAGAAGACATAAAATTCTGAATGTCTTAATAAATTCTTAATATGGCCCTAAGAACAGAGAGTCAAACTACATGAGGCAAAAACTAGTAGAACTGCAAGGAGAAATAGGTGTATCTACTATCATAGTTGGAGACTTCAACACACCCCCGCCCCCAATCAGAAATGGACAGATCCAACTGGCAGAAAATCAGTAAGGACATAACTGAATTCAGCAACAACATCATCAACTGCATATAATTAGCATGTATAGAATTATTCCTCCAACAACAGCAAGATACACATTGTTAAGCTCACATGGAATATTCACCAAGATAGACCACATTCTGGGCTGTAAAACACACCTTAAATTTAAAAGAATAGGAATCGGTGTTTGCTGTCAGACCACAATAGAGTTAAACTAGAAATCAGTAAGAGAAAGACAACTGGAAAATCCCAAAATGCCTGGAGATTCAACAGCAAACTTCTAAATAACTCATGGGTCAAAGAAGAAGTCTCAAGAGAAATATTAAAATATTTTGAACTAAATGAACTAAACTGCAGCTAAAGCAGTTCTGAGGGGAAAATTCATTGCATTGAATGCATACATACATACATACATACATACATACATACATACATATATATATATATATATATATATATAAAATAAAAGAAGGAAAGTCTAAAATCAATTATCTATGTTTCTACCTTAGAAAATTAGAAAAAGAAAAAAAAAGCCAAAGTAAGCAGAAGAAAAGAAATAGTAAGAGCTCCTGACCAGGTAGAGCTGAAATCTGTGAATCCCTGAAAACAGGAATTCAAGGGGAAAAAAATAATGAGATTTAAAGCTGGTTCGTTGAAAAGTTTGATAAAATTGATAACCCTCTAGCCTGGCTAGCCAAGAAAAAAAAAAGAAAAAGGACACAAATTACTAATATCAGAAATAAAAGGGATATCAATACAGATTTAATGAACATTGAAAGATAAAGGAATACTGTGAACAAGTATACCCACACATTGGATAACCTAGATGGACTAGACCGCGTACCGCAAAAAAAAAAAGCAAGAGACTCATCAAAAAGCTCTTGGAACTAGTAAGCAATTAGAGGAAGATTGCAGAATATAAGGTTAATATACATAACTCAATTTCTTTCTCATATACTAGCAGTGAACAGATGGAATTTGAAATAAAAAACAATACCATTTTACGTTAGCACCCCCAAAACAAAATACTTAGGTATAAATCTAACAAAATATATACAAAGATATATAAGAGGAAAACTGCAGAACTCTGATGAACAAAATCAAAGAACAAAATTAATGGAGCAACACTCTGTTCTTGGATAGGAAGACTCAATGTCAAGATGTCAGGTCTTTTCAACTGTATTTATGGATTCAGTGCAATCCTAGTCAAAATTCCAGCAAGTTATTTTGTGGATATCAGCAAACTTTATTCTTAAGTTTATATGGAGAGACAAAAGAGTCAGGATAGACAACACAATATTGAAGGAGAAGAACAAAGTTAAAGGACTGACAACGCTAGGCTTCAAGACTTAGTATAAAGTTAATCGAGACAGTGTGGTATTGGCAAAGCAAAATACAAATAGATCAATGGAATAGACTAGAGAACACAAATAAACCCACATAAATATAGTCAATGATCTTTGACAAAGGAGCAATGGCAATGCAACTGAGCAAAGATAGTCTTCTCAGCAAATGGTGCTGGAACAATGGAACATCCACATGCAAAAAAATCTAGACACAGATTTCATACCTTCCATAAAAATCATCTCTAAGTGGACTACAGACCTAAATGTAAAACATAAAACTGTAAGACTAGAAAGACAACATAGAAACATAGATGACCTTTAATACGGCAATGACTTTTTAGATACAGCACCAAAGACATGACCCATGAAAGAAATAAGGTACAAGCTGGACTTCATTAAAATTAAAAACTTACCCTCTGCAAAAGACAATGTCAGGATTATGAGAAAACAAGCTAAACACTGGGAGAAAATACTTGCAAAATATACATCTGATAAAGGACTGTTATCCAAAATATACAAAGAACTCTTAAAATTTAACAGTAAGAAAACAAGCCAATTTAAAAAATGGACCACAGACCTTAACAGATACCTCACCAAAGGAGACATACAGATGGCAAATAAGGATATGAAAAGAAGTTCCACATCATATGTCACCAGGGAAATGCAAGTTAATACAAGATAGCACTACACATATACTAGAATGGCCAAAATTTGGAAAACTGACGACACCAAATGCTGGTGAGGATATGGAGCAACTGAAACCCTCCACTGCTGGTGGGAGTGCACAGTGGTACATCCACTTTGGCAGACAGTTTGGCGGTTTCTCAACAACTAAATCTACTCTTAACATATGATCCAGCAGTCGCACTCCTTGGTATTGTTGACCTGAAATAAACAGACTGCCAGATACTTCTCCAGCAAAGTTGGGTTTATTCAGGATCAGCAGAGAATTACAATTCAGGGTCTGCAGGAACGTGCAAGTTCCTGCAAAGCAAGGAAAGGAGAACACGTTTATAGAGAAGAAAAGGAAGTGGGTATGGCTCTAGTAAACAAAGAGTCTGTGGCTTTTCATTGGCTGAGTCCTTCCCAGGAAAGAGTAAGAGTCTGTATTCCTCCTGTTGGGCTCTGCTATCATCAAAGGACATGGAGCTCCCCCTTTCTGATCTCCCAACTCTGTTTAATTGAGGTTTCTGTTTATTAAATTTTTACAGTATTTACCCAAAGGAGTTGAAAACATGTCCACACAAAAACCTGTTTATAAGAGCTTTATTCATAATTGCCAAACTTGGAGGCACCCAAGATGTCCTTCAGTAGGTGAACGGATAAATAAGCTGTAGTGCATTCATACAGTGCAATATTATTCAGTGCTAAAAAGAAATGAGCTATCAAGCCATGAAAAGCCATGGACGAACCTTAAATGCATATCACTAAGTGAAATCAAGTCTGAAAAGGCTACATATACTGTGTGACTCCAACTATATGACCTTCTAGAAAATGCAAAATATGGAGATAGTAAAAAGATGTTTGCCAGGGATCGCGGGGAGGGAGGACAGAGGATTTTTAGGGCAATGAAAACACCCTTTGTTTTCACAGAGCATCTTTATACATTTGTCAGTCCCACAGGGCGTACATCACCAAGTGAACCCTAACGTAATCTATATGGACCTTGATTTTGACGTATCCATGTAGGTTCATGATTATAACAAATTACCACTGTGGTGCAGGATGTTACAGTGAGGGAGGCTGGGGTGTGAGGGAAATCTCTGTGCCTTTCTCTAAATTTTGCTGTGAACCCAAAATTCTTTAAAAAATGAAGTCTTTAGAAAGTTATTTTACAAAATTTGAGGAACATTGGATGACTTAAAAACAAGTTTCTTTCTCATAGGACTTCTCAGAACCTTTATTATGCAGTGTGATTCTCCAGGAAGGAAACATTACATGCAGAGTTTCCCAAACTGTGAAACTGAGGAATACTGAGAAATGTTCTTTTATTAAATGGAAATCAGGACTTCTAAAATACTTGGAAAAACAAAAGAAAAATTTTAAACATCCTCCAAAAAATTGATTATTCTCAAGAAAAGAAAAAGCTTTTGTTCATTTGTAAGAAAACCTTTTGACAGTGAGGTTTGATACACTATGGGATGAGGAAATACAGTGTTACTTTTTTTCTAGAGATTTTTTAAATCCAGATTTATATCTCCTTCTAGAATGTCTTTTTTTTTAATTCTCTTTAATACCAGGGAGTCTTTTCTGTCCCCTAGTTTTTAGTAGTAAGTTTTAATTATGAACTTTGTCCTGTTTCAGGTACAATATTTAGATCACGGATTCACTGAGAAGATTCCACAGTGTCATCTTTACCCTATTTTGCTATATCCTGATACACCCCAACTTTGTATTCCTTGTCAGCTCTATAATACCATACCTGTGAGTAAACAGGGATTTATAGGATGATTAATTTTAAAATACTGTCTTTATTAACAATAGTTTTCTAGAAATTAGAATGTAAGATGAAATCCCTTTCAGTGCAGCAAAAATAATATTTAGAAATAAGCTTACAAAGATAGCTAAAGGGCCTTTATGAAGAAAATGACAGAATTATACTGAAGGATATAAAAATATCTGAATAAGTTAAGAGAGATAATGTCTTCGTAGATGGGAATTTTGTTTGGAATTGTTATTTTTAGTTACGGTTCAAATAAAATTTCAAGAAATTTGAAGCTGGATCAGAGAAGGGAATGGTATATTAATTATCTCTTGCTATATAACAAATTAAGCTTAAAATTTAGTGGTCTAAATCGACAATAAGCTTTTTAAAAGTTTCATACAGTTTCTGTGGCTCAGGCATTGGGAACAGCTTAGCTGGGTGTTTTGGCTCAGGGTCCCTGATGACTCTGCAGCCAAGATGTGCACCAGAAATGCAATAACCCAAAGGACTGACTGGGCTGAAGAACCTGCTTCCAGATGCTCACTCACAGGGCACTGGCAGGAAGCTGGGGCTCCTCGTGGGCTTTTGGCAGGAGGCCCCAATTTCCTGGCCAAGTGAACCTCTTAACACATAAGACGTAATAGTCACTGCTCCTTAATAAATACACATTGTAGTCAGTATACAAGCACTGCTTTGGCATATTGGCCTCTTTTAAAAGTTTTATGATGCTTTGTTTTTAGTGCAGGTTTATCTTTTTAAAGCATAAAATGCTTTAAGAGAGTAACATGGGGGGAAGCTGAGACAAATTATTAGTTTCTTAAGATCATTTTTATCATATACCCATGATATTCTCTGAAAACTGCCTATATATTATGTCCTTCTCTCTAGTGTTATCTGTTTATGGCTACTTTTGTGTATCTTCATTAACTTCCTGCTTTTATTTTGTGAAAGAATCTGAGTTTATTAATCCCAAATAGGTCGGGAATGTCTGGCAACCAGATGCAGTAGAACTCCTTCAGGAACTGCTTTCAAAGAGAGAGGTGGAAGTTCACATTATGGTAATTTGTATTTAAAGCATATATCATTGGGACTTCCCTGGGAGTCCAGTCGTTAAGACTTCGCCTTCTGATGCAGGGGCTGTGGGTTTGATCCCTGGTCAGGGAGCTAGGATCCCACATGCCTCTCGGCCAAGGGACCAAAAAACAGAAGCAATATTGTAACAAATTCAATAAAGACTTTAAAAATGGTTCACATCAAAAAATCTTAAAACAACCAACTTCAAAAAAAAATTAAAAATAAAGCATATATCATTGATTTAGTTTATTAGCCATAAAGTGTTACAGGTAATATAATTTGAGGGATTTTTTTATGAAGAACTATGTTCCTATGTGATTATCAGTTACTCGTTAACATAAAAGAAGTTACCACTTTGGTTCCTAGGCTCACTTTAAATAAACCTAATTTTGAGCAAGTTCCTGAGAACTTCCATAAGCAAGTAACTTGGAAGATTCCTTATTAACAACTTATTTTGACACAAGGAGAGTACTAAGGAAGTAGAGATGTTTTATAAACACACATGGTAGTTTTCAGGATGGTGCTGTGTGTGTAGCACTGTGTTAGGTGCAGGTAATTCCCGTCCTCAAGGGCCCTGTCTAGTTAGTGAAACAGTGAGACACAAGACAAAACCCTAAAGACTTTACACCACAACTTGCTGAGAGCCAGGCAGCTGGTAAAAAGAGTGAGTGCAATAGGAATGTAGAAATGGGAGTTGATGAAGTGCTCCTGACCAGGTAGGTGCGGAGACAGAAATGGGAAATGCATCTACTAGAACAGTAGAAGTTTTGGGAGGAGAAGCAGTGCGAATAGGGTTTAAGAGAAGTAGACGTCAGGCAGGAGGCCCCGCTGGGGGTTCTTGAGCAGTGAGGCAGTGAGAAGATTCTCCTGGAGCTGTGTTGGAGGGTTCAGGCAGAAAGATAGAAAAACTTTAAGGAAGTGTTTCTGTATGAAAGGTGTGATGGCAGGCTAATAAAGACCTAAAAAGAGCCACAGACGCACTTAAATAAAGTGGAGAAGCCTCTCCGCCTCTGGTTATTCACAGCCTCTGTGGACAGTCACGGACGTCCTGCAGAGATGGGAACTGTTCAGGTTATCCAGGTGGCTTTCTTTGCTGCTTAGCTTATTAGCCTAGGAAAAGTGTGGCGTATACCAAGGTACTGGATTTCTCAGAAACCATGCCTGTGCCTGCCCTTGCAGCCCTGCTGCCGTAGCGGACCTTCCCCAGAAGTGTTCCTCCTACCTTACGTGCTCATGGCATGGACCCGGTGCCTCTTACCTGCTGGGCTCTGTCCTGGGCCTGCAGGCGCAGCAAGAGCCGAATAGAAGCTCCTGCCTCCGTTGAGCTTCCATTTTAGTGATGGGAAGTAAAATCAAAAAAATATATATATATATGTTAAATAGTAGTGCTGGCTAGAAAAATGAATTCGGAAAGGCTGATAAGGAGAGGTGGGTGGGGGAGGAGATAACATTTTAAATACAGTGGTCAGAGAAGACATCCCTAAAAAGATAAAATTTGATTGAGACTTCCGAGTGGTGAGAGGACACACCACGCAGTTACCAGATCAGTGCAGAGAGCCGCAGGGCAGGAGACGCCTGGAGTGTCCAAGGAGCAGACGGACGGACGGAGGTGGGAGGCCACCTGTGAGAGGTGCAGTTGTCGCTGCGCGGAGGTGGATGTGATCTGACCTCACAATCTACTGTTTTCACTTTGCACTGGTGAAAACTGGACGGTAGAAAAAGGTAGAAGCAGGAGATCAGCTGGAAGGCGATTACACTTAACTCTGGGTTTGGACTAAGGTGGTACCGAGTGGAAACAGCGAGGAACGATCAGCTTATCAGTCATGTGCATTTCGGTACCTAATGTTTGAAAATAGACCCACGGGTTTGAAAGCTACTATATGACTCCTAGACTGTTGTTAATTTCTTCTGATTCCTGCCATTTTTGGATTTTTAACTAAACTTCATTTCTTTACCCCTGAGCATAACTTTTTCTTTCTCCCTTCTACTTAGTATAAATTATCAGTATTATCTAAAGATGATGTATAGCAAATTGTTTTCTTTACATAACTAGAAAACTCTACCTTATGGACATGTAAATATATTTTATAAAAACCAGAGTAGTAGCATTATTGCCTTGTTATCTGCCAAAATACCAGGAAGAAAATTTTACAAAACGAGTCACTAGTCAAACTAGTAATACTGTGATTGTCAGAAATCTAATTTCATTTTTGCCGACTGTAAAATTTTAATCTTCAAGCAGACTTTATTTTTATAGTAATAATCTCCTTTATTGAACTTAAATAGGAATTACCAGAAAATCCATGGGAGAAATTATCTATTCATCTCTATTTTGATGGAATGTCACTTTCTTATTTTATGGCACACCATAAGTATTGTACTTTTGAACATTCTGAGGAAATATTGAAGGAAGTAAGTGAACTATTTTTCTATAAAAATCTAAACTATAGAAAAAGAAACTGGTTAAAATGTCTTATTTTGTGTTTTGCCTCAAGCCTTCCATATAGTTCTACATGCCTGATATGTTAAGAGGGTCTAGAGGATTTATAAATTCTTTGAGAAAGCAATACCCTATATCATGCTTTATAAAGTCCTAAAAAAGATTTCAATTGCATTAAGAGTCACTTAGTTTTCTATATCTTCAAACCTAATGAGAAGCTCATATGTTCTCTAACGTTTGAATATAGATGTAAATTATAAAATCATAATGGAATTCACTGCCAGAAACGACCTTCTCCCAAGATAAAATGGTTTTGCCTTATATTCAGTATTACAACATTTACCCCAGTTTGCTTTCTTACAGGGAACTCAGAGCCAGATTTTAAGCTTAGCTTCAGTGAATAGCCCGTTCCCAGTTGCCTGGTGCTTCTGTTTTTAATATTTTAAAAAACATAATTAGTCTGTTACAGATACGATTTCACATTGCAGGCTGCCACAAATACTTTGTAGAAATAGGGTACTCATCATAAATAAGAATGTGAACATTTTATATAGCAAGATATTTTTAGACTTGCAGTTCACTTGTTAGGTTTTCGAATATTCATTTTAGTGATAGTACACAACCAAACAGTAGATGTTCAGTTCAATATAGGAAACTACTTTCTTCTCTCAAATAGGAAACTATGACATAACTTTGTACATGCAGTGCTCACAGCCAGTTGTTTCTTTTGAGTATAGAGGTGTGTGTGTGTGTGCATGCGTGCCCCCCGCGTGTTTGTGTAAAGGGTGTTTCATCTGTTAAACAGATTTTATAAAGATCACTTAGTCTCTCTGCCAGGTGTACTCTTCAGTGTGAACATTTAAAAGGAAAGGTAAGAGCTCCCACTCTTACTATAAACTAATGACAGTTGACATGCTTTCAGCATAATTTTGAGGATTCTTGCTGCAATATTAAGATCACTCAGAACACTAAATTTTCCCATAGTTAAGCTGAAATGAATGCCAACAAGGTCATGCACGCAGTTTTTGTGGGATGAAATATGAAAGTGCCTTAAAACAATATTACATAGTTAAAGATAGTTTTATTCATTAATAATACTGTATTATTTCAGAAACCAACAGATTACAATAAAAAGTATGAGGAAGAGAGATGGGAAATAAGGTTTGAGGTAAGTTTCAATCCAAATATTTTGAAAATTTGGACACTTCATCAGTACAAATAATCTGATACAAGATCAGGAAGGTAAGCATAACAGCTTTATTGAGATAATTTACATACCATAAAATCCAACTTTTTAAAGTGTACAAGTCAGTGGCTTTTAATATATTCATAGAGTTGTGCAATCATCACAATGATCTAATTCCACAACATTCCATCTCAGAAAGAAGCTCCATACCAGCAGCAGTCACTTTCCATTTCCCCTTCCCCAGTTTCCTGGAAACTTTCTGTGGGTTTGTCTGTTCTGGACGTTTCATATAAAGGGAATCATAGCCCTTTGTTACTGGCTTCTTTCATTCAGCATAATGTTTGCAGGGTTGAATCATGTTGTAGTATGTGTCCTTTTTATTGCTGAATAATATTCCATTATACAGATACACCACATTTTGTTTATCCATTCATCTGTTGATGGATACTTGCGTTGTTTTTACCTTTACAGATAGTGAATTAAAGCTACTATGAACGTTTGTGTACAAATTTTTAAGTGGATGTCTGTTTTCAGTTCTCTTGAGTATGGACCTAGGAGTGGCATTGCTAAGTCATATGGTGACTATGTTTACCATTTTAAAGAACTGTGAAACTGTTTTCCAAACCAGCAGCATCATTTTACTTTGGTACTAGGATTGTACAAGGGTTCCACTTTTTCCATATCCTCACCAAGACTTATCTGACTTTTTTCCTAGCCATCTTAGGATAGGTGTGAAGATACAAGTCCCTTATCAGATATGATTTGCAAATATTTTCTCCCATTCTGTGGGTTGTCTTTTCACTTTCTTGATGGTATCCTTTGATACACCAGAGTTTTAAATTTAGATGGAGTCTAGTTTATCCTTTTTATCTTATTTTTTCTTTTGTCACTTTTGCTTTTTGGTGCAAGAAGTGTTTTCATAAGTAAAATGTTATTTAAAATTTTAAGTAGAATTTAATTCCTATAATTATAAAAATGACATGCTTGTTGTAAAGTGTTCTGTAACAAATCAGTAAAATTCAACAGTAGGTAGTCACTTCTTGCTGAAATCTAAGTGATTCAAATATGTTTTGTTTTGCCACCAGTTTGGAAATGTTAAATAGTAATAAGTGAGTCTGCAAATTTGAATATGATTGTTTTAGTATTTATCACCATATTAATCACCATATTCAAGTGTTTTTTTAACTTACTAAAAGAAAAATCCCCTATATTTTTATATGTATATTTCTTTTAACAACTGCTAACTGCCTTGATCCTCTTTGGAATCATATAACTTTTAATTACTCCTTATGCTTTTATAGAGCTTAAGAGAGAGCACACTTTTTTCATGATTTTTAACTTAAATCTTCCTTTGTCATTTCATATATTAGTTTTTATTATAAAATACTCTAAAAATAAATGAAATAGCACAGAAATGTGAAAAGAAGTCGCCCCAATTCTACATTTTGAACACCCCAGTCCGTCCCACTAAGCTGCCGCAATTTGTTAATCATTCTTCTAGAGTTTTATGTGTTTTAGGTAAATATTATATATAAGTAAATATTCCTGTGGGGTTTTTTTTTACACGAAATCTTTTTTTTGGGCAGGGGACAAAAGATTGCTAAAGATCTTTTGATTATTTATCACATTTTGGTCCCACTACAACAAAATTATTTTGTGATTTTCAGTGTCTCAGCTAGATTTTTGCTAAATGAAAGTAAATTGGCACTGTAATAAGCTTTAATAACGTGGTGGGTTTCTGTAATAGTCACTCTGAAATTGGAATTTATTTTTGGTGTTTTAGGAATTGCTCTTGCCTGAAACAGAGACTCCTGTTTTACCGCCATATTTGTCTTCACCTCTTCCTCCCCCTGGAGAGCTCTACGGTGTTCAAGTTAAGCACGTTGTCTCACCCAGCGAAGTACGTGATTCCAGTAATGCTGGTGGTTAAAAACATGACAGGCAGTCTCGGTCTTTAACTCTAGGGTTGATTCTCCACATTTCCATCTTCCTGATTTTCATAGCTGACAGCTGGTGGCCGCTAGGTTGCCTGCCCTATAATGTCGTCTTCAGACACTTGTTTGTACTTAATGAGGCAAGTGTTCCTTAATCACTGTTGGGTTTTCCAAGTATTGTGTAGCTTTTTCAATCAAATATTTAGATTGTTAAGTTGGAACTTATTTCCACCTGTGAAATCTTATTAACATCTCATTCCCCTGTCCTCTTCCTACATTGAACTTAGGTGCTCTTTATTCGCTGTTTTTCCATACCACTTATCACCTTGTAACAACACACTGTGCCACTTCCTTATTTTCTTTGTCTGCTTCTTCCCACTGGAATGTAATTCCTTGAAGACAGGGATTTTTGTCTGTTTTGGTCAGAGGTGTATCCCTAGAACCTAGAATACTGCCTGATATAGTAGGCACTCAGTAAATATTGACTGAATGAGTAAGTACACTAAAGAAAATTCAATTATATATGCTTGGCTAACAAGAGAGAAAGAAATGACAAATTAAGTGGCCAGGCAGTCCCTCAGCCATTTTTACACAGTAAACCATTCTTTTCACAGACAAGAAGAATTTGCTCCATAATTTCATCAGAGAACATAGTAGTGCAAACTATTGTTGGTTTTTATGATTTTTAATTAGTTATTAGTCACCACATAAATTACCCCAAATTGAGCAGCATAAAACAACACACGTGAAAGTTGGGAATCCAGGATCTCGGGTTGCAGTCGGGGTGTGTGTGGGGTGTGCAGGATCCACTTCCAGAGCCTGAGTGCTGGGCCCCGGCCCCGGGTCTGCACGCTCCCCTGGTGGGCTGAGCGCCACCAAGGCAGAGACCACGCCTTTGACAACCTGGGCTCGGCTGTGACCACCGCCGCTGTCGTGCTTTCCAGTCACAAAGAGCAAGTCTGGTTTGCTGTGGGGACTTGACTCTGTGAGGACTGTGAGGCTGTTGCTGGGGACTGGCTGCACAGTCGTTCTGTCCACATCATGAATACTAAAAATTACAGAATCTGAACTTTTTCCCTTCCCTTCTCCCCACTTAGGTGTATATTTGCCTTGACTCTGTAGAAAACTGTAATCTGGTTAAGCAGCATGATGACACAGTTGACAGTGGAGTCAGCTGGGAACCTGAGCCTGAGAGCCTTGAGGAAGCGCTAGGGAGGTTCAATGTGGATGTGGAGACATTCTCTCCTCTGACGGACTTCAGAACAGGTACTAAACTTTCAGAGTAAAATGGGATTCCTAATGAAGCCACTGTTTTGTTTCAGTGCTGATGAGACTGGGTTGTTTCTAAGGTTAACTGGTATTTTTATCACCCTCACTTGATATGCATGGTCTCTTGCCTTGGGGCGCTTTTGTTTTTCAAAGCTCAGGTCGAACTGTAACATTGACTGCATGAAGATGGCTTTTCTGAGCTTGCAATTTTGCCAGTAGCTCAGATTGTGAGTTGTTACTTGGACCTGAACGGCACTTATTTTAATTACAAGCCACCTAAGCTGCTAATTGTGGTGTGGGTAAGCAGAACTCAGACTGTGTTGAGTCCTGCCAGCATGGGTGAAACCCTGCTTTTTTCCCTTTCTACTTCCCTATCTTTATTAAATATATGGCATTCTCCTATGAGGAAAATGCATCTAGTTACTGGTGATGATGGTTCCTGAATACAAGGAGTGGTGTCTACACATTTTATCAGTATGTGATGTATAGGGATGTATTCATCCTTGGTATTTTGTTCATATCAGAGGATAATTTAGCAAAGGAAAACAGTCTGACGTCCTGTCTGATTTTACTTAATGAGATTTTAATCACTTGTGACCCATGTTTGGCTGATAAACACCACTTGCTGTTCCCTCTGCCTGGAAAGTTCTGGGATGTGTATGTAGCAGGGTCTCTGCTCAGCTATCCCCGAATGGCAGCTCTTCCCTGATGCATCCCACCCCACCCCCTCCTCCCCTCCTCCCGGCCTTTAAGGCAGCACCACAGCAGGGACTCTGTGCCACAGCACTTAAGGAGGGCACATCAGCACTTAAGGAGGGCACCTGGCACAAATAGGTGCTCTTAAGTATTTGCTCAATGAGTGAAAAAATAAACTGTCACTTTTGTAAATTAATTTATAATCTGGAAGAAACAATTCCTTCCTCACTGTGCTCTTCTCTCAAGGGAGGCTGCACAAACAGTCCATGAGTAATGTGATAATTCACGGAGCTATACATACATGTGTGCATTTTTTCTATGGTTGTTCTTCAATTATGTATATGTACAAGTTGATTCATAGACAAGTGCTTATTAAATATGTATGGAATCTCTATTGAAGGAGCTGAATAAGGAATCTATTTAGGTAACACGTTGAGGATATGTGGTTGAAGTGGGTTGGGAGTATATTGTGAAGAACCCTGTAAATTGCAGTCTAAGGACTTGGTACTGCAGACAGTTAAGATGCCATTGACATTTTTTAAACTACAGAGCAATGGAATTGGATTGGAGGAGAAGGAAATTAAAAGTAGGAATAACAGAAACCATTTTACTATCATTTGCAGAAGACAGCTGCCCAAAGGAACAAAAATCGGGGGCATATAAGAAGTGGGAACAATGGAAGGATGGTTTAAGCCTTGGGTGGTGGAAGAACTAGGACTCTGAGAATGGAGAGGTGTCTTTCTTCCAGCCTTTTCCTAACTTAGGAATTAAGAAAAACAAGGTTTTTAAAGTATAAACAGAAAAAAGAGCATAAGTCAACATGTGGCTCACTGTTGAGTGTTTAATTCTGAATAATGGGTAATTGGTGATTATATTTTCTTTGTACTTTACTGTATTTTTTTAAAAAAACGTTTTTAAGAAAATAAAAGGCAATGTGGGGCTTCCCTGGTGGCGCAGTGGTTGAGAGTCCGCCTGCTGATGCAGGGGACACGGGTTCGTGCCCCGGTCCGGGAAGATCCCACATGCCGCGGAGTGGCTAGGCCCGTGAGCCATGGCTGCTGAGCCTGTGCGTCCGGAGCCTGTGCTCCGCAACGGGAGAGGCCACAACAGTGAGAGGCCCGCGTACCACAAAAAAAAAAAAAAAAAAAAAAAAAAAAAGGCAATGCGATTTTCCCCTTTTTGTCTTTTCAGAAATGCCTTGCCTTGCAGAATATGATGATGGCGTATGGTACAGAGCAAAGATTGTTGCCATTAAAGAATTTAATCCTCTGGCTGTCCTGGTACAATTTGTTGATTATGGATCAACTGAAAAGCTGACAATAAACAGGTTAAAAAAACAAAAATGTAAACTTAGTTGAATTAGGATTCTTAGTTTTCTATTCTTTTTTTTTAAATAATTGAAAAGATTTTGCCTCTTTTTTTAAAAGAAAAAAATCTATTTTAAAGCTGCTTATATATTGGGAGTATTTTGTATCTAAAAGTTATTTTTTATTGTGGTAAAATATACATAACATAAAATTTACCATGTTAAAAAATAAATTTTAAAAAATTCTTAGAGAAAAAATTTACATTAGCCATTTTTAAGTATACAGTTAACTGGCATTAAGTATTCAGTGTTGTGTGACCATTGCTACTGTCCATTTTCAGGACTTTTTCATAACCCCAAATAGAAACTGTACCCCTCAATAACATTCCGTTTCCTTTCCCTCAGCTCTCGGTAACCCCTCTTCTACTCCCTGTATGAATTTGCTTATTTTAGGTTCTTCATCAAGTGTAATCATAAGTATTTGTCCTTTTATGTCTGATTTATTTTACTTAGAATGATGTTTTCAGAGTTCATCCAATTGAAGCATGTGTCAGAATTTCATTACTTTTATGACTATATAATATTTCGTTTTTACGTATATACCACATTTTGTTTATCTGTTCATCTGTTGATGGACACTTGGTCTGTGAATAATGCTATGAACACTGACATACAAAGAGCCGTTTTGAGTTCCTGCTTTCAGCTGTTTGGGGGTATTATATACCTCAAAATGGAACTGCGGGACCATATGATAATTCTGTGTTTAACTTTTTCAGGAAATGCCAAACTTTTCCATAGTAGCTATACTATTTATATTTCCACCAGCAACGCACAGGAGTTTCATTTTCTCCACATCCTTGCCGACACTGTTATTTTCCAACTTTTTTTATTGTTGTTTGTGATACTTTTTTAATAGTGGTAAAATACACATATCATAAAATCTAACATCTTAACCATTTTTAGAAGTATAGTTAAGTAGTGTTAACTTTCTTTACATTGTTAGTGCAGCCAATCTCCAGAACTCTCTTCATTTTGGAAAACTGAAACTAACCCTGTGCCTATTAAACGATCCCTCATTCCCTCTTCATCCAGCCCGTCAACCACTGTTCCGCTTTCCCATCTCTATGAATTTTGATTGTAGGTATCTCATACGTCTTTTTGTAACTGGCTTATTTCACTTAGCATGATGTCAAGGTTCAACTATGTCATAGCATATGTTAGAATTTTCTTCTTTTTTAAGGCTGAATAATATTCCATCATATGTATATAACACATTTTATTTATCCATGCACCCATCAGTGGATACTTGGCTATTGTGAATGATGCTATGAACATGGGTGTACAAAAATCTCTTCATGACCCTGCTTTAAATATACTCAGAAGTGGAGTTGCTTATTCTTAGTATTTGGAGGAACCACCAAACTTCCCCACAGTAGCATTTTACATTCCCACCAAATGTCCAAGGGTTCCAGTTTTTCTCTGTATCCTCACCAACACTTGTTAGCTTCCGTTTTTGTTTGTTTGTTTAATAGTAGCCATCCTAATGGGTATGAGGTGAAATCACATCGTGGCTTTGATTTGCATTTCCCTGATGATTAGTGATGTTGAGCACCTTTTCATTTGCTTGTTGGCCATTTATATCTCTTCCTTGGAGAAATGTCTTTTTTAATGTGTATTTTCTCTCATTCTGTACGTTGCCTTTTCACTCTGTTGATTGTGCCCTTTGCACAGTTTTAAATTTTGATATAATCAAAATTTTTTCTTCTGTTGCCTGTGCTTTTGGTGTCATATCCAAGAATCACTGCCAAATCCAACACCATTAACTTTTCCTCTAATTGTGACATTCCTAACATTTTAATTTAAGGATTTCTTTTGTGACAGACTTTGTCAAATTCCTCTTCATCTTATGCAGTATCCAGCCCGAGCCATAAAGGTTCTCTTGGCAGGGTTTAAACCTCCCTTAAGAGATACAGGAAAGGCAAGAATACCGTACTGTCCCAAGTGGAGCATGGAAGCATTGTGGGCTATGATAGACTGTCTTCAAGGAAAACAACTTTATGCTTCTTCCATGGTAAATATCTGTCTTAATTAGCCAAAATACTTTCAAAGCTATTTCAAGGATCCCTGTTAACTTTCTAAAGTGCTTTTTATCTCTGCAGCTCTAGATGCAAAAACGCTTTAAAGCATTTGATGTTGTAAATACTATAGGATTAATTTTAAGGCTTGTTCAAATGTCTTAGTTTATATTTTACAACCTTTCGATTAGCCCTGCAATGATATAAAATATCAGTGATGTAATGACTAAGATGAAAAATGATCAAGATGAGTATCCTATAATCAAAGAACTGATAATGAGGAAAACATGTAAACTACTAATACAAGGTAGAATGAAATAAATGCTATAAAAAAGGTATAGGTATCTTTGGGGTGTGGGTGTGGGGAGAGAAGCAGGAGCGATGAATTCTGTCTGGAGAGATCAGGGTAGGGTGTTTGAGCCCCTGCTTAGGAGGCACTCGAGTGCTTATTCAGTTAAGTACGACCGGGAGAAAGTGACATTTGAGCTGCATCCTAAAAGTAGAAAAGACCAGAAAGGGGATTCTGGTCAGAGTCAGAGAAAGGTTCAAATGGTGCTCATATCATAACTGTACTGACTTTGAATTGTTTAATGCAGTAGAAGGTCCAGAAAAGAAAATTCAGATCATGCTTGGTATAAATATGCTTTCTACTTGAGGCTTAGTCACAAAGGGGTGGCTCAAAGGCCATATCTGGCTTGTAACCATGTTTGATTTAGTGCACAGCTGTTATAAAATTGGAAAATTATACAAAAAGTCTTATTTCTAAGTACTACAAAATCTTCTTCTGGAGTGACAGCTAGCACCAGCGGGGCAACAGTAGTCCCTCTAGGTGGAAGCATGCTCTTCGGTTCACCCTAGTCCTCACCACTGCTGTTTCAGTCCAGCTCGCCCTGGTTTGGGGACCCGAGATTTGGGGGATTTCTGATATACTGGCTGTGACAAGAATGAGCTCTTAATGAAGCAGTGCTATTACTAGAAAGTGCTTTTTCAAAACCTCTGTACATACCATGTTCCCGTGTGTGCAGTGGTGTAAATAGCTTATGCAGGGTTTCTCTCAAGAAGCCAGTGAAAATAACAAATGTTCTTACAAATACATGTGTATTCACCTCTATGAGTAACACTCAAAATTTGGTGACTGTATGCATAAAGGTATGCTTTATGTGTAGAATGTAAATGAATTTTAACGGAGATGGTAGTATTAAAGCCCACTGGCTCAATCTAGGAAAACTTTGGGGAGAGTTACATTTTAAATAAAGTAAAAGATGGAAAGAATGAGACTTAGCAAGAAACCATCAAGATACCTTTTGAAAGTAACAGCGTATAAATTATAAATAAACTTAGAGAATGCCTTGTCCCTCCTGCCAGTTGTAGGAGGAACAGGCAGCAAAGACATGCGGGTGTTTTCTTGACATGTATCTTTTTAATTTTAGGCTCAGGTACCAGAACAAATAGTGACATTATATGAAGATGAACGGTATCCAGTTCATATGTCATTAGTAGAAATGGGGCTTGCAGACCAAGATGAGTGATGTAAGTACCACGACTTCTTGTTCACCCTCATAGTCAGCATACGGCATGTGACTGATGTAGCAGAGATTCATACTAAATTGCCCTGAAAAGCACCTTTGGCCTTTCCTTGACTTGTCAAAGGAATGACAACAAAGCTCGACCAGAGTCTCTCTTGTAGATCTCTCCTTCATAGGCCCTTCTTTACCTATTGAGTACCAGCAACAAAGAGGTTCCATAGCTATAAAGACGCTTGGGACAGCTGTCCTGACCATCATGGTGCCAGATGGTTATGGGGGCAAGGAGGAGAGCAGCAGAAAGCGGGCACTATAAATAATTTAAGCACAGAACTCTATGCTACACGTGCAGCACTGCTGGACAGTCAGTGCCCTGATAACAAGGTTATTAAAGTCCTTCGGTAAACAGCTCACTCTTTATCCATTCACATAAATGTAACGTGATTCAGTAACTGTATTTGAACCTTAAGCAAAGGTTTAAAATAACACACCTTTTGTTTTTCAGGTTTACAGTACAGAGCATCTATAGCAGCCCAGAAGAAAGTTCTCTGTTATATGTAGACCGTTTCAGGCTTATTTTTCTTGACTTGTTCTGCAATAGTGCTGGGCTTTTTTTTTTTTTTCTGTTCTTTACATGTTGAACTGTTAGGAATTGTTCAAAAAAAGTTAATAAATATTTGCTTTCAAGTATTTACTTATTTTATTTTACTGTAATTTTTAAATGAAATATTTCAGGCACATTAGAAAAAACATATTTAGTTCATTTTATAACTAATGTACATTCAGCTGAAGAAATAAGACATCATCATCAGCATGGTTGTAGGCCCCTGTTCTACCCTTCCCCAGTCATTGTTTCTTACAGAGGAGGTGAATACTGTGAATTTGGTGTTTATCATTCTTATATAGCGCTTTATAATTTTATTGTATATGCACGCATCCATAAACAAGAGCTCTGTATATTTTTAAGTGTGTGCGGTATCACACAATTACCTTTTTCCCCTACTTTATTTCCACTATATAATGCATATTGGTATGCAGAGCTCTGTTTTATTCACTTTCACATCCATCTGTGCATATAATTTATCCTGTTGTTAAGATATTTAAGTCATTACCAGTTTTTTCTCAATTACAGATACTCTACTGTACAACCCCTTATGCACCTGTGAGGGGTTTTCTAGTAAATACACTTTAGTGGAATTTAGTACTAGGTCATGAGGCAATTGCTTTCCAAAAAAGTGATTTTACCAGCTAATTCTACCATCAGTAGTCCAAGTTCCTTGCCAACATGTGGTGTGGCCAGACCATTGTTTGCCAGTTTATGACACGAACGTAAAAAGGTACCTCATTGTTGAAATATGCATTTACTGGTTTTAGTTTATTGCTTATTAATATCCTTTGTTTGTAATTACCTATTTTAACTAATAGGGATTCTTTATATATTCTGGTTACTAATCCTTTGTCAGATACGTGTTTCTGTTCCTAGGCTGTGACTTTACTCTCTTTTGTGTTATCTTTGGACAAACAAACTTTTGACTCATCAACCTTTTAAGGTTTGTGCTGTGTCTCACTTAAAAATCTTTCTCTAGGGAGCTCCCTGATGGTCTAGGGGTTAGGATTTGGCACTTTCACTGCTGTGGCCTGGGTTCAGTCCCTGGTCTGGGAACTGAGATCCCCCAAGAGGTGCGGCACAGCCAAAAATAATAATAATTAAAAAAATAAAATTTAAAAATCTTTCTCTATTGGTAATATATATACTTATTTATTTTCTTTGAAAAGTTTTTTGTTATTCAGTTTTAAATCACCTGGAATTAATACATGTGGCTTTTTTTTAAAAACTGAGTTACTGCCACCACTACTGTCAGACTGCACTAAGTGACTAGACCAAACTTACTATGTAAATCTACTTGTAGGTGACTTGCCCACCCCCCCCACCCCCACCCCGCTTCAAGGACATCTTGCTTCTGTCAGCCCCGCCTTACAGGTAATAAGGTCAAGGCACCTGTGGTCTATCAATCAGTTAACACTGGTTAGTTTTCACGCCCCGCCTTTCTCAGCTGTCACCCTCGTTACAACTGCTTTTTCCTCCTATGAGATTTATCTACACTCATAGGATGAACTCTTCTGCCTGTTTTACTGTTTATTTGTACTCAGTCACTGTTTTAACTTCCGTAACCTCTGTGGTAGATAATGCTTTAATTTTAGTACTAATTGAGCACAGTAATATTTTGACTGGAGAAATCCTCTTACTCCTTCAGTAAACTTTCTAAGCAAGCCCTTCGTAGGCCTGGTAGGTGGTGGGAAAATCTGTGATACTGTGCTTCTTGTACTTCTTGGCTCTCATAACCATCTCCAACCAATGAAAGCATCCACTTGTTAAAAGTCTATACTGGTTAGAACCGTAGAAAGACAAGGTAGGTGAACTAAAAATGAAAGCTGTCCCTGTGCATTTCAAACAGTATGAAAAAATTCCAAACAATCTTTTCCATTTATATATACACACAGTATATATAAATTAAACCACAGAATCCACAAGAAAATGTACATTTTTTAAAGAAGAAAATGAAGTTAGTTAATGTTATTTCATGATTAGCCACACACAAGGATCATGACAACTTTGTGTCCATTAGAACATTACCATCCTTGTCTTTAACTCTTAGGCGACCAGATGAATATTTGGTTTCTTGAAGACCGTTTGCATACACAGTTTTAACAGTGCCATCTGGATACTCCCGTCTCTTGAACTGGGCCGTGTGTAGTTCTCGTTGGCCATTATTAAACTCTATGATTTTGTTGCCATCTCTGTAAATTTAAAGTAGAATTTAATTTCTTTAAAAACATGGAGTATACAGCAGGAGAACTCCGGCAGTTATTCCTTCTCCTAGAACATCCCTGGTCCTATAGGTATAATTGGGACTCCTCAGCACAGAATGGTTTTTTCTGTTTTGGTTATTTCTCAAATTTTATATGAACACAATGGCTCTGTGCCACATAAAAGTGTTAGAGAGCCAGTGCCCTATCAAGTGTGGCCCTAGGGTGTCAGCATCACCCGAGGGCTCATTAGAAACGCAAATTATTTGGCTGGGGCCCAGCAACCTGCTCTGGAACAGTCCCCTCCAGCTGATTCAAGAACCACTGCTGTAAGTGAAAAACGGCAAAGTAATCCTGAATGAATTGCATATTTGAAAGCTGCTAAGAGAATAAAAGTTTTCATCACAAGAAAAATGTGTAAGTATGTGTAATGATGGAAGTTAACTAGACTTCTGTGATCATCTTGCAATATATACAAATATCAAATCTTTGCTGTACACCTGAAACTAATGTTATGTCAGTTATACCTCAATTAAAACATGATAATCCTGAATGAATTAATACATGGGATGTGCTTTAGTGTAGATGAAAAAAGACTTGCCATGAGTTAATACTTGAAGATGGATAGACGGATATGGGGACCTTTTCATATTATTTTCTTTCTACTACAGAAAATTTCAATCGAGTCAATTTTTTTGAAAAGTTTCTAAAATCAAAGTATACTGTACACAGAAGAAATAAAGTTTGAGGAAAATCTTTAGTTGAGCACCAGATAAAGTTTCAGACCACATTAAGGGAAAAACACAATCATGACCATGAGAAGTTCCTGCATTATTGCCAAGTTTATATCATAGAATTCAAGTTAATGGGTACTTAAACTGTTACACTCCAGGAGAGGAGGGTGAAACTAAAAACAGGACTCTCGATTTGACAAAACTCCACCAAGGTTTCAATTAAAATGGTGCTTATGGACTTCCCTGGTGGCGCAGTGGTTGAGAGTCCACCTGCCGATGCAGGGGACACGGGTTCGTGCCCCGGTCCGGGAGGATCCCACATGCCATGGAGCGGCTGGGCCCATGAGCCATGGCCGCTGAGCCTGTGCGTCCGGAGCCTGCGCTCCGCAACGGGAGAGGCCACAACAGTGAGAGGCCCGCGTACCGCAAAAAATAAAATAAAAAATAAAAAAAAAAAATGGTGCTTATAAGATGCTCTTCACTGTGGATTGAAGAAGCTGACTCTAACTTCAAGACATTTAACACTCAGAAGGATAAAGAAAGATAAATGTTGATTTTAAGGAATTGGCTTAGGGTGGCCAGAGAGTAAAGTGCTTACGCTGGGACAGGGAGACCCAGATAATCAAAATACAAGAGTCTGGTTATTGTTAAAAATTGACAGGGCAGCTTTCCTTCCTTGTGTCTCACTCACTGTTTTCAAATTTCACCAGATTGCTTTCTAAACAAATACTTGCCATTTGCCTTTCGTGAAGTGCTGTTCAGACACCCTTTAGAGGTCTGTAGGCTAAAGACTAACTAGACGTTACAATGCATTTATCTCAAACTCATCCTAAACTCCAGAATGCTGAAAACATGTCTCACCTGCTCTGAAATTCTGAACTCAGTGAAATGTTGAATGACTTACACAAATGTTTTAAGATTTTTAAAATTCAACTGGTAGTAAAAGTTGAAAACTAGAAAATCCAGAAACAAAACAGGTAACGTACCGTTGCCCTCTGACAATTGTACCATCTGGGAAAATGCTTTCTTCTTGTCCATCAGCAAACAAGTTTTTGATAGTCTGATCAGGAAACGTGATTTCTTTTCTTCCATCTGGGAAATGTTTTTCTGTAGAAAAAGGGGTTACCATAAATATTTTGTTTTTAAAGGAAAGGAAGAATGCAATAACTGAGAGGGCACAGCAGGTTTTCACCTATCTGTCCGCTTGAGAAATGTAAGACTTCCAGTCCTTCTGGGTACGTGGTGTGGGTGGTGTGTGTGGCTGCGTAGTAGTAGATCTGCAAAGACACAGAGTCAGCACTGCCTCCTCTTCAGAGGTGTTTACGCTACGGACAAAACACGCCCGTGGAAACCTACCACTCTCCCATCCGGCATGACCTGCTTGACATCACCGTTGAAGAAAGTGACAGTGACCGTCTTTCCATCTGCACTCGCTTCTTTTCGGGTTCCATTTGGAAACAATATAACATGGCACCCATTCTTATAAACCTTTTCTATCTACAAAAGAAAGAAAAACCAGGACTATCAATATGTAAAACTTCCTGAGACCACGACAAAAATATCCCTAATACTTTTAATAGCCTACTTTGAAATTTTTCATAATAAAAATTAAAACATTTCTCAGAGGGAGAGAAAAGTTGGTAAGTTCATAATAATCAGCTTCACCTATCTACACATCACTGTTCTTAGGTCACCTGTTCCCGCAAAACAAACTTTTTTTTCAAGCAAACTGCAGACATCACTTCTGTAAACATTTCAACAGGTATCTCTAATGGAAGTATTTTTAACATAACCAAACCGTTTTCATCCCTAATAAGCTGTAATTAATTCCTTCATCATATCATAACCATATTTTCCATAAATGCACACAAAGAAGGCCTTTTACAGTTTACTTGAATCAGGATCAAAACAAGATCCACACACACTTGATGTCTCTCCCCTCAACTTCTAATGGTGCCTTCCTTTCCCCCTTTTTTAATGACAACTGTTGAAGGAACTGGGTCACTGAATATGTAACATTTCCCACACTCTGGAATTGGCTGATTGCTTTTCCATTATGGTGTCATTAAACATGTTCCCATATCACTTTTTCCTTAAAAAACCCAGTAGTTAGCTCTCGAGGCTTGATTAAATTCCAGCTGAATTACTCTGCCAAGAGTACTTTTTAGGTGCAGCAGTGGGCCTTGTATGGCAGCACGTCCAGAAATCCAGTAAGTATGCGCTGCCTCCTGACCTCAGCACTGAGTGGGTGGCATCACGAGATCCGTCAACCTTTCGTCTAAGGTTTTAGGAGCCACTGATGGCTACCTAGACCCTCGTGTCATCAGAAATTGTAAACTGGGGATTCTCTAATTTTCTCATTCCTCTTCCATTCATTAGCTGCGATTCTTCTAAAAAAGAAAACCTTCCCTCGTCAACAATTTGTTATCCTGAAGTAGAGTTTGTACAGGAAGAGCCTAACAACTTACTTCTGACTGTTGGTCTTGTCCTTCACTCATTCCTCAAGATTTGAAGTGAACTTTAGCCTTCTGATTTCTATTAAAGTGGATCAGATTAGAGTACTTGGAAAAGTACATGTTCTATAAACCCGAGGAAAAATTCCCTCATCACCACCTCAGTAACCCTGTTTATGTTCCTCCTCTTGTCATTTTCACTTTTTAGCTGGAACACCCAGCCAGGCCATTTTCCCACTCAAAACCTCTCCTAAGCACAAGAATAAAATTGCCAGGCTGGGGATGGAGAGCAGCTGATCCAGGAAATATTTAAGGAAGCCTGCAGGAAGGGTAGGACCGAGAACTGAGGTTTTGAAAAGTACCAAGGATTACCAAGGCTTCTTAGCTATGTCTGGAGAAAGAACAAGAAGTTTAAGCAACTGGACTGTATTCCTCCTTTTGTTGCATCATCTCTAAATTAGAAATGGCAACTAAATGCATGCTGTCCATTTAGTATTTTCATAGGGTCCCAAGGTTCAAACCGAGTCATGTGCCAAGGTCCTCAGCCCCATCAAGTCTTGAAGATCAATTATTTCAGAATCTAAGTGTTTCAACTCTTTTTTTTTTTTTTAAACTTTTTTTTTTTTGCGGTACGCGGGCCTCTCACTGTTGTGGCCTCTCCCGTTGCGGAGCACAGGCTCCAGATGCGCAGGCTCAGCGGCCATGGCTCACGGGCCCAGCCGCTCCACGGCATGTGGGATCCTCCCGTACCGGGGCACGAACCCGTGTCCCCTGCATCGGCAGGCGGACTCTCAACCACTGCGCCACCAGGGAAGCCCCTCAACTCTATTTCAACCCATGTTCATTTTTTATAGTATTCATTGGTTTAAAGAAAAAAGTTTAACCTTTCCATCAGGATGGCTGATTTCTCCCTGAATTTCTTCTTTTTCTTCTTTTTCATCGTCGTCTTTACATTCAGGATCTGGAGAGTTCACTGGTTCAGGTGGCTCCCTGGGTAAGGCTATCTGTAAGGACAAGAGGCTCTCGGTCTGTCCTACATTACATGTAATAAAAATTTCAAGCAGCTAAAACTTACACTTAGTCCGAAAGCCAGATTCCACTATTACAGGATTCTAGTATGACTAGTATTTGGTGTTGTATAGAAAACATTTACAATGTTAAGTAAAAAGCTTCCTTTATAAATGGTTTAGAAACTTAAGCCAGTTAACCAGTCAACTCTAAGCCTGAATAATATGTTTAATATATAAAAACATAAAGAGATTTTACTTGTCCTTTATCCGAATTGCCTAAATCACGAGACACAGACTTGGATCTTCGAGATGGGTTGCCTGTTAGAATATAATTACCAGAGTTAGTTTTATTATTTAATTGAAAGTTTTAAGTTTACTCAATACTATGGTCAAACATCTCCTTAGTTCACTCTTCTTTTGTGAACTGCCGTCCTTTACCCATTATTTAAGGAAGTCTTAGTACTTTTCTTTATTAACTCCTAGGAGTTCTTCACTGTATAAATTCAAATACTTATTCAAATACTTAAGTCTGATGACCAAGAAACGCAAAGTATCTGTTTTTTGAAAGTGTACAATCTGGAGAAAGGTGCTCAACTAACCTAATAGATGGACCCAAAGGTATTTTGGAGACAATCACCAGGACTTTAGTTAGAGGGTAGGAATGGGGTACAGATAATAGAAGCATCCAGGAATACACATAGAATTTGGCTTGAAAAAAAATAACTGGGTATTTAATTATAATCTAGACCTAATGGCTGTGGTCTAAACTTTTTAGATCATGACCAACACACAAATCATGTACTGTACACGTTCATACATTATAAAATAAGCATGTATGTGCATACACACAGACACCACCACCAACAAAGTGATATTAAAAATACACTGAAGTTCTAATATTTTCTTCTTATATGCCAACGGGTATTATAAACACTCCCAAATTTGAAGGGTTTCAAGCTCAAGTGCCAGGATCTGACTTAAGTGTTAAACACTAAAATGGATGCTGGATGCTCCAGGGAGAATAGACTAGAGAAGAACAGAGGCAGAGTCCAGTCAGGAGGCTGGTGGGCGACTGTGGAGACGGCAGTGTTTGTACTGTGTCAAATCACTGACCCGTGGGTCCCAAACAGCCGAGTGCTAGCAATGTCATATGGTTCAACCTACTTAATTCAGAAAATATCAACATCAGGATTAGTTTAGGGATTGATGGGAGTGGGGGGTTAGGATACAAGAAAAAAGGGATCAAGGAGTGCACACAGATTTGGCTAAATGAACACCTTCCTCCACCTCACAGGCACAAAGAACCACAGTGCAGTCTGAGCTCCGTGTTACATCATCTCTAAATCTTACAACCAGCCTCGTAGAAAAGACTAATAGCCTCATTTTATAGGTGAGGAAATCAAAGCTGAGAGGCTAAATAACTTGCCAAGGTTGTCAACTAATAAAAGTCAAGTCAGAACCAGTATTCAAGCTCATCAAGCTTAATTCTCTCAGCTGTTTGTGAACGTCATGAACAAGCCTCTGAGCACACTCTCACTGGGAGGAACAGAGGAGGATGGGTGTCCACCACTGTGAGCACCTTATAAAATGACATGTCAAAATTAATAACTAATGCTGGAACAGCTAGATACTTTAGGAGTATATGTTTATGACCTCAGGATAGGTAAAGACTTAAGGCAAGAAGCACCACCCATAAAGGAAAAAGGTGAAATTCAACTACATTAAAGAAAGAAATCTGGGAACTTTTAAAGGTGAAGTCAGCATCATGGTGGCTAAATCATTCCTCTTTCCTCTCCCTTAGCCAGACTCATCAAGTCAAAAAGGGAGAGGATGCAAATCAATAAAATTAGAAATGAAAAAGGAGAAATCACAACTGACACCACAGAAATACAAAGGATTATAAGAGACTACCACAAACAGCTATATGCCAATAAAATGGACAACCACGAAGAAATGGACAAATTCTTGGAAAGATACAATTTTCCAAGACCGAACCAGGAAGAATTAGAAAATATATACAGACCTATCACAAGCAATGAAATTGAAACTGTAATTTAAAATCTTCCAACCAACAAAAGCCCAGGACCAGATGGCTTCACAGGCGAATTCCATCAAACATTTACAGAAGACCTAACACCCATCCTTCTCAAACTCTTCCAAAAAACTGCAGAGGGAAGAACACTCCCAAATTCAATCTGCAAAGCCACCATCACCCTGATACCAAAACCAGAAAAAGATATGAAAAAAAAGGAAATTACAGACCAATATCACTGATGAATATAGACGCAAAAATCCTGAACAAAAACTGGCAAATAGAATGCAACAACACATTAAAAGGATCATACACCATGATCAAGTGGGATTTATCCCAGGGATGCAAGGATTCTTCAGTATATGCAAATCAATCAATGTGATACACCATATACACAAATTAAGGAATAAAAACCATATGATCATCTCAATAGATGCAGAAAAAGCGTCTGACAAAATTCAACACCCATTTATGATAAAAATGCTCCAGAAAATGAGCATAGAGGGAACCTACCTCAACATAATAAAGGCCATATATGACAAACCCACAGCAAGCATCATACTCAAAGGTGAAACACTGAAAGCATTTCCACTAAGATCAGGAACAAGACAAGGATGTCCACTCTCACCACTATTATTCAACATAGTTCTGGAAGTCCTAGCCACGGCAATCAGAGAAGAAAAAGAAATATAAATTGGAAAAGAAGACATAAAACTGTCACTGTTTGCGGAGGACATGATACTATACATAGAAAATCCTAAAGATGCCACCAAAAAACTACTACAACTAATCAATGAATTTGGTAAGGTTGCAGGATACAAAATTAATGCACAGAAATCTCTTGCATTCCTATACACTAACAACGAAAAATCAGAGAAATTAAGGAAACAATCCCATTTACCATCACAACAAAAAGAATAAAATACCTAGGAATAAACCTACCTAAGGAGAAAAAGACCTGTACTCAGAAAACTATAAAATACTGATGAAAGAAATCAAAGATGACATAAACAGATGGAGAAATATACCATGTTCTTGGATTGGAAGAATCAATACTGTGAAAATGACTATACTACCCAAAGCAATCTACAGATTCAACGCAATCCTTATCAAACTACCAATGGCATTCTTCACAGAATTAGAACAAAAAATTTTACAATTTGTATGGACACAAAAGACCCCAAATAGCCAAAGTGATCTTGAGAAAGAAAAACGGAGATGGAGAAATCAGGCTCCCAGACTTCAGACCCTACCACAAAGCTACAGTAATCAAGACAGTTAGGGTATTGGCACAAAAACAGAAATACACATCAATGGAACAGGATAGAAAGCCCAGAGATAAACCCACACACATATGGTCACCTTATCTTTGATCAAGGAGGCAAGAATATACAATGGAGAAAAGACAGCCTCTTCAATAAGTGCAATGAAATTAGAACACTCCCTAACACCATACACAAAAATAAACTCAAAATGGATTGAAGACCTAAATGTAAGGCCAGACACTATAAAACTCTTAGAGGAAAACATAGGCAGAACACTCTATGACATAAATCACAGCAAGATCCTTTTTGACCCACCTCCTAGAGAAACGGAAATAAAAATATACAAATGGGACCTAATGAAACTCAAATACTTTTGCACAGCAAAGGAAACCATAAAGAAGACGAAAAGACAACCCTCAGAATGGGAGAAAATATTTGCAAATGAAGCAACTGAGAAAGGATTAATCTCCAAAATTTACAAGCAGCTCATGCAGCTCAATATTAAAAAAAGCAAAAACGGGCAGAAGACCTAAATAGACATTTCTCCAAAGAAGATATACAGATTGCCAACAAACACATGAAAGAATGCTCAACATCATTAATCATTAGAGAAATGCAAATCAAAACTACCATGAGGTATCACCTCACACCAGTCAGAACGGCCACCATGAAAAAATCTACAAACAATAAATGCTGGAGAGGGTGTGGAGAAAAGGGAACCCTCTTGCACTGTTGGTGGGAATGTAAATTGATACAGCCACTATGGAGAATATGGAGGTTCCTTAAAAAACTAAAAATAGAACTACCATACGACCCAGCAATCCCTCTACTGGGCATATACCCTGAGAAAACCATAATTCAAAAAGAGTCATGTACCACAATGTTCACTGCAGCTCTATTTACAATAGCCAGGACATGGAAGCAACCTAAGTATCCATCGACAGATGAATGGATAAAGAAGATGTGGCACATATATACAAAGGAATATTACTCAGTCATAAAAAGAAACATAATTGAGTTATTTGTAGTGAGGTGGATGGACCCAGAGACTGTCATACAGAGTGAATTAAATCAGAAGGAGAAAAACAAATACTGTATGCTAATGCATAGATAGGGAATCTTAAAAAAAAAAAACGGTACCCATGAACCTAGTTGTAGGGCAGGAATAAAGAGGTAGACATAGAGAATGGACTTGAGGACATGGGGTGGGAGGGTGAAGCTGGGGCGAAGTGAGAGTAGCATCGGCATATATACACTACCGAATGTAAAATAGTTGGCTGTTGGGAAGCAGCAGCATAGCACAGGGAGATCGGCTCGGTGCTTTGCGATGACCTAGAGAGGTGGGATAGGGAGGTTGGGGGGGAGGCTCAAGAGGGAGGGGATATGGGGACATGTGTATGCATATGGCTGAATCACTTTGTTGAACAACAGAAACTAACAGCATTGTGAAGCAATTATACTGCAATAAAGATGCATTAAAAAAAAACAAACTAGGTAGTGAAAGAAGACAATGCAATACATACAGTACAACTCTATTCAGAAAGCTGAAAAACAAGTAAAACATTTTTTTAGGGCTGCACCTATGAAAGGGAAAAGCAATGTAATATAATCATGGAGGGGTCAGTTCTGGGATGCTGCTGATCTATTTCTTTATCTAGGCAGTGGTTACCCAAGTATTTCCTTTATAACTGCCAAACTGCATATGTTATATCCACTTTTATAAATTTAATTCACAGAAATAATTTCTAAAAATGCCAGGTAGATCTTAAAGACCCAGTTGTGAAAACAAAAGTTCATGGGAGAAAATAGCATATTTGTGACCTGACGATTGAGAAGGATATCTCAGTCACAAAAAGCAAAAACCATTTTTTTAAAAAATTGATTAACTTCAATATTAAAAAGAAAAACATGTATATAAAAAACACAAACCAGGGACTTCCCTGGTGGCACAGTGATTAAGAATCCACCTGCCAATGCACAGGATACAGGTTCGAGCCCTGGTCTGGGAAGATCCCACATGCCGCGGAGCAACTAAGCCCGTGTGCCACAACTACCGAAGCCCATGCACCACAACTACTGAAGCCCGTGCGCCTAGAGCCCGTGCTCCGCAACAAGAGAAGCCACCGCAATGAGAAGCCCACGCACCGCAACAAAGAGTAGCCTCCGCTCACCGCAACTAGAGAAAGCCCGCACACAGCAACGAAGACCCAACAGAGCCAAAAATAAATAATTTTATTTTTTTAAAAAACCCACAAACCAGGCTTCCCTGGTGGCGCAGTGGTTGAGAGTCCGCCTGCCGATGCAGGGGACACGGGTTCGTGCCCCAGTCCAGGAAGATCCCACATGCCGCAGAGCAGCTGGGCCCGTGAGCCATGGCCGCTGAGCCTGCGCGTCCGGAGCCTGTGCTCCGCAACGGGAGAGGCCGCAGCAGTGAGAGGCCCGTGTACCGCAAAAAAAAAAAAAAAAAACCCACAAACCAAAAAGCTACATACAGATTGGCAGGAGATACTGGCAGTGCTTACAAATGACAAAGGATTAGTTGCAGAATAACTAACTTCAATACAGAAACACATACACGTACACGTACACACACACAGAGTTTTAAATGGGCAAAAGAAATGGACAGGCAATTCACAAAAGAGGAGACCCAAATGTCCACTAAATATGAAAAGATGCTCACATTACCTCATCAGTAACCTGGGAAATGCATATTACACTGACCCACCATTTCACACCCACCTGACTAGCCAAAATTGTAAAGTCTGAGCAGATCAAGTGTTGGCAAGCACAAAGAGCATGTTCTGCTGACAGTAAAAAAAGAAACTGGTAACCGCTTTGCAAAGGGAAAGCCTCCTAAAGTGGCACAAACCTGATGTGACCCAATATCCTACTCCTGACATGTGTCAGAGAGAAACTCACATGACCGAGACTTGTTCTGCGGCCCTTTTCATTCTGTGACAAACTGGGGGAAAACCAGAATGCCCGCCAACAAGAAAATATACTGTGGCAAATACACATGGAATCTGTACAGCTAGAGTTTATATGTATTAATGAGGCTACGTCTTAAAATACTGAGAAAGCAGCAAACTGCAGAGGGATGAACTATGAAACAACACTGTATTGATTGACGGACACAATGTAGTAAAAGAATGAAAAATAAGAAAGGGAATGCTGTCAGGGTGCACATTAACTGGGAGTAGGATACACAGGGGCTTCAATTATATTTACAATGTTTTCTTTCTTAAGTTGGGTGTAAATTCTCCACTCTCTAAATTCCTGAAATATTTTCTAAGAAGATCATGCAACTATCTTACCTTGTGTTGGCAAATAGGTTTTTTTGTACTTTTCTACCTGGGTTCCTGAAGAAACTTGACTCTTTTGAAATCGAACTGATGACTTCTATAGTATAAGAAAATTTTGAATATAAAATTAGTATTAGTTTACACATTAGTACAAGGAATGAAACTAACAGAACTCAGCTTGCAATGGAAATGTTTTAAGTGTGTTCATTTATGCTGTTTTCGTTTATCGCTACAGGCCAGAGTGAACAAGCTGCTACTAGGAATGAACTACACACACACGCACACGCCGCCTCTGGAAATACATGCAATCCTCAAGTGAAGGCATAACAGACCATGTAAAACAAAACAGGTTTTTGTGACTGTTACCAGAGCGGCCAGAGGAGAGGACATGAACTCATGGTCAGACAGCAGAAGACTGCTCACCACTGCCCCTTCCGCAGCCCCCAGATTTAGAGGTCAAGGTAGATGTCCTCCTTGCTCCCCACCACCACCTCCAACCAGACCTCCTTCTCTCCTCCCTAGCCACCCCTGCCCCAGCAAGTCTCATGTCCGTGGACCCCGCGTGCCAGAAGAAGCCACCCCAATACCTTAGCTGCCATCTCTACACCTGTTCTCTCCCACCATGGCCATGCGCTCCAATGGACAAAGTCTAGAACTAGTCATTATCAGTATCTGCGATTATGAAGAACTACAAAAGTATCAATTTCAAAGCATTCGAATGCAGAATGTGGGACATAATCAAAAATTATCCAAAAAGCCAGTGCCATTTAATAAAGTGCCGAAGTATTTAGGGGTGAGCTGCCACAATTTCTGCAATTACCTTCAAATGGTTCAGCAAAATACCTATACAGCAATATGGCAAAATGTGAACAATGGTTGGGTCTAGGTGAGTATTCAGGTGTTCATCATACTATTCTTTCAACTTGCTCTATTTGGGGCAGCTTTCATAATAAAATGGGGGGCTGAATTCCATCTTCTAACTACCATGTCCTGTCCTTCCAGCTCATCCCTCTGAGACCCTCACTCCAACAATGTTTACAGCCCACAGGGTCCCACAATTCACTGATCCACATGTTTTCTGTGTCCCCCAAAACCTATGCCCTCCTTGAGCAGCCTGAATTCATGGTGCACTGCAGGCACTCCTGTTGTATTTACATACTGTCAACTTCCAGCCCCTCTCACTCTGTAGGATTCACCTGGATGACCATACCTCTGCTAAAATATCAGTATTACTCTCCACCACCCTACACCCAAAAAGCTGAATAAGGAAAAATAACGCAAACAATTCCCACTTGAAACATATAATCTCTAACCTACGTGGGCCCCTAGCGCAGCCCAGGAGTCAGACCACACTTCACCCTTTGCTCTCCACTCTCGTGGACCCCGATCCACCCCTCCAGCCTCCCAGAGTGGCCTCCGTCCTCAGTTTCAGCAGATGCCCGAGCCTCCATTCCCCGAGGGAAGCTAGAGGGTTAGGGGGGAACGTCCCACCAACGGACCCCACACGTCCAGCCCCAGGTCCACGGCTGAGGCCCTGTCACCAGACACGGACGTCGAGCTCCCGGCCGGGCGGGCGCCTCCACTCCCCCCAAACCCGGTCTCCTCTCCTTTGTGCTCGCAGCTTCGGCAACCCGCCCACTCTCTCCTGCATCCGTATTTTCCTACTGAATCAATCCTACCAATACATAAGCACGTGTTGATTTTCCCATCTTAAAAAAAAACAAAACAAAAACTACTTCCCCTACAGCTACTGCCCCATTTCCTTACTGTTACTGCAAAACTTCTCCACAACGCTTTATACTCTGCCTGAAACCGCTCGCTCTCTTAGCCGGTCAGGCTTTTACCCGGCATATGCGAGGACCCATCTTCAGTCCCCCGCTTACTCGGCAGCGGCTTCTGGGGCACGGGCCTCTCTGCTGCTTTACTTGGCCCTCAGGACACCACACTGGCCTCCTTTACTTCAGACTCGGGTTCATTCTCCTCCCCACCATCTTCTCACAACCTGGCCAGGACCCGGGACCCTTCCCCGTCCACGCCTTCAGCCCGAGTGATCTCTCCCACACGTTCCGAGGGCCCCAAACTTCTCGCTCCAACCTGAGCTTCTCTGGACACACACAGCCCCGCCTGATGTCCACCTGATGTCTAGTAGGCATTTCGAGCTCACCTGATCTAACTTGAGCTCCTAACCAACACCCACACCCGCAGGAAAAGCGTGCTCTCTTCTTGCAGGGACTCACGGTAAAGGGCCAAAAAAACCACACTCAACTTGGAAGCCGTTCCCGCCCCCTCTCCTGCTGTCACACCCCATCCCCAGTTCATCAATAAACCCCATCCACCTGCAGCAGCAACCCCCCAACTGGTGGCCTGATGGCGCCCAAACGCCCACTTCAGGCCACTTGCATGTCTACAGCAGGGAGGGTGGGCTCACCAACACAGAGGGGGAGGCCACCCCTTCCATCCAAGCCCTGCCAGGGCTCCCCGTCTGACTCAGAGGGAAAAGGCGACGCTCACAGGTAGTTACTAAGGCCTAACGAAAGCGGCACCACCACCCTCGAGCCCGTCTCTGGTCCCATCCGCTGCTCTGCCCCTCACGGACCCTGGTCCTCCCAGCCTCGGGGCTCCTGGCCCACGTCTCAGCCCGGCTCGCTGCGCCCTCTTCAGGCCACTATTCCAACGTCGCTTTCTCAGGAGGGCCTCCCCAGCCATCCTGTATAAACTGCAACACCCTCCAGCCAGCGGTGATCCCGCCTCCTTGCTTTCCCTCCTGAGTTCTCGCCACTGCGTCCCACACCGTATGCTTCACTCATCTTCCTCCCACGGCTGGAATCCGAGCTCCAAGAGGACAAGGTAGTTTGTCTGTTTTATTCATTGCTTGGTCTCCAGTGCCTCAAAGCCATGACCGGCACATCACAGTTGTGAATACAGACGAATAAAAAAACAAATACTTGATTTAAAAGGATCATATGCAAAAAAAAAAAAAAAATCTCTGCAAAAATTTTACTTACCCTGTTTTAACTGAGATTACCCGCCTACTGTGTTATAATTCCTTTATAAGAATTATAAAAATGAATTTGAAAACTATCTGTATAGCGATGCACAAAATTAGTATTTAATTGTGGTAAAATACACATAACACAAAATCACCATCTTAACCATGTCAAGATGTACACGGTCCTGGCGTTAAGTACATTCACACCACTGCACAGCCATCACCACCACCTCCTCCAGGATCTTCACCTTGCAAAACTGAAACTGCCCTCACTAAACAACAGCTTCTCATTCTCCCCTCCCCCAGCCCTGGCACCCACCCTGCTACTTCGTTTCTACGAATCTGACTGCTCAAATATTTAGCATCTCCCCAACGTGACAAAACCTACCCTGGACCCGTCTCTTCTCGAGGCCGTCGCGCACTGGCCCATCCTGGAGCTGCTCTCGGTGGCTTCGGCTTTCTTCCAGGCATCTAGTCGGAATCTTTCCATCACTTTCATTTCCTCCCGGAGGTCTGTGTTCTCTTTGACCAACATTTCTATCTGGCTTCTAAGACGGCCATGTGTACTGGACCATTTTCCTTCCTTTCTTTTCAAATCTTCCTGTAAATCTGCTATCTGCTGCTTCAAAGCCTCTCGGGGGGGGGAGGGGGGAAAAGCATTACTAGAACTGAAACAATGCAAGAGAAGAGACAAGACACATCAACAAAACAGAATTGCCAGCCTATCACAGACAGCAGAAAAAGGAATGCCAATGACACTGGGTTTCGCAGGAAAAGGAGTGGGGTTCAGGCTAGAGCCTCACCTCACGCCATCCAGAACTGAGGAGACAGAGGAGGCAGACACCACTTGGCAGCCCGCGCGTTACACTGCGCACGGCGATAAAGGTCTAAGCTAAGACAGCAAGTGAAACAGAGAGAGATGGATGGGGCTATCTGGTGAAGAAAACAGAAACAGGAATCCATGACTAACTGAAGGAAGAAGAGCTAACACCCATCCTTCTCAAACTCTTCCAAAAACTTGCAGAGGAAGGAACACTCCCAGACTCATTCTATGAGGCCACCATCACGCTGATACCAAAACCAGACAAAGATACCACAAAAAAAGAAAATTACAGACCTGTATCACTAATGAATATAGATGCAAAAATCCTCAACAAAGTACTAGGAAACAGAATCCAACAACACATTAAAAGGATCATACACCATGATCAAGTGGGATTTATCCCAGGGATGCAATGATTCTTCAATATACGCAAATCAATCAACGTGATACACCATACTAACAAACTGAAGAATAAAAACCATATGATCATCTCAATAGATGCAGAAAAAGCTTTTGACAAAATTCAACACTGATTTATGATAAAAACTCTCCAGAAAGTTGGAACCTATCTCAACATAATAAAGGCAATATAGGACAAACCGATACCAAACATCATTCTCAATGGTGAAAAACTGAAAGCATTTCCTCTAAGATCAGGAACAAGACAAGGATGTCCACTCTCACAGCTATTATTCAACATAGTTTTGGAAGTCCTAGCCTCAGCAATCAGAGAAGAAAAAGAAATAAAAGGAATACAAATTGAAAAAGAAGAAGTATAACTGTCACTGTTTGCAGATGACATGATACTATACACAGAGAATCCTGAAGATGCCACCAGAAAACTACTAGAGCTCATCAATGAATTTGGCAAAGTTGCAGGATACAAAATTAATGCACAGAAATGTCTTCCATTCCTATACACTAATGATGAAAAATCTGAAAGAGAAATTAAGGAAACACTCCCATTTACCACTGCAACAAAAAGAATAAAATACCTAGGAATAAACCTACCTAGGGAGACAAAAGACCTGTATGCAGAAAACTATAAGACACTGATGAAAGAAATTAAAGATGATACCAACAGATGGAGAGATATACCATGTTCTTGGATTGGAAGAATCAATACTGTGAAAATGACTATACTACCCAAAGCAATCTACAGATTCAACGCAATCCCTATCAAATTACCAATGGCATTTCTTATGGAACTAGAACAAAAAATCTTAAAATTTGTATGGAGACACAAAAGACCCCGAATAGCCAAAGCAGTCTTGAGGGGGAGAAACAGAGCTGGAAGAATCAGACTCCCTGACTTCAGACTATACTACAAAGCTACAGTAATCAAGACAATATGGTACTGGCACAAAAACAGAAACATAGATCAATGCAACAAGATAGAAAGCCCAGAGATAAACCCACGCACCTATGGTCAACTAATCTATGACAAAGAAGGCAAGGATATACAATGGAGAAAAGAAAGTCTCTTCAGTAAGTGGTGCTGGGAAAACTGGACAGCTACGTGGTGTAAAAGAATGAAATTAGAACACTCCCTAACACCATACACAAAAGTAAACTCAAAATGGATTCATGACCTAAATGGACACTATAAAACTCTTAGAGGAAAACATAGGAAGAACACTCCTTGACATAAATCACAGCAAGATCTTTTTTGATCCACCTCCTAGAGTAATGGAAATAAAAACAAAAGTAAACAAATGGGACCTAATGAAACTTCAAAGCTTTTGCACAGCAAAGGAAACCACAGACAAGACGAAAAGACAACCCTCAGAATGGGAGAAAATATTTGCAGACAAATCAACGGACAAAGGATTAATCTCCAAAATACATAAACAGCTCATGAAGCTCAATATTAAAGAAACAAACAACCCAATCCAAAAATGGGCAGAAGACCTAAATAGACATTTCTCCAAAGAAGACATACAGATGGCCAAGAGGCACATGAAAAGCTGCTCAACATCACTAATTATTAGAGAAATGCAAATCAAAACTTCAATGAGGTATCACCTCTCACCAGTTAGAATAGGCATCATCAGAAAATCTACAAACAAATGCTGGAGAGGGTGTGGAGAAAAGGGAACCCTCTTACACTGCTGGTGGGAATGTAAACTGATACAGCCACTATGGAGAACAGTATGGAGGTTCCTTAAAAAACTAAAAATAGAATTACCATATGATCCAGCAATCCCACTACTGGGCATATACCCAGAGAAAACCACAATTCAAAAAGACACATGCACCCCAATGTTCACTGCAGCACTATTTACAATAGCCAGGTCATGGAAGCAACCTAAATGCCCATCAACAGACGAATGGATAAAGAATTTGTGGTACATATATACAATGGAATATTACTCAGCCATAAAAAGGAACGAAATTGAGTCATTTGTTGAGACGTGGATGGATCTAGAGACTGTCATACCGAGTAAAATAAGTCAGAAAGAGAAAAACAAATATTGTATATTAACGCATGTATGTGGCACCTGGAAAAATGGTACAGATCAACCAGTTTGCAGGGCAGAAGTTGAGACACAGATGTAGAGAACAAATGTATGGACACCAAGGGGGGAAAGACACGGGGTGGGGTGGGGATGGTGGTGTGCTGAATTGGGCGATTGGGATTGACATGTATACACTGATGTGTATAACACTGATGACTAACAAGAACCTGTTGTATAAAAAAATAAATAAAATTCAAAAATTAAAATTAAAAAAAAAAAATCTGCCTTCCAGGGCTTCCCTGGTGTTACAGTGGTTAAGAATCTGCCTGCCAATGCAGGGGACACAGGTTCAAGCCTTGGTCCGGGGAGATCCCACATGCCGTGGAGCAACTAAACCTGTGCACCACAACTACTGAGCCCACATGTCATAACTACTGAAACCCGCATGCCTAGAGCCCATGCTCTGCAACAAGAGAAGCCACCGCAATGAGAAGCGTGCACACCGCAATGAAGAGTAGCCCCCGCTCGCCACAACTAGAGAAAGCCCACATGCAGCAAAGAAGACCCAATGCAGCCAAAAATAAATAAATAAAATAAATAATTTTTTTTTAATTTTTAAAATTAAAAAAAAAAAAAGAATATGCCTTCCAATGCAGGGGATGTGGGTTCTATCCCTGGTCGGGGAACTAAGATCCCACATGTTGTGGGGCAACTAAGACCACACACTCTAGAGCCCACACGCCACAACTAGAGAGAAGCCCGCGCACCACAACATAGATGCTGTGAGCCGCAACAGAAGATGCTGCATGTCACAACTAAGACCCAAGGGAGAGGGTTAGGGAGAGTGGGAGAGGGAAAGAGAAAAGAAACTCAATTAAATTTAACACGAATTTTAATCTTTTACCTTTCAGGCAAAGAGCAAAAAACACTCTTAAAATTGCTAGTAGAATTTTAAATTGGCATGACAGGGACTTCCCAGGTGGCGCCGTGGTTAAGAATCCGTCTGCCAATGCAGGGGACACAGGTCGAGCCCTGGTCCGGGAAGATCCCACATGCCATGGAGCAACTAAGCCCGTGAGCCACAACTACTGAGCCCACGTGCTGCAACTACTGAAGCCCACGCACCTAGAGCCCGTGCTCTGCAGCAAGAGAAGCCACCACAATGAGAAGCCTGCACACCACAACGAAGAGTAGCCCCCACTCGCCACAACTAGAGAAAGCCCGCATGCAGCAACGAAGACCCAATGCAGCCAAAAAGAAAAAAAAAAATTGTCGTGATATTTATGGAGGGATAATCTGGCAATATCTACTATGTACATACCCTTTAGCCTAGAAATTTCATTTGCAGGACTTTATCCCACAGATATGCTTGTGTACATAAGCTACAAACAGGCACGGATGGATTTATTTTGTTCACTACTTCATTCCTAGTACATGCCTGCTATACAGGCTGTACTCAATAACCACATGTTAAATGACTATGCAGAATGATTGCAAGAGGGGAGGTATGTACAGGGTTATTCAGGAGAGCACTTCTTATATACAGAAAAAGAGCAGAAATAACATAAATGCTTGGTTAGGTAAATTATGGCACTTCCATATAATGCAGCTTTTATAATGCATTTATTTTCAATGGTAAAATAAAGGAGAATGCTCTTTACGTTAAGACGTAAAATGATTTTAGTATACTACCATTAATTTGCTTTTTGGTTTTTTTTAATTGGGAATATACATATGTATTTGCTTAGAATTTCTCTGAAAAGATACAAAAGATTGGTAACACCGGACACCTCAAAAGAGACGTAAATCAGGTGCCAGGGCAAGGGTGAGACGGAGAGGTTTCACAGCACATCTTTTTGTACCTTTTGAATAGGAATATATTACCTTTTGAAATAAAAACTTTAATAGATTGTTAGTCTAACGTATTAGATATAATAAACCAAGCATGAACAAAAACATAATGGCACGTTTCCGCCTACAGAAATAAATAGAATTAAAGACCCTAATAGGCACTGCATGTGGTAACTGAAGCTACAGGTGTGTACTAAGACTAATCAAGGACGGTGCACTATGCATGAAAGGAAGGAAGCAAAGGCCGGAACTCAAAAAAACTAGTATGTAAAATATGAAAGTGGAAGATGAGTTTGTATTTTATGCTATAAATAATAGAAAGCCATTTAAAACTTTTATTTTGGTAAATTGAAGTTTTACTTTTCATGAAATTCAATATATCCACTTTTTCTTTTATACTTAGTTCTTTCTGTCTTCTCTTGGCAACCTCTGCAGATGCCACTGTTGCAAATATATTCACCTACATTTTTTCCTAGAAGGTTTATAGTTTTAGCTAGAAATGCATTAGTTCTTTTTAACTACTACTTTCCTCTGATCATGTCCATTTCTAACTTTGAAATGAATAGGACTGATGATTTGGCTTATCAGTTTACAAGTTTTAGAGTTAAACACCTAGTTAGTATACAAGCCTTAAATTATTATAAATGAACAGAACAATGTGTGGTGGGTCAAACAAATTAACACATTCCACTGGTGAATCTCCAACTCCTGGCTTGTTAATACATCCATGTCATTATCGGAGCATTTTCTGGGGAAGCCTTCAGTAAGAAAAGAACTGATGTATTTTACTCTTTAAAAGTCGAGACTACAGGACTTCCCTGGCGGTCCAGTGGTTAAGACTCCGTGCTTCCAATGCAGGGGGCACGGGTCCAATCCCTGGTCGGGGAACTAAGATCCTACATGCCACGTGGCATGGCCAAAAACAATTGAAACAAAAAAGGAAGTCAAGACTACAAGAGATGCCCTGACGTCTCAGATTATCAAGACTACAAGAGATGCCCTGACGTCTCAGATTATCAAGACTACAAGAGATGCCCTGACGTCTCAGATTATGCGCTGAGCCAATGGATGATTAACAAACTTATACCCAATTTCTCTTTGACACATCAAATAGTTCTAAGATTCTTACCAGACTGTCATCTTTACTAACTGATATGAGTATAATGTAAGGAACTGACATACTTGTATTTCTTCACGTTCTTTTTTATCCGGAAAAGTTCTCGCAACTGTAGAATACTTTTCAAAAACTTTGCGTTCCTTTTGTAATTTCCTCATTTCCTCCTTTTTCAACTCCTCTATTCGAGCCAATTCTTTTGCTTTCTGTTGTTCAAAGTCAGCAATTTCTTTCCTAAAACAACCAAACCACGTTATAATCTAAGGAGACCACCTCAGTACAGTAATCCACATGTGGTACCAAAATGGAACACCAGTGACAACCTGGAATTGAGGAGCTGCTAGTTTTGGTGAATCCATCTTCAGCCCACAGTAGTGAAATAACAGTCAACTCAGTAAAGCACTACTCAACAAGCATTCACTGCATACCTACTATGATTCAAGTACTACACTATGTACTGGAGAAACCACAGTGAGAAAAATGAACATCCTTACTCCTATAAAGCTTCTTACATTCTAGTGGGAGCGACAGATGACAATAAATAAGATTAACAAGTAAAATAGATGGAACACTGGAAATGTTAAGAAGAATAAACCAAGGAATGAGCTTAGGAAATATGGAGGTTAGGAGCCTGAAATTATGGACGGAGTCATCTTGCTGAGGCAGTATTTGAGGTAAAACCTGAGGGACATGAGAGAACAGCCATGGAGGTATCTGGACAAAACAGTTCAGGCAGAGGGAACACCACATGCAAAAGCCCTGAGATAGGAACATACCTAATGTGTTCAAAGAACAGGCAGGAGGCCAGTGTGGCTAAAGAGACAGAACAGTAGGAGAAAACGTCAGGAAAAAAGGGTGGGGGGCGCGGGAGGCGGGGTGATTAATTAGGGTCTGTGGACCACTGTGAAGACCCTGGTATTTAGCTTAGGAGCACGCGGGTCAGAGGAACTGTCAGGACCCGGGGCTCCTTCTGGACGCTGTGTAAAGAGCACAGGGAGAGTGACGACAGCAAGACTGTGGAACAAGAGGCCCCTGGCTCACATCCTTCCACACAAACGCCATCCACAGACAGAAGTGCGTTTGTGGGAGCTCTAGGATTCAGGCAGGAAATGAGAAACGCTGGTGAAGCCTAAGATCAAGGACAGCCACTTAGAGAAGTCAGGCCCATGCCCCAGTGCCAGGCTTACCAAATGTGGTCCTGATGCACTGAAAACAGCCCCATTGCCAAAGGACCCAGGAGGAGTCATGCCCATTCATACCCCTGGAAAGAGACCCACAGACCTTGGTCCTGCCTACAGATCCTGACACAGCCCTGTGACCTAGCTCCAGCCCTGTTCTATGTGGTACAGAGTCAGTCCTGCCCACCCAGGGACCTGGTAGGAAGCTGCTCAGAAACCTGGCAGGAGCCCCACCCATCCTCACGCCTGGAAACACACCTCCTGTCTACAGACTCAACAGTGGACCAGGAGGCAGCCCCATGACCTAGCTCCAGCCCTGCCTGACTGTGGTCCAAGAAGTAGTCCTGTCCTACTGGGGATCCAGCAGGAACCACAGCTGACTGCAACCCTGGTAACAGGCCTACCAACTGTGGACCCAGCTACAACCCCACTTGACTGTGATCCTGGAAGTAGACCCACCAGTCCAGGGATCCAGCAGAAGAAGGTCTTTACCTGCCAAAAACGTCTGTAAAGACAGAAACAGGTGTTTGTTCTTTCAAATGCAAAGACATCAACACAAGTCCACATAGATCACCAAGAATCAGGCAAACGTGACACCACCAAAGGAAACTAATAAAGCTTCAGTAACCAATCCCAAAGAAATCGAGATCTACAAATGACCTGACACAGAGTACAAAATAATTGTTTTAAGGAAGCTCAGCAAGCTACAAGAAAACACAGATAAACAACTCAATTAAACCAGGGAAACAATACGTGAAACAAGAAGTTCAACAAAGAGCTAGAAATCATAAAAAAAGAACCAAAAAGAAATTCTAGAGCTGAAGAATACAAGGAATGAAGTGATAAATGCAACAGAAAACTTCAACAGCAGACTCAAGCAGAAGAGAGAATCTGTGACTGTGAAGACTGGTGATTCAAAGTTATTCAGTCAGAGGGGGAAAAAAGGGAAAAGAATGAAAAGGAGTGAAGAAAGCTTGCAGGATTTATGGGACACTACTGTATGAACGAACTATATACGCATTATGGGAGTCTCAGGAAGAAAAAAATCAACAAACCTTTAGCTAGACTAAGAAAAAAAGAGAGAAGACTCAAAGTCACAAATGAAAGGCAAGGCATTATAACAGATGCCTCAGAAATAAAAAGGACCATATATGAATAATTATATTCGAAACTACTGGATAACTCAGAATGGTTAAATTCCTAGAAACATACAACTTACCAAAATTGAATCCAGAAGAAACAGAAAGTCTGAACTGACCAATAACAAATAAGGAAACTGAATCAGTAATCAAAAACCTCCCAAAAAACACAAGTCCAGGACCAGATGGCTTCACAGGTAAATTCCACCAAACTGTCAAAGAAAAAATTAATACCATTCTTTTTTAAACTCTTCCAAGAAAAGAAGGAATACTTCCAAACTCATTCTGTGAGGTTAGTTATCACTCTGATACCAATGGCAGACAAAGATACAAGAAAGGAAAACCAGGGGCTTCCCTGGTGGTGCTGTGGTTGAGAGTCTGCCTGCCGATGCAGGGGACACGGGTTCATGCCCCGGTCCGGGAGGATCCCACATGCCGCGGAGCGGCTGGGCCCGTGAGCCATGGCCGCTGAGCCTGCGCGCTCCGCAACGGGAGAGGCCACAACAGTGAGAGGCCCGCGTACCGCCAAAAAAAAAAAAAAAAAAAAAAAAAAAGAAAGGAAAACCATAGGCTAATGCCCCTGATGAATACAGTGCATAAATCCTCAAAAAAATACTAGCAAACCAAATTCAACAGCACAGTAAAAGCATTAAATACCATGACCAAGTGGGATTCATCCCCAGGATGCGAAGTTGGTTCAACACACACAAATCAACTAACATGATGTAAACTGGTGTAGCCACTGTGCAAAACAGTATGGTGGTTCCTCAGCATTATTCACAATAACCCAAACATAGAAACAACCCACATGTCCAGCTGTGAGCCAAGGAAGGCTAAGGATCACCAGAAACGGACAGAAGATACAAGAGAAAGCATGGCTCTGCTGACACCTTGACTTCAGGCTTCTAGCCCCCAGAACCATGAGAAAATAAATTTCTGTTGTTTCAAGCCATCCAGTTTGTGTATATTTTGTTACAGCAGCCCTAGGAAACTAATACACTGGCCAAGGTGGCCCTTGAATTCAGAGCTCCACACTGCTTTTCAAATTTCAATTTATGACCTCATCACGACGACAATTCTCCTTTAAGACATCTTTGACCACAGTGGGTCATTTTATTTAAAAATTCTTATGTGGTATTTATTTCACTTCCTTCTCTCACTTTTATTGTTGGATTAATAAGAATTGTTTCAAATAGTTCAGATATAATCTTAAAAATAAAGCTGAATCACTATACATTTTCCCCCACTTACAGATGCAAACTTACCTGAGTTTTTCCAAGGCACTTTCTCGTTCAATGCGAAGTTTAGCTAAAGATGTGTTCTCAGCTTTAAATTTTTCTATTTCTGTTTCCAATTCAATAACTTTCTCTCTCAAAACTTGAGATCGAGCATTGTCACCTATAAGATAAGCCACAAATACTGAACTTCACAAAAAGCTTTCAACAGCAAAACACTAGCTAGCTATTACACTAGGAGCCAAAAATATGGTAAACACCTGTACTATTAAAATGCATTAGAAACAATGCTTCTAAAAACAAAGAAAAAAAATTATTATAGTCTAACTTTCCAGATGGAACAGCCTAAATTTAAGAATCAAATCATTCTACCTCAAGAGTATCAATCTGATGACAAATGAACGTTATGTATTAAAAAAATCAAATAAATTTTTAAACCAATATACATAAATAGCTTAAGAACATGAATAAGTATTTGCAAGAGACTTAGAGCTCTAATGAACACCAAAATCAAAGTTTACCCCCCACTGATCAAAGAAATACAAATTAAGATCTTTTTCAGTATCAAATTTGCTACTTAAGAAAATAGCCAATGCTTTCGTCCTTCAACTACCCTTCTGGAAAGTAACCCTGATTCGTAACACAAGGCTAAAATACACATTATCTACCCTTAGACCCACTTCTAAAGATCTAGTTAAAGAACGAACTTATAAAATCATACAAATGGCTCTGCACAAAAATATGCATTGAAGTGTTATTTCTAATAGTGAAAAATAATTTGTATCCAACATTAAAGAAATTACTAAATAAAATTATGCTACATTCATATAATGCTCTGCAACCATTTTTAAAGTATACAAAGAGTTTGAATGATATGGCCAAAGCATATTATACACCTGGTCAAAAAGGATGAGATGAGTTATAATATATGTCTCTACCATATGAAAAATACACAGGAAAAATGAATGGAAAGAAATATCCCAAAATGATATCACAATTACTTTAGGATAGGTTAGTTATAAACATTTTTGCTTCTACACTTTTTAACTTCCAAAATTCCTGCAAAAAATATTATTTTTAAAATATATTTTTAAAATCAGAGTATTTTTAAAAATTACCTTAAGTTATAATTTCTATTTTAAAGCACCTATGCTTTGCTAGACATTCAGAGTTTATAATATAACATGACATAATGGAAAAACTGTTTTCAATGTAAGTTAATAAAATCCATCACATAAACTAAATACTATATAGCCACTAAATGGAATGACACAGATGTGTGTGTATTAGAACAATCTTCAAAATTTATTATAAGCAAGGTGCAGAACAGTATATAAAAAATATGTTTTCATATGTGCAGAAAAGAGGATTATATACACATTCACACATATGCTTTCATATGCATGGAATCTTTGTAGAATACACAAATGAAATGGGAAAGTTGATGTCTCTAAGAGCCCAGGTCTGGGGAAGAAAAGAAACTTGAATTTTACTGTGTTTCTTCCTCATCATATTCGGCAAGTAAATGCATGAGGTAGTTAAAAATAATAATAATAATAATAATAATTTAAAAAAATACACACACACAGAGGTAGCACAGTAGCACAAACCACAAATTGGGTATTCCCTGGTTATAAAAGAAACTTAAATGTTATCTCACTGTATAATAATTAATTTTAAAGCCTTAGCAATAAGATACAGGCTAAAATTTGAAAAATCTGAAATCACAATTCTTCCAAAACTCTCATACTAGTGACTATTACATTAGACTCACAAAACAAATCAAATTTTAACAAATTACCTACTAAACTTTAACAAATCACCTACTAGATTTCCACTGAGCAACTAGAAAGGTTGGGATTTTAATAAGCATTCTGACAACATACTGATAAAATAAATGTTAGACTTGTAACATTCCATTACATAGTTTACAATGCTCTGACTTACCAGGTGGCTGGTCTTGATTTATGTTTAACTTGGGTTCATTTCCCAAGCGTGACTCTGATTTTGATTTTGGTTTCAAAGAAGGGAAGAATTTCATCATCAGATCCGAGGTAGGAGGAGGACTTGTGCTCCTACTGGATTTATTCAAGTCTTCTCCCTTCTTGACTGCTGCAACCTTCCTTTTTATTGTTTTGTCCAGTACACATTTTTCACTCTTATTAGGGTAGGTTGTCTGGGGAGTCCCATAAACGGCTTCATTCCCAAGAATAACATCATGTTTAAATGAATCATCTTCAAGGTCAGTCCAAGTTCTTTCATCATCAAAGTCAATTTTACTCATAGATGGGTATCTTCTTGAGGAATCAGAAGCTTTATTTTTCAAGCCTGCTATTATGATAGACTCATCACTACTGTAATCTTTATCAGACAAATCTAAATCAACATCTCTCCTCTTATCTTCTTCTTGAGTCCTGGTGTCCCTTAAAGGTCCCCTCCCATCACAGACTTGGGGACTATCTTCTCTGCTGCTGAAACCCCTTTCTTTATCCTCAGGTGATGGTTTTATGGTGACATCAAGGTGTTCCTCAGAATCAGTGCTATCATCACTGTCTGTACCACCTTCGTCATCGCTTGCATTCCACCTAGTTGGACCTTCACAAGTGCTCATTTGGAACACTTTCCTACTGCCTTTACAGGACTGTTCCTGCGATCCATCAGGTGAGGATACTGAATCAGGTTGTTTGGGTGCAACCTCACACTCACCCTTACTTTCACAGTTGGTACGATCTGGATCCTCATTTTGGTTACGCTCACTGATGGGATCCGGTGTTGCTGTCTTCTCTTGCTGCACAGCTTTGACAGGAGTAGAAGACAGCCGGTGACCTCTGCAGATCTGTTGGTCCCTCTCTAAGATCTTCAGTACAAATGAGGAATTACTAGAAAATGATATTTCATCAGCAGCTTGTTCTAAAAACAAAAATTCATCTAATTCCAAATTTTCCTTTTCCTTTTCTCGTTCCCAATTCTCTAACTTTTTCTGAAGAGAAATGTCAAGAGAAGATTCTGACTCTTTCGAAGTCTCACTTACTGGGCTCTTAGAAGCCACGCAGCTGGCCAGCCCTGTCAAAAGGGAAAGTCTGTCTTTACCTTGTGTATTATTCCAGATTTTGCAACCAACGTCACAAGGTTTTGTACACTCGGGTACATTTTCTTTACTATTAGATTCTACCGTTTTTTCTAAATTGATCTGACCTCTAAATTGCCCGTCACATTTCTTCCCTGCCAGTATCTTCAATCCTGCTGGAGAGAGACTTTTCCTATTGTTACCCTTAAGCACTTTCGGCTTCTGACTGAGTGTGACACAACCACTCTTTGTTCTGGCTTTACTGTTCTTTTTGACAGGAAGGTTCTCTGTACACAGTTCTTTATTTATATGAGCAGTTTTCCGCTGGAATTGTTGTTTATCTAATTTAAACACAGGTTTGTCCTCTGAAATGCTCTGAGTAGTGACTAGTTTATTTTCTCTCCCCTTCTGAAACTTAGATTTAGCATTAGTAAATCTAGCTAAACCTTCTCCTCGTTTTAAGAATGGTTGTTTTGGTTTTGCTTTGATTAGCAAGGATCCTTCTGCTTCCTAAAATAAAAGAATATTTGAATTAATTCTGGTATATCCAAGTAATCTCAAAGTTATTTTTAAAGCAAATTATAAACAAATCTCTAAAGCCTTAAGATAATTTAATCAAAATAGTGGAAATGCTAACCCTTAGCTGTTTTTGTTTCAGTTCTTGTTCTTCCAACTGAATTTGTTCTTCTAAGTAGTCTTCAAAGGTTTGTTTCCTTTCTCTAATAGCAGCTTTAATAGGCCTAATCATAAAAGTAAAGTTATTTAACATTCAAATCATGCGGTGAATACTTTACACTTAGTGTGCCTGACTGAGAACTAACATTTTTCAAAGTCACAGATCCCCTCTGAGAATCTATTAAAAGCTACAATCCCACTCCATCCTCCAAAATATAGAAATACACGTCACTCTACACATGATTTGAAAAACCCCTCTGAAGTCCACCTACTGACCTTAGATTAACTTTTGAAGTAACATATTCATTACATAAATAAAATATATTTCAAAAATAGTTCATTAAATACATTCTTTAAGATCCTTAATAATATAAACAAATCAAAAGTCATTTGCCATTCCATAATGTATATTAAAATACTTAAGAAAATAATAAACCTCACAGTTGATATTTTATCTCTGACATAAAATTTTTAAATTCTGTAACCACACTCACTCAATTATTATTTGTAAGTGATACCATGTGTAAGACTCCAATATATGACTTTTTTCTCTTCTCCATAACAGGATTTACTTATTTGAGAGAAGCTTAGTTTTATCCAGATATTTCCCTTAGGTGAAAAAACTTTGCTCCATTTTTCCAGTACATTGTCAACCTGATGTATCTCCCCAACCTGCTGCTTCTGTTGCTGACAACATGGAATAAGTTGGATCTTCAACCCTTTACTTAAAAGCACACCCAGGCAAAAACAAGAAAACTATGGATCTTTCAAAGAAAGTACCAATAATAATGACTATTACACTAAATTCCTTCCAACATGGATGATACCTTTCTTCAATATTAACCACTTCTGAGGAATCACCAATTTTTTTTAAGTTCGTATTGTTCCCTTCCTGAATCTGTTCCGTCATTTTCTCCGAACATGGTAAAATACCTTCTCCTAGGATAAAAATGAGCAACAATTTAGTTCAAAAAAAAGCAGATTAAAGTCTTAAAACTTGAGAATTTTACAAGTTACTGTACTAAAAAAATATTTAGTTAAACTTAATGTATACCAAAGATTTTAGAACTCTCAAGGAATTCTTTAATATGATAAAGAAAAACAACAAAATGCTAATGAAAACACAACATTCTGCTCTCCTTTCCAGCTGACCTCTCAAAAACCCGTGCCATAGTACTGGCTTCTGTGACCTGACAGTGAGCCCTCTGTTCGGTCACACTGTTACCCGACTGATTAAATTTTGAAGCAAGTCCTTTGCTAGGACTGGACTTTATTCAAAGTATCTGGTGTTGAGTTCTCAATTCAGATCAACTTCGCTGGCAAGCTACTGAGGACTGAGACCCCCAAAATAATCCAGAAGCCATTCTGTGAAGTTGACAAGTGAAAGTCTGCAGACAGGAAAACCTCTCCTTTTACACACTGAGAATTCCCACTGCAGTGAATGGAAGATCTGTGTGTGTAAAGAGCACGTGAGCAGCGGGGATTCAGCCCCAGAGAAAGAAGGTGTCGAGTTGCCTTGGTAAAGAATTTATACACCACGTGGTCACAGTTTCTTGACAGGGCAGCAACAGGAAACTAACAGAGCTGTAATGACGAAGTACTCTGAAGCATAGGGCACTGTTTTAGAGGTAATTCTACAAAATAAAACTTTACGTGGGGACCTTCAAGATGGCGGAGAAGACGTGGAGATCACCTTCCTCCCCACAAATACATCAGAAATACATCTACATGTGGAACACCTCCTACAGAACACCTACTGAAATCTGGCAGAAGACCTCAGACTTCCCAAAAGGCAAGAAACTCCCCACATACCTGGGTAAGGCAAAAGAAAAAAGGAAAAACAGAGACAAAAGAATAGGGACGGGACCTGCACCTCTGGGAGGGAGCTGTGAAGGAGGAAAAGTTTCCACACACTAGGAAGCCCCTTCACTGGCAGAGACAGGGGGTGGCAGGGGGGATTGCTTCAGAGCCACGGAGGACAGCGCAGCAACAAGGGTGCGGAGGGCAAAGCGGAGAGATTCCTGCACAGAGGATCGGTGCCGACCAGCACTCACCAGCCTGAGAGGTTTCTCTGCTCACCCGCCGGGGCAGGCGGGGGCTGGGAGCTGAGGCTCGGGCTTCGGAGGTCGGATCCCAGGGAGAGGACTGGGGTTGGCTGCGTGAACACAGCCTGAAGGGGCTAGTATGCCACAGCTAGCCGAGAAGGAGCCCGGGAAAGTCAGGACCTGCCTAAGATGCAAGAAACCAGTTTCGGGATGCGCGAGGAGGTGGGGTTCAGAGCACCACCTAAACGAGCTCCAGAGATGGGCGTGAGCCGCGGCTATCAGCGCAGACCCCAGAGACAGGCATGAGACGCTAAGGCTGCTGCTGCAGCCACCAAGAGGCCTGTGTGCGAGCACAGGTCACTATCCACACACACACACATGCATGCACCCCAGGGACCTGTGCAGCCCGCCAAGCCAGGTCCTGTGATCCAGGGAAAAGTTCCCTGGGAAAACACACAGCACGCCTCAGGTGGTTGCAACATAACGCAAGCCTCTGCCTCCGCAGGCTCACCCTGCATTCCGTACCCCGCCCTCCCCCAGCATGAGTGAGCCAGAGCCCCCAAATCAGCTGCTCATTTAACCCTGTCTGAGTGAAGAACAAAGAAGAGAAAGGGAAATCTCTCCCAGCAGCCTCAGGAGCAGCGGATTAAATCTCCACAATCAACTTGATGTACCTGCAACTCTGGAACACCTGAAGAGACAACGAATCATCCCAAATTGAGGCAGTGGACTTCGGGAGCAACTTGGGATTTGCTTTCTGCATCCATTTGTTTCTAGTTTTAGGCTCATTTTAGGTTAGTATTTAGAGCTTATTATCATTGGTAGATTTGTTTATTGATTTGGTTGCTCTCTTCCATGTTTTTTTTCCTTTTCTCTTTTTGTGAATGTGCATGTGTATGCTTCTTTGTGTGATTTTGTCTGTATAGCTTTGCTTTTACCATTTGTCCTACAGTTCTGTTTTTTGGTGTTGTTTTTTTTTACTATAGTTTTTAGCGCTCATCATCATTGCTGGATTTGCTTTTTGGTTTGGTTGCTCTCGTCTTTATTACTTTTTAAAAAAATTTTTTAATAATATTTTTTATTTTCATAACTTTATATTTTTCTTTCTTTTTTTTTTCCTCCCTTTTCTTCTCAGCCAAGTGGCTGGCAGGGTCTTGGTGCTCTGGCCGGGTGTCAGGCCTGAGCCTCTGAGGTGGGAGACACAAGTTCAGGACATTGATCCACCAGAGACCTCCTGGCCCCACATAATATCAAACAGCAAAAGCTCTCCCAGAGATCTCCATCTCAACGCTAAGACCCAGCTCCACTCAACAACCAGCAATCTACAGTGCTGGACACCCTATGCCAAACAACTAGCAAGACAGGAACACAACCCCAACCGTTAGCAGAGAGGCTGCCTAAAATCACAAAAAGTTCACAGACACCCCAAAACACACCACCAGACGCGGTCCTGCCCACCAGAAGGACAAGATCCAGCCTCATCCACCAGAACACAGGCACCAGTCCCCTCCACCAGGAAGCCTACACAACCCACTGAACCAACCTTACCCACTGAGGGGAGACACCAAAAGTAACAGGAACTACGAACCTGCAGGCTGCAAAAAGGAGATGACAAACACAGTAAGTTAAGCAAAATGAGAAGACAGAGAAACACACAGCAGATAAAGGAACAAAGTAAAAACCCACCAGACCAAAAAAATGGAAGAGGAAATAGGCAGTCTACCTGAAAACGAATTCACAGTAGTGATAGTAAAGATGGTCCAAAATCTTGGAAATAGAATGGAGACAATACAAGAAACATTTTAACAAGGACCTAGAAGAACTAAAGAGCAAACAAACAATGATGAACAACACAATAAATGAAATTATAAATTCTGTAGAAGGAATCAATAGCAGAATAACTGAGGCAGAAGAACGGATAAGTGACTGGGAAGATAAAATAGTGGAAATAACTACCACAGAGCAGAACAAAGAAAAGAGTGAAAAGAATTGAGGACAGTCTCAGAGACCTCTGGGACAACACTAAATGCATCAACATTCGAAAGAGAGGCCTCCCAGAAGAAGAAGAGAAAAAAAAAGGGACTGAGAAAATATCTGAAGAGATTATAGCTGAAAACTGCCCTAATATGGGAAGGAAATAGTCAATCAAGTCCAGGAAGCACAGAGACTCCCATACAGGAGAAACACACGAAGACACGTATTAATCAACCTATCAAAAATTAAATACAAAGAAAAAATATTAAAAGCAGCAAGGGAAAAGCAACAAATAACATACAAGGGAATCCCCATAAGGTTAACAGCTGATCTTTCAGTAGAAACTCTGCAAGCCAGAAGAGAGTGGCAGGACATATTTAAAGTGATGAAAGGGAAAAACCTACAACCAACATTACTCCACCCAGCAAGGATCTCATTCAGATTCAATGGAGAAATTAAAACCTTTACAGACAAAAGCTACGAGAACTCAGCACCACCAAACCAGCTTTACAAATGCTAAAGGAACTTCTCTAGGCAGGAAACACAAGAGAAGGAAAAGACCTACAATAACAAACCCAAAACAATTAAGAAAATGGTAATAGGAACACACATATCGATAAGCACCTTAAATGTAAATGGTTTAATGCTCCAACCAAAAGACATAGACTGGCTGAATGGATACAGAAACAAGACCCATATATATGCTGTCTACAAGAGACCCACTTCAGACCTAGGGACACATACAGACAGAAAGTGAGGGGATGGAAACAAATATTCCATGCAAATGGAAATCAAAAGAAAGCTGGAGTAGCAATTCTCATATCAGACAAAACAGACTTTAAAGACTATTACAAGAAACAAAGAAGGACACTACATAATGATCAAGGGATCAATTCAAGAAGAAGATATAAAAATTGTAAATACTTATGCACCCAACATAGGAGCACCTCAATACATAAGGCAAATGCTAACAGTCATAAAAGGGGAAATCAACAGTAACACAACCATAGTAGGGGACTTAACACCCCACTTTCACCAATGGACAGATCATCCAAAATGAAAATAAAAAAACACAAGCTTTAAATGATACAGTAAACAAGATGGGCTTAATTGATATTTCTAGGACATTCCATCCAAAAACAACAGAATACACTTTCTTCTCAAGTGCTCATGGAACATTCTCCAGGATAGATCATATCTTGGGTCACAAATCAAGCCTTGGTAAATTTAAGAAAACTGAAATCGTGCCAAGTATCTTTTCCGACCACAACACTATGAGACTAGATATCAATTACAGAAAAAATCTGCAAAAAACACAAACACATGGAGGCTAAGCAATACACTACTAAATAACCAAGAGATCACTGAGGAAATCAAAAAATACCTAAAAACAAATGACATGAAAATATAACGACCCAAAACCTATGGGATGCAGCAAAAGCAGTTCTAAGAGGGAAGTTTACAGCAATACAATCCTACCTCAAGAAACAAGGAACACCTCAAAAAAACAACCTAAACTTACACCTAAAGCAATTAGAGAAAGAAAAAAAAAAAACCCAAAGTTAGCAGAAGAAAAGAAATAAAGATCAGATCAGAAATCAATGAAAAAGAAATGAAGGAAACAAGAGCAAAAATCAATAAAACTAAAAGCTGGTTCTTTGAGAAGATAAACAAAATTGATAAACCACTAGCCAGACTCATCAAGAAAAAAAAGGAAGAAGACTCAAATCAATAGAATTAGAAATGAAAAAGAAGAAGTTACAACTTACAGTGCAGAAATACAAAGGATCATGAGAGATTACTACAAGAACTCTATGCCAATAAAATGGACAACCTGGAAGAAATGGACAAATTCTTAGAAAAGCACATCCTTCCGAGACTGAACCAGGAAGAAATCGAAAATATAAACAGACAAATCACAAGCACTGAAATTGAAACTGTGATTAAAAATCTTCCATCAAACACAAGTGCAGGACCAGATGGCTTCACAGGTGAATTCTATCAAACATTTAGAGAAGAACTAGCATCTATCCTTCTCAAACTCTTCGAAAATACAGCAGAGAGGAACACTCTCAAACTCATTCTATGAGGCCACCATCACCCTGATACCAAAACGAGACAAAGATGTCACAAAAAAACAAAACTACAGGCCCATATCATGGATGAACACAGATGCAAAACTCCTCAATAAAATACTAGCCAAGAGAATCCAACAGCACATTAAAGGGATCATACACCATGATCAAGTGGGGTTTATCCCAGAAATGCAAGGATTCGTCAATATATGCAAATCAATCAATGTGATACAACATATTAACAAACTGAAGGATAAAAACCATATGATATTCTCAATAGATGAAGAAAAAGCTTTCGACAAAATTCAACACCAATTTTTGATAAAAAACCCTCCAGAAAGGAGGCATAGAGGGAACTTTCCTCAACATAATAAAGGCCATATATGACAAACCCACAGCCAGCATCGTTCTCAACGGTGAAAAACTGAAATCATTTCCACTAAGATCAGGAACAAGACAAGGTTGCCCACACTCACCACTATTATTCAGCAGAGTTTTGGAAGTTTTAGCCACAGCAATCAGAGAAGAAAAAGAAATAAAAGGAAACCAAATAGGAAAAAAAAGAAATAAAACTGTCACTGTTTTATTTACTGTCACTGTTTGCAGATGACATACTATACATAGAGAATCCTAAAGATGCTACCAGAAAACTACTAGAGCTAATCAATGAATTTTGTAAAGTGGAAGGATACAAAATTAAAGCACAGAAATCTCTTGCATTCCTATACACTAATGATGAAAAATCTGAAAGAGAAATTAAGGAAACACTCCCATTTACCACTGCAACAAAAAGAATAAAATACCTACGAATAAACCTACCTAAGGAGACAAAAGACCTGTACTCAAAAAACTATAAGACACTGATGAAAGAAAATAAAGATGATACCAACAGATGGAGAGATATACCATGTTCTTGGGTTGGAAGAATCAACATTGTGAAAATGACTATACTACCCAAAGAAGTCTACAGATTCAAGGCAATCCCCATCAAACTACCAATGACATTTTTCACAGAACTAGAACAAAAACTTTCACAATTGGTATGGAAACACAGAAGACCCCAAATAACCAAAGCAATCTTGAGAAAGAAAAATGGAGTTGGAGGAATCAGGCTCCCAGACTTCAGACTATACTACAAGGCTACAGTAATCAAGACAGTATGGTACTGGCACAAAAACAGAAATACAGCTCAATGGAACAGGATAGAAAGCCCAGAGATAAACCCATGCACATATGGTCACCTTACCTTTGATAAAGGAGGCAAAAACATACGATGGAGAAAAAACCACCTCTTCAATAAGTGGTGCTGAGAAAACTGGACAGCTACATGTAAAAGAATGAAATTAGAACACTCCCTAACACCATACACAAAAATAAACTCAAAATGGATTAAAGACCTAGATGTAAGGCCAGACACTATAAAACTCTTAGAGGAAAACACAGGCAGAACACTCTGTGACATAAATCGCAGCAAGATCCTTTCTGACCCACCTCCTAGAGAAATGGAAATAAAAACAAAAATAAACAAATGGGACCTAGTGAAACTTAAAAGCTTTGCACAGCAGAGGAAACCATAAACAAGACGAAAAGACAACCCTCAGAATGGGAGAAAATATTTGCAAACGAAGCAACTGACAAAGAATTCAATGTACAAAATTTACAAGCAGCTCATGCAGCTCAATATCAAAAAAACACACAACCCAATCCAAAAATGGGCAGAAGACCTAAATAGACATTTCTCCAAAGAAGATATACAGACTGCCAACAACACATGAAAGGATGCTCAACATCACTAATCATTAGAGAAATGCAAATCAAAACTACAATGAGGTATAGTACAATGACCTCACACCAGTCAGAATGGCCATCATCAAAAAATCTACAAACAATAAATGCTGGAGAGGGTGTGGAGAAAAGGGAACCCTCTTGCACTGTTGGTGGGAATGTAAATTGATACAGCCACTATGGAGAACAGTATGGAGGTTCCTTAAAAAACTAAAAATAGAACTGGCATACGACCCAGCAATCCCACTACTGGGCATATACCCTGAGAAAAGCACAATTCAAAGAGCCATGTACCACAATGTTTATTGCAGCTCTATTTACAATAGCCAGGACATGAAAGCAACCTAAGTGCCCATCGACAGATGAATGGATAAGAAGATGTGGCATATATATACAATGGAATATTACTCAGCCATAAAAGGAAACGAAATTGAGTTATTTGCAGTGAGGTGGATGGACCTAGAGACTGTCATACAGAGTGAAATAAGTCAGAAAGAGAAAAACAAATACCATACGCTAACACATATATATGGAATCTAAAAAAAAAAAAAAAAAGTGGTTCTGAAGAACCTAGGGCCAGGACAGGAATAAAGGCACAGATGTAGAGAATGGACTTGAGGACACAGGGAGGGGGAAGGGTAAGCTGGGACGAAGTGAGAGAGTGGCATGGACATATGTACACTACCAAATGTAAAATAGATAGCTAGTGGGAAGCAGCCGCATAGCACAGGGAGATCAGCTCAGTGCTTTTGACCACCTAGAGGGGTGGGATAGGGAGGGTGGGAGGGAGGCTCAAGAGGGAGGGGATATGGGGATATATGTATATGTATAGCTGAGTCACTTTGTTATACAGCAGAAACTAACCCAACACTGTAAAGCAATTATACTTCAATAAAGATGTTTAAAAAAAAGAAAAAAACACAAGTCTTCAAAAGGCTAATGTTACGGAGAAAAAGGTGTGGGCTTTCCTAAGTTAAAAAAGACTAAAGGACTTCCCTGGTGGTCAAGTGGTTAAGACTCCATGCTCCCAATGCAGGGGGCATGGGTTCTACCTCTGGTCGGGAAACTGAGATCCCGCACGCCTCATTGTGCGGCCGGAAAAACAAAACAAAACAAAACAAAAAGACTAAAGAGTTGTAACAACTAAATGTAATACATAAACCTTGACTGGATCCTATTTTTAAAAAAACACCTTTAAAAGGCAATTTTGGGATCATAGGGAGAATTCTAAATTGCATTTGCATAGATAAGGTCCCTAGGTATAATAACAGTATTGTGGTTATATAGAAGAATGTCCTAATTTTTACTTGATATTTGAAATGATATAATGTCTGCATATTATTTGCGATGAAATGACTCAGTAAACTATATACAGATGTAAATACAGATATAAATTTAAGTATAGATACAGGTATATACACACACATACAAATATAGATAGACAAAGTAAACATGGAAAAATATCAACTGTTGCATGTAGGTGGTGGGTATACTGGTAATTACAGCAGTGGTCTTTCAACTTTTCTGGATGTTTGAAACTTTCCAAAATAAAAGGTTAAGGGGACTTCCCTGGTGGTCCAATAGTTAAGACTTTGCACTTCCACTGCAAGGGGCGCGGGTTTGATCCCTGGTAGGGGAAGTTCCGCATGCTGCACAGTGCGGCCAAAAAAAAAAAAAATTGAAAAGGTTAAGGGAGAGTACTGTTTAAAAAATAAGGAAGAGACACGACCTCTTTACACCAAGGAATTACTCGAAATTAGGAATAAGTTTTTATCCCAAAACTGCCCAATCCGAAACTGTAAGTATAGACACCTTTTGCCATATCATTTGTGTTTTTCTATAACTTACTCTAAGGAACATATACATAAAAACACCATTAAAATTGAAAACTAAATTAAGAATAATGGAAATGACTCAGTCCTACCACAAAGAACATTAAATACTGATATATTATTTGATGATCTGCATAAAGATGACAACCATTAAAATTACGGTTATGAAGGCTACAGAACGTACCATAAGCATTTTCCATGTTGAGTGGGAAAAGAACACAATCTATTATACAATATTTTATGATTACAAAATGTGGAGGGGGAAAAAAAGGCCAGGGAGTGAGCACAGCAACAGGACTTAAAAAAATTTTTAAAAAAAGGACAAGAAGAAAATATACTAGAAATGCCTCGAGAGCTCCATGAGTTTGGACCATCAGACACTGAATGCCAGTTCTCCGGCAGGCACGTGCCGGGTGCTGGGAACACAGAGGGCCAGCGACGAGTGTCTGGGTTAGGGGGATTCCTTTTGTGAGTAATAACTCCCATCACCAACCTACTGCTCACACTTCACATCTTCTATCCTGTGCCCCACCACCAGCACACACATTTTAACTCAATTTTAAACTTTTCTAAGGTCTCAAGAAAAATGGTGCATGCAGAACTCGCTGCCTCCCTTTTTGAAGACCCACGCTGCCACGCGAGGTTTGAAATTGGCATGAGTTGTCCTGCAATTTGTTCCTGGAAAGTCACAAATTCTATGTCTGGTTCTGTGTCCTATCCAGGCTCAGTGGCTGTGTAGCAGGTAGGATCTCACAATTAAAGATGCAGGGGAGGGCTTCCCTGGTGGCGCAGTGGTTGAGAGTCCGCCTGCCGATGCAGGGGACGCGGGTTCATGCCCCCCTGGTCCGGGAAGATCCCACATGCCGTGGAGCGGCTGGGCCCGTGAACCATGGCCGCTGAACCTGCGCGTCCGGAGCCTGTGCTCCGCAACGGGAGAGGCCACAACAGTAAGAGGCCCGCATACCGCAAAAAAAAAAAAAAGATGCAGGGGACAAGGAAAAATGCAGAAAGGACTTTTCTTGTCTTAGAACAACCAGGTGACACTGTCAGTTAACTACAGAAGAGAGAAAAATAAGTAACTCACCTTTAGGATGGTTATGGTTTTCTTCCTTCAAATCATTTTTTTTCACAAGTGCTTCTTGATATTGAGCCTCATAAAACAAATTGGGAGAAGCACCACTTTTTGAAGTTAAGACAAAATCTTGATGAGTAGTTCTACGGAAGTTGTTTTGTTCATCGGATAAAATGTTGGAAGTGTGTTTTTTTTCTTGGGTTTGATTCTGGTAGATATATGATGGTAAGAAGGGCGTGGGTTTCTCTACAGTGGCTGAATTTCCTGGAGATCTGTACTTCTGGCTCTGGTCATCAGGCACTAGAGTTAAACCTTACGATTAAGAAAATCAAAAAAACTGATGACTTTCTATAACACTTTCTGTACTACCTGTTACCCCTACTATTGAATACAAAGTTTTCTCCCAAGTGATAAAAGTATCTTTTCCTCATTAATAGGAAACTATGTTTAACAAAATCATGAAATTGTAAGACTCCAAAGTGACCTTTGATTTTTGAATATATTTATACCACGATTCATGTGCAGTTTGTACGTGGCAGAGCTGCAGCACCGCCTAACTCTGGAAGGCACCAATCACGCTCCATCCATGAGCACTGCTGGCAGCTGTCAACTCTACAGCCCTGTAACGAATACAGTTACATGGAGAGCACCGATGCCGATAGTCACAAATAATCTGATTGCTCCTTGATGATCAGTAACTGCTGCGTCACAACACATAAACGCATTTTCCCTTTGTATTACCATTAACATGTTGGTAACCTCAGGTGGTGGAATTATGGGTGACTTCTGTTTTCTACTTTTCTGTAGTTCCTAAATTTCCTGTATTACTTTTTACCTGTTTTGTTTCTTAAGTCTCTACTTTTGAAATCACCCAATAAACAGAGAGAGGATTCCCTTTCTATATACCTCTAAGGTATAATTCTTAGAGGATAGATGGCAATACTAGCCATCCTGCCTGCTGTACGAGTCCCTTGAAATCCTGCTACTTTCCTCTGTTCTCCCAGATTGTTTCAATTAAACAGAATTAAAAGACATAATGGGAAGTGTTTCACAAAAAAGGCATGCCACTTATGTCCTATACCATCTGCCTCATCCCCAGCCCACAAATAAAACTGGAAATCAGGTAGGCCCTCATTGAGTATCAGATTCAACCTCCCTTCCTTAATAACAATACTCTCCCACTAAATATTTTTAACGAATGGTCAACCCACTTCAGCCTAACGACATCTTTGACAGAAGAGCAACAACCCAAAGCAGCAGTTCTCATAGCACGATCTGTAAACCCCTGGAGGTCTCCAAGACTCTTTCAGGGCATCCACCAAGCTCTAAGCTATTTTCAGAAATATTAAGACAGTACTTGCCTTTTTCACTGTGTTGACATATGTACTGATGCTGCAAAGGCAAAATGGAAACTTCCTGGAGACTCCATTCAAAAGCAGTAGAGCAGCACCCACTGCGCTAGCAGTCACTGTGTTCGTCACCGCCATGTACTCTCAGTTTAAAACCAAAAAACAACAGTTTTGCGCTTCCCTGGTGGTGCAGTGGTTAAGAATCCACCTGCCAATGCAGGGGACATGGGTTCGAGCCCTGGTCCGGGAAGATTCCACATGCTGCGGAGCAACTAAGCCCGCGCGCCACAACTACTGAGTCTGCACTCCAGAGCCCATGAGCCACAACTACCAAAGCCCGCACGCCTGGAGACCATGCTCTGCAACAAGAGAAGCCACCGCAATGAGAAGCCCGTGCACTGCAAAGAGTAACCACAACTAGAGAAAGCCCACGCACAGCAACAAAGACCCAACGCAGCCAAAAATAAATAATTTTTTTAAAAACACCTTAAAAAAAAGTTTTAATTAAGAATGTCCTAGATAAAGCAGCAAAAATTATTAAATTTTTAAATTAAATTTTAAGCCTGAGAACATGAACATTCTATAGGACAAAATGAGAAGTACGCATAAATCACTTCTGCCGTAAACCAAGACATGGGCTGTGAAATTTTTGAGCTATAAGCTCAACTAGAGGAACTTCCTTGGCAGTCCAGTGGTTAAGACTCCAAGATTCCAGTGCAGGGGGGTAGAGTGCCCTGGTCAAGGAACTAACATCCCACATGCCGTGTGGCGCAGACAAAAAAAAAATCTGCTAAGCTAAACTAGACACTTCTTTCAGGGAACATCTTTTTTTTTTTTTTTTTTTTTTCGGTACGCGGGCCTCTCCCTGCCGTGGCCTCTCCCGTTGCAGAGCACAGGCTCCAGACGCACAGGCTCAGCGGCCATGGCTCACGGGCCCAGCCGCTCCACAGCACGTGGGATCCTCCCGGACCGGGGCACAAACCCGCGTCCCCTGCATCAGCAGGCGGACTCTCAACCACTGCGCTACCAGGGAAGCCCGGGAACATCATTTTTACTTGAAAGAATGAATGACAAACGATGAATGATTTAAACCTCAGTACTTGGCAGGCATTTTCTCAAAGATGAAACAATTGAGCCAGTTACTTCAAAGAAGCTGACAATATTCGTTGCCAATGATAAAATTTGAACTTCCAAGTAAAAATGAGAATGTTGGAAAACATGTCCATCGCCATGAGCTTGACAACTTTATAATACAGTTATGATGAGATCTGTGGTAGTATTAATGGATATAAATTTTTATAATGAAATATGTCAATATTTTAAAAACCTACATAACTCAGGGAACTATTATTTTCCAAATAACCAATGCATGGTTTGGTTTTACCAAACCAAAGGTGATGAAAAATCCATTCAAAATGCCAAGATAATTAATGAAAGAATAAATAATCATAATAATTTACTACCAGGTTTATATAAAACGTTTTTTTTTTTTAAGGCACAGTAAATTTTCAAAATGTATGTGTTAAGTTCAGGTATTTTTTATATTAAAAAAAATTATTGATCACTGGCAGTTAACTTAAATGTTGTTCCCAGAAAACATCACTTAAAAGTTTTACTTGTATAGAGAATGGGCTTGAGGACACGGGGAGTGGGAAAGAGAAGCTGGGACAAAGTGAGAGAGTGGCATGGACATATACACACTACCAAATGTAAAACAGATAGCTAGTGGGAAGCAGCCGCATAGCACAGGGAGATCAGCTCGGTGCTTTGTGACCACCTAGAGGAGTGGGATAGGGAGGGTGGGAGGGAGACACAAGAGGGAGGAGATGTGGGGATATATGTATATGTATAGCTGATGCACATTGTTATACAGCAGCAACTGACACACCATTGTAAAGCAATTATGCTCCAATAAAGATGTTTAAAAAAAAGAAAGAAAGAAACACAACATTGTAAAGCAATTATACTCCAGTAAAGATGTTAAAAAAAAAGTTTTACTTGTTTCTTTTTGTCTTATGGAAGGATAAATGCACAGTGCTTTGCCAAGTACAGTTTGATGATTAACTCCTGAGTTTCTGTGACTTCCTTCTGGAATCCCTGCTCTTGGTGTTATCTGAGAAATTAGATGATCTGCCTATGACTTTATCTTTTAATGTGACCTTTCTCTTATGCCATGTGCACCTGAGAGAGTAAGATATCAGTAGAAACCCAGACTCTGGAGCTCAACAAACCTCACTCCAGGTGTGGAAATTAAATACAGGTTGGGTACAGCAAATAAAAGAGAGATTATTGTCATTCTACTTAGAACTGTATGACCCCAGAGTTTGAAGGAAATGTACACTCAGTTTATTCCAATCACTCATAGAATGCATAAAGGTATAATATAACATCCCACTGAGTGGTATGGTTTGTAATTACTGTTATTTATTTATTCATTTCACTTAATTTGATGTTTTAAATTGTGGAAGTAATTCTTGCTTATTTTGGCAACTCAAATAATTCGAAGTATAAAGTTAATCTGCATAAGTCCACATCTTCTTATAAAATCAATCCCTGGACTTCCCTGGTGGCGCAGTGGTTGAGAGTCCGCCTGCCGATGCAGGGGACACGGGTTCATGCCCCGGTCCGGGAAGATCCCACAAGCCGCGGAGCGGCTGGGCCCATGAGCCATGGCCGCTGAGCCTGCGCGTTCGGAGCCTGTGCTCCGCAACGGCAGAGGCCACAACAGTGAGAGGCCTGCGTACAGCAAAAAAAAACAATATATCAATCCCTTGGAGTAACTATTATTAATATTCATGTACGATTTCACACCCTTTTTTATGCTTATACAAACGTCTACAGGCATACTCAAAATTACTTTCAAGAATAAATCATTCTGACCTTGAATGATTCTGACTTTCAGAAACTTCCTAAAATTTTATGATACTTTAGAAACTGAGGTCTAGGGACTTCCCTGGTGGTCCAGTGGTAAAGAATCCACCTACCAATACAGGGGACGCGGGTTCGATCCCTAGTCGGGAAACTAACATCCTGCATGCCACAGGGCAACTAAGCCCACATACCACAACTACTGAGCTCGCACACCTCAACGAGAGCCCTCACGCCCAGGAGCCCACACGCCACAACTAGAGAGAGAAAAAAACCTGCACACCACAACTAGAGAGAAGCCCGAGTGCTGCAACGAAGAGAAAAAGATCTCGCATGCCTCAACGAAGATCCTGTGTGCCGCAAGTAAGACCCGACGCAGCCAAATAAAAAAAGAAACTGAGATCTATTTTAATTAATGCAATTATTTTTAATAATCTTTATTTTTAAAGAAAAACATGGCAAGACATTCTAATATATTTTAATGTAATAGAGCATGAAAATTCACTAATATGATTTCAGATTCCAAATTGTGAATAACCGCTAAGAAACAACCACTTGTTGAGTTTGGTGCAGTATCAAAGAAATAACCAAAATTATTTGAAAAGCCTGTTAAAATACTCCTCTCTCCTTTTTCCAATTACATGTCCGTGTGAGGCTGGGGTTTTTTTTCACATACATCAACCAAATCAACATAACTGAAGAGATGGGAGGCAAAAGTAGATACGAGAATCAGCTGAGTTCTTTAAGCCAGAAGTTAAAGAGATTTTCAAAAACATTAAACAATGCAATTCTTCTCACTAATTTTTTAGAAAAATTTTTTTCATTAAAAAATATTATTCTCTGGTTGTGCAGTAGTTAAGAATCCGCCTGCCAATGCAGGGGACACAGGTTCCAGCCCTGGTCCGGGAAGATCCCCACGTGCCGTGGAGCAACTAAGTCTGTGCACCACAACTAGTGACGCCCGCTCAGCCTAGAGCCCATGCTCTGCAACAAGAGAAGCCACCACAATGAGAAGCCTGCACACCACAACAAAGAGTAGCCCCTGCTCGCCACAACTAGAGAAAGCCCGCACACAGCAACAAAGACCCAACGCAGCCAAAAAAAAAAAAAAAAAAGTTACTTATAGCATGTAACTGGTTATTATTTTAAATGAATTAGCTTTTAAATTTCTAAGTTTTAATTTCTAACAGTAAATATCAATAGCTATAGCCCATATAACACAAGCTTTTTGGGGTCCTCAATAATTTAAGAGTGTTACAGGGTCCTGAAACCAAAAAATGTGAAAATGGCCCTAAAGCAATTGTTCCATAACTCCATGGAGGTAGTTCTTATATTAATAAGTTTGACAACTGCTTCCCTATTGCTCTACCATAGTGCTATTTCTACCTTAAGAACTATCACAGGCTATTGTTAAGTGATTTTGATAATTATTTTTATGTATTCCATAAAGGCACTCAATTATTTCAAGATACACACCACGTTCCCTATGTTCTCTAAGATAAACATCCAAATTCCCTAAACCACTCTTCATTTGCTACAGTTCTCATCACCAGCACTACCACCACTCCCCGAGTACCATCCAGCCACACTCTGCACAGTCATTTGCCAATATCTGTTCTTCTTTGTATTCTCAATGTCCAGCGCAACCTCTGAAGAGAACAAGCATTTTACTGAATCAGTAAAGCGTGTCTCTTAAAAGGTAGCTCCAAGAAGCAAACTGCTCCAGACCGCTGTTTTTCAAACTGTGGGACATAATCCATTTTATCAGCAGACACAACAGATCATGAATGGCATTTTTTTTTTAATGACATACAATAGAATAAACAAAATATCCTTGTTACCTGCCAGGCACACCAGTAAGAACTGATTCATGAAATTTCTTTGAAATTATGAGTCATCATTTAAGATGGTTTTGTTACTATGCGGCACGGTCAAAAAACTTTCAAAACTACTGCTCCGGCTCACATTTCCACTGCTTTCCCCCCACTGATAAGCACATCATGCTTTCTATTAATTGACCTGGCATACAACAGAAAAACTGTCCTCTACTACCACAGAAAATGTTTCTGGTGCGGCTCTTTAGCTGAGCAGAATGGCTTCTACACATCCGCATCTTTACGACCCTGAGCAGTTTTTCATTCATCAGGCAGGGGTTGTAAACCAGTAGCACTAGGCCAAATTCAGCTCTGGATCTTTTATTCTGCTGGGTCTTTTTAAAATTTTATTTTATAAATAAATATGAATGCCTTTAAGCAGGGCACACATGCTCCAGAATGGCACAGATCCCTCATCCCAATTATATTACACCACCACCATTCCATAGTTGTCTGCTTGGCTTCTTAAGAAATTGGAGTTTGCAACACATGATAGAGAAATGGTAGAAATGACCTGTCAAACAATGAAAGACAGGAAGTGTAGGTAACTGTCCATCGATGTACTAAGCAAAGGTCTTACGTAAGCACATACTACCTGGGAGTGTGTGCTGCCCAGACACCATGGTGAGCAGCTTCTCCTGTTCCGCCATGAGTCTTTGCAGTTGCTCTAACTGTTGCCTCTTCAGTTGTTCCTGCTTCTTCTGTTGTACTTCTTTCAGCTTTTTAAACATAAAATTAACTTGATTAAACTAACTTAATATTTCTTTATGGACCTTTGCCCCTTACATTTATCTTAATCCCTCCCATCTCCCTTCTCATATCTTCTCTAATAAAGAGTTTCAAAGAGGGCTCTCTAGGGACATCCCTGGTGGTCCAGTGGTTAAGACCCCGCGCTCCCAATGCAGGGGGCCCGGGTTCAATCCCTGGTCAGGGAACTAGATCCCACATGCTGCAACTAAAGACCCTGCATGCCGCAACTAAGACCTGGCAGAGCCAAATAAATAAATAAAAATTTTAAAGTTCTAAAAATTAAAAAAAAAAAAGAGGGATCTCTAAGTAACTAAACCTGCTACCAAAACTAAACTCTCAACTAAGAAACAGAACAAGTCACATGAATCCTTTGACTCTTAAAACAGGATAGGTATTAGTACATTTATAATCAACTTTTCTTCCCTAATATTTGGTCAACCATTTCCAACTTAGTTTTTACAAAATGAGGGAGGAACCTAAAGATGTTACTGTAAGTGTTATATTTATATCTTACCTATTAAATATGCTTTAACGTTTCATATCAAACAAAAGGCAAAATATGGTATTATGAGGCTTTCAGAGTAAAGGGGAAGAAACAAAAAGACCTGGAACAGGTGACCTTTCGTCGTACCTGCAATAACTGTGCAATAACACAGATACATATTAAGTCAAATCCCGTTTTACCTGTTCAAGCTTTTTAAAAAGTGGGTCTTTATAAGCCACTTCTTTGAATTCACTCACAGGATCTGAAACAAAGTCATTTTTGTTATCTTCCCAGTGTCCAGGAGCATGCTGACATGCCACTATTTGTGTTCCCTCTTTAGTTGAAGGAAAGACTCTCTGTGTTTCAGATTTATCTGATTGTAACTTGTAAGGGCTGTTGGGCTCCAACTTCTGTTCTTCATGAAGTGAATCTTCTTCACTTATAAAGCTGAAGCTATTTGAAAAATCTATGGGTTTAACAGGAAAGCTGGTAGAAATGTTCACATTTACTTGCTTCTCTTCCTCTGCTTCCAAAATAGGAAATCCACGATTTAATATGACCCCAGCCCGAGAAGGATTGGTCATCCACTGGGTTAAGAAGTTCTGCCCACTGTTTAACTCTGAAGAGGTTGACATCAGGAACATTTTAGTCCAATGACACTACTGTATTTAAATAATGTAAAAGCTAGAAGGGCTGTTAATTTCCAACACCTGTAGAAACAAGACAGCCAACAAAAATTATTAGTTAAAGCTATTCAACCCAAACCTCAACCCAGCACAAAAACCTACTGAATATTTCTTACAGGAAACACTTTAACTAGCAAAGCAATTGGGCAATAAGTTACATATTTTTAAAACGTCTTTAAAATACCCAAATTGAGGGGATCAAAACTCAAAGTTCCCTTCTGATTTAATCAGTTACTGATGAATTTACACAAGCGCTCAATCAGTTGACCAAAAACTAAGAGAGCTAAAGCATCTTCTAAGTTATTTGACTACCAAAGGAAAAATAGGCCACTATCAATATCCACTTTAACCACTTGCATGCGTCTGGCCCTAGTCCAGTACTGCTTCTTTGCCCAATACGGGGAACCCTGTTCTCCCTAGTCCCAGAACAGAAGTCACCACCACCCCATGGCTTCACCTGGCACTGTCTGCTGCTGTCCGTTCCTCCTCTTCTCCCTTATAACCCCTTGCCCAGCAGGCAGTCTCTCCTCTGCATCCCTAGAGGTCTCTGACATCACTGCTTTGGCGTCATCTCATTATTAGTGGTATTTCGCTTCTGTGTTCATAATCTACCAAGCTGTGAGTTCCTTGAAGGTATCTGTATATTCACCACTGTCTAGCACCATCCATCCCTGGGAGATAGAAGAAACTTGATAAATATTTGCTACAAGTAAGTTAAAATTAAATCAGAACTAAGGTTATATTGTTGAAAATAATTCAGTTTTATAAAGTATTGTTTGTGTTCATTCAATGTTCAACAATAAAAATTTCATTGGTTCATAGCACGGGACAGCTATGCTGTATGAATCATGCTCTAAAACAACCAAATTCCTAGTGTAACTCTGTGACTAGTGCAACAGATAAGCAACTAACATTTATTGTGTTCTTACTCTGTGCCCAGTACTGCTGTAGGCACTGGGTAGACAGCAGTTAATAACTCAGAGTCTAGTGGGGAAAATACACACAAAAGCCATGTGGGGGTAGGAGACTGCAAGTTTAGACGGGGTGCACAGAAAGGCCTCACTTAGAGGAAAAGCTAAGGACCCGGTGGAAGAAGTGCATGCAGTGCAGCTATGAGGGGCAGAATAAGACCCAGTCACCCAGAATTCATAACTCCCATCTGCAGGAAGCCCCCACCAATGCCCCATTCCTCCTGAAAACCACCAGTTCCTACAGCCCATCACCACTATCCACCCTGACTCCTCCAGGGTTCACGTCTTTATGTCTGGGAATCTATTTATGTCAGCGCCCTTCATCCGTGCCACGCTAATCTCCACGCATGTGCTTATCCTGTCTCCGTGTCCCAAGCATCCCAATGCCAAACACTCACTGTGCGTCACAAGCAAAATCTATTATTCTTAACCTCTTCTCTCACCTTCCTGAGAAAACTTCCTCCTATGGAGCCCATACCCTTGGAATACATACCTTCTTTATTGTTCTTTTTTAGACCTGGATTATTCTCCCTTCCTCTACCATCAAAATCCCCAATTTTGAACCTCGTATTATCAGACTATATAACCTACCATTCCTCTATTGTCTACCACAACCTACAGAGTGTCCTGGGATCCTCTCCTTCATTCCTGAAAATTCTCTGGCTAAACAACTCGAAGAACAGAGTTGCCATTAACTGAAATGGAGAAAACTGGGGATAAAACAAAACAAAACAAAACAAAACAAAAATGGCAGCGTGATTTGTTTTCTCACTGATATCACACGTTGAGAACCACAGCTACTACGGCATTTAAAAAAAAAAAAAAACCTACTGCTATAGGCAATGACATGGATGAGAAAAGTTGAATCAAAGTCTGACACGAGGGCTTCCCTGGTGGCGCAGTGGTTGAGAGTCCGCCTGCCGATGCAGGGGATGCGGATTCATGCCCCGGTCTGGGAGGAGCCCACATGCCGCGGAAAGGCTGGGCCCATGAGCCATGGCCGCTGAGCCTGTGCATCCAGAGCCTGTGCTCCGCAGCGGGAGAGGCCACAACAGTGAGAGGCCCGCGTACCGAAAAAAAAAAAAAAGTCTGACACGAATACTGTGTGATTCCACTTAGTATGAAGTTTGAGAAGAGGCAGAATAAACTCCCAGGTCCAGAAGTCAGAAGCATGGCTGTCTAGGAAGCTGGTATCGCCTGGGAAGGGGTTTCTGCCTTCAGGATGCTAGGGATGTTCTGTATCTGGGAGGTGACTACACTGGTATATATGTTTGGGCTGTACACTTAAGATTAAGGCACTCTGAGAATTCCCTGGCAGTCCAGTGGTTAGGACTCTGCACTCTCGCTGCCAAGGGCCCAGGGTTCGATCCCTGGTTGGGGAACTAAGATCTGGCAAGCCACATGGTGTGGCCAAAAAAAAAAAAAAAAGATTAAGGCACTTTACTGGATATCTCTTACTCCTGAATAATTTTTTTAAACTGTGGTAAGTAAACTAATTGTAACTATTTTTGAGTTGGAAACCTATGTAAAAAGGCAAAACTCTTCATCAGAATCAACCAAGTAACCCTGACTGAATTTAAATGACCTCGTCAGGAAACTTATGAAATCCAAATTTACAACAAAGACAAGCTACAAGGTCATTCTGTAACATCAAAAACCAGAAAAGGTTTTTAAAAACAACAGAAAAGATCAATGAAACTAAAACCTGGTTCCCTGAAAGGATAAACAAAATTGATAAACCACTGGCCAGACTCATCAAGAAAAAGAGGGAGAGGGCCCAAATTGATAAAATCAGAAATGAGGGACTTCCCTGGTGGCGCAGTGGTTAAGAGTCTGAGTGCCAGTGCAGGGGACACGGGTTCAATCCCTGGTCCGGGAGGATCCCACATGCCACGGAGCAACTAGGCCCGTGCGCCACAACTACTGGGCCTGCGAGCCACAACTACTGAGCCCATGTGCCACAACTACCAAAACCTGTGCACCTAGAGCCCATGCTCCGCAACAAGAGAAGCCAGTGCAATGAGAAGCCCGTGCACAATTAAGAGTAGCTCCCACTTGCCACAACTAGAGAAAGCCCATGTACGGCAGTGGAGACGCAATGCAGCCAAAAATAAATAAATAAATAAATTTATTTTTAAGAAATTTAAAAAGATTGCATTACGTTCCTTAAAAAGGAAAAAAAATGAAAGAGAAGTTACAACCAACACTACAGAAATACAAAAGATTATATGAGACTATTATGAGCAACTATATGCCAATAAAATGGACAACCTAGAAGAAATGGACAGATTCTTAGAAAGGTACAATAATCTCCCAAGACTGAGCCAGGAAGAAGTAGAAAATATAAACACATATATATGGAATTTAAGAAAAAAAAATGTCATGAACAACTTAGGGGTAAGACAGGAATAAAGACACAGACCTACTAGAGAATGGACTTGAGGATATGGGGAGGGGAAAGGGTAAGCTGTGACATAGCGAGAGGGTGGCATGGACATATGTACACTACGAAACGTAAAATAGCTAGTGGAAAGCAGCCGCATAGCACAGGGAGATCAGCTCGGTGCTTTGTGACCACCTAGAGGGGTGGGATAGAGAGGGTGGGAGGGAGGGAGACACAAGAGGGAAGAGATATGGGAACATATGTATAACTGATTCACTTTGTTATAAAGCAGAAACTAGCACACCACTGTAAAGCAATTATACTCCAATAAAGATGTAAAAAAAAGAAAGAAAGAAAAAGAAAATATGAACAGACCAATTACCAGTACTGAAACTGAATGAGTAACTAAAAAACTCCCAACAAGCTAGAGTCCAGAACCAGATGGCTTTACGGGTTAATTCTACCAAACACTGAGAGAAGAGTTAACGCCTATTGTTCTCAAACTATTCAAAAAAATTGCAGAGGGAGGAACATGTCTGAACTCATTCTATTTAAATGTGCCACCATCACCCGGATACCAAAACCAGACAAAGACATCACAAAAAAAAGAAAATCACAGGTCAGTATCACTGACGAACACAGATGCAAAAATCCTCAACAAAATTCTAGCAAACCAACTCCAACAATACATTAAAAGGATCATACACCATGATCAAGTGGGATTTATCCCAGAGATGCAAGGATTCTTCAATATCTGCAAATCAATTAATGTGATACAACACATTAACAAATTGAAGAATAAAAACATTATGATCATCTCAGTAGATGCAGAAAAAAACTTTTGATAAAATTCAACATTCATTTATGATAAAAACTCTTAGGAAATGGGCATAAAGGGAACATCCCTCAACATAACAAAGGCCATATATAACAAACCCATAGCTAACATCATACTCAATGGTGAAAAGCATTTTTTCTAAGATCAGGAACAAGAAAAGGATGTCCACTCTCACCACTTTTATTCAACATGGTTTTGGAAGTCATAACCACAGCAATCAGAGAAGAAAAAGAAAAGGAATCCAAATAGGAAAAGAAGTAAAACTGTCACTGTTTGCAAATGACATGATGCTATACACAGAAAATCGTAAAGATGCTACCAGAAAACTACTAGAGCTCATCAATGAATTCAGTAAATTTGCTGAACACAAAATTAATACACAGAAATCTGTTGCATTTCTATACACTTACAATGAAATGTCAGAAGGAGAAATTAAGGAAACAACCCCACTTGCCATCACATAAAAAAATGAAATACTTATGAATAAACCTACCTAAGGAGGCAAAAGACCTGTACTCCAAAAACTATAAAACACTGATGAAAGAAAATGAAGACAACACAAAAAGATGCAAAGATATACTGTGTTCTTGGATTGAAAGAATCAATATTGTTAAAATGACCATACTACCCAAGGCAATCTACAGATTCGATGCAATCCCTATCAAATTACCAATGGCATTTTTCACAGAACTAGAGCAAAAAATTTTAATTTGTATGGAAGCACAAAAAACCCCGAATAGCCAAAAGAATATTGAGAAAAAACAACAGAACTGGAGAAATCACACTCCCTGATTTCAGACTATATTACAAAGCTACAGTAATCAAGACAGTATGGCACCGGCACAAAAACAGACATACAGATCAATGGAACAGGATAGAAAGCCCAGAAATAAACCCACACACTTATGGTCAATTAATCTATGACAAAGGAGGCAAGAATACACAATAGAGAAAAGACAGTCTCTTCAATAAGTGGCGCTGGGAAAACTGGACAGCTACGTGTAAAAGAATGAGATTAGAACATTCTGTAAGGCCATATACAAAAATAAATTCAAAATGGATTAAAGACCTAAATGTAAGACTGGATACTACAAAACTCCTAGAGTAAAACACAGGCAGAACACTCTTTGACATAAATTGTAGCAATATTTTTTCAATCTGTCTCCTGAGTAATGAAAATAAAATCAAAACAAAAAAACAAAATGGGACCTAATAAAACTTAAAAGCTTTTGCACAGCAAAGGAAACCATAAGCAAAACAAAAAGACAACCTGCAGAATGGGAGAAAATATTTACAAACGAAGCGACCGACAAGATATTAATTTCCAAAATATAAAAACAGATCATACAGCTCAACATCAAGAAAACAAACAACCCAATCAACACATGAGCAGAAGACCTAAATAGACGTTTCTCCAAAGAAGACATACAGATGGCCAACAGGCAAATGAAAAGATGCTTAACATCAGTAATCATCAGGGAAATGCAAATCAAAACCACAATGAGGCATCACCTCACACCAGTCAGAATGGCATCACTAAAAAGTCTACAAATAATGAATGCTGAAGGTGTGAAAAGGGAACACTCCTACACTGTTGGTGGGGATGTAAGTTAGTGCAGCCACTATGTAGGACAGTAAGGAACCTCCTTAAAAAACTAACAGAGCTACCATATGATCCAGCAATCCCACTCCTGGGCATATATCCACAGAAAACCCTAATTCTAGAAGATACATGCACCCCAATGTTCACAGCAGCACTATTTACAGTAGCCAAGACATGGACACAACCTAAATGTCCACTGACAGATGAATAAAGAAGATGTGGTACATATATACAATGGAGTAGTAGCCATAAAAAATAATGGAAAATTGCCATTTGCGGCAACATGGATGGACCTAGAGATGACCACATTAAGTGAAGTCAGACAGAGAAAGACACATATCATATGATATAACTTATATGTGGAATCTAAAAAAAAAAAAAGATACAAATGAACTCATTTACAAAACAGAAAGACACAGAAAACACTTACGGTTACCAAAGTAGATTGGCAGTGGGTGGGGGTGGGAGGCATAAATCAGAAGTTTAGGATTAACAGACACACACTACTAAACATAAAACAGGTAAACAACAAGGATCTGCTGTACAGCACAGGGAACTCAATATCTTGTAATAACCTATAAAGGAAAACAACCTGAAAAAGAATATGTATGTATGTATAATTGAAACACTTTGCTGTACACTTGAAACACAACACTGTAAATTAACTATACTCTAATTAAAACAAAACAAAAAAAACTAGCGAAGTTCCCTAGTAGACTGGCAAGCGCAAGCACCGTTGTGATGCAGCACTCAGACGTCTGCGTGTAAAACAGAGCAGGACCCTATGGTCCCTGCCCCCCATGTCCTCAGCCTGCCTTTTTGTCTGTGGAAAAACCAAAGAATAAGTTTAACCAGAGAAGTGAGAAAATGCAGAAGCAAAGAAAAGCAGTCAAACAGGACAAAACAATAATAGTTTAGTCATTAAGCAAAGGCAAGGCACTTTAGCTCCTTCTCAAGGGGCTGTAGCTAATATCGGGAGCCCTCTCCGGTGGGCTGTCTTGTAGATAATGAAACCCCCATCAGGTGGGAGAAGTGAACTACATTAACTGTAACCATGACACAAGCTACCGCGATTCTAAAAACTGGCCTCAAGAAAATGGGAACAAACCGACTTTGGAACCTAAGATTAACTACTTAAAGCACTCAAGATGACGCTGGCCAGAGCACCGCATGACCAGCTTCAAGATGCCTGTCCGAGCTGCCTGCGTTGCTTCCACGTGGGCCCCTCCCGCCGCCTATAACAGCTCTTGACCCACGACTGTCGACTGTGGCCGCGGAGGGCAGGGGAGGGGAGTCGGCCTTTGGACAGGAGTCGCCCTCCCCGCTCCCGGCACCCAAAAGAAAGCAAACTTTCCTTTCCACCAGCCTTGCCTCTTCACTGGCTTTTGCGCAGGAGCAGCCGGAACTCACTTTCGGTAACACATATCTCGCCCACGTAAAAAAGAAACCTCCCCTGCTTCATTTCAGCTTCATCACTATGATTCTAGAGGTATATTTACTGTCGGCATGACGCACAGAAATACAATTCCACCTTAACCTGTTACTTAGTATTGATGCTAAGGCCTTGGTAAAGGGAGCATATACAGCAAAATGCCCAGAATGGATTATTAGTAGATGGACTCAGATCTTCCTGATATCAAAATCTGTTCGAAACGAACGGACTGCCTTGAAACCTCCAAAGACTACCACGTAAACATTATTTAAAGCAGCGGGCCGGGGGGGGATAAATTCTCTACCTCGCGAGGAGGAAAACGTAGACGCAAACAATTCAAAGCCTCCCTCAGACCTTGAGAAGTAACTGGTCGCTTAGAAAGGTGACTTACCGGTCTCCCAAAGTACACGTCCTTGAAAGCCACCAACCCACAGCAAAGCTTTCAAACCCGAAGCTTTGCAAGACCGCACCTGCCGGCAGGGAGACCGGCCCAGACCAGCAGGAAGGTGACGCACCGACGCGCTCCTCGCGCAGCAGCTCAGAGTGCAGCCGAGACCACAAGCGGCGGGAGCCCGCGAGAAGCCGCCGCGGAACAGCGCTAGCAGGCCCGACACTGACCCAGAGCTCCCCTCGCCGCCCGGCGCCGCTCCCCGCGCGCCCCGCCGTCCCTCGTGGACGCACGGCGACGAACACACCAGCTCCTCCGGTCCTCCCCACCCCCATCCCACCCCACCCCCGCCACGAAGTCCCGCTCCTCGGCCCCGACCTCTTAGTCCACTCACGCCAGCGCCCGAGCCGTCGGCGCCGCCGCCGCTACCCTTACAAACCACCCGCCACAGCCTCCGCGGCCAGCCCGGCTCCGCCCGGGCCCGAGGGCTCCTGGGAAATGTAGTTCCCACCTGCCCCTCTGCGCTTGCGAGAGCACGCAGCCGGACTCACGCAAACTACCACTCCCGGCGACCCGGCGTTCCACGTTACTAGGCGCTCACGGCCCGGCGTCTTCCGCCCGGGAGCGGGGGGCAAGGGGTGGTGGTGGCGGGCGGAGAGGCGGGGGGAAACAGCTCCCGGAGAGAACTTCCGGGACAAACCGAGCCCCTCCCCTGCCTTTCAAAACTTCGGCTGGCGCCCTCGCAGTTGGGCCGGGGGTGTCTGTCTAGTTTCGCGTGTCTTTTGTTTTTCGTTTTTGTCTTCTTTGCCACGAGTGACCAAGTAAACGAAAAAAGGACAGTCGGCCACACTCTCTGATGAGTCAAAAGTAACCTTGCGATGAAGTCACTCCTAAAGTAGCTATCGCTCGTCTTTTCTGCCTAATGCGTAGTTGGCTCTTTGCCCATTAGGTAATAAAGCCTAATTTTATTTTGTTTATTTTTTATTAAAATAAACCTAGTTCTGTTTTGAACACTAAAGTGCAAAACTCGAAAACCGTTTTCTTAATTGCCACTGCAGATGCAGACACTGCAAGTTACCATTCTGTACACACCCAGGCTTTGTGTCTGTTTAAATAAATATTTAAAGAAATCAAATGAAGTGCTATTTCCAACAACCGGTACAGTGTAAGAAACGAACTACTGTTACCAAGTCCAAGCTTGTACTGCTTGCGCCGCAGGAGAGGCCAATAATCCAAGAGAGCAGTACTTGGGACAAGGACTAACGACTGTATTCGGAAAGCCAGCAGACAGAGAAGATGGTGAGCTTGTGCCCCTAAAGAACCATCTTGCCTGAGTTAGAATTCAGGCTCCTTTTATACTCAAAGGGCAGTAAAGTCAAACATCTCCTGGTTCCCATGAGCCTCTGGAGGGGATGGGTTAATTTCTTCCTCCCTGCAGTCAGTCATTCACAGGTGAGCCTGGTCAGGAGGTTTGTGAGCTAAACAAAGGTATTTTAGCTTAATGCTCATCACCTGGCAGGCAGGGTTCCCAGAGATGGGCCGTTGTGTATAACTTAAGCTTACAGGCAACATCCCTTTAGTGATTCACTTGTAATAGAATACAGAAGGTTCTTTCCTATTACAGTCCCCCACTGTCAATGTCCATTCCACAATCTTGTGGAAAAGAAGCTAATACCATTCTGCTGAATGGAGGTGATGAATATTCCTTAGAATCTTTAGTCAGTCCTTTTTACCCACAGCTGTTTGAACCCGATGAAACTTAGCACTTGTTGTCTAATTTGTAACTGAACGTGGGGTTTTGGTTCCACTTCCCAGTACATATGCTAGATTCCTGTATTTCTCTGGACAAAATTAAACAAATTGATTGCCCCTTCTCCAATGGAATTCCCATCTACTTTGGTTGGATGGACAGACCTGTTGGAGGTAAACTCATGAATAGTATAAGCGCCCAAAGTTTTAATGTGATTGGCCACTGCTAGCTCTTTAGCATTATAGATGCTCCTGCCTGGGCACACACCTGCAATGGCCTGCCATACAGTATTCTAAAGGGGCTTAATTTAAGCCTGCTTCTGGGAGCCACTGAGCAGGAGCAAGACAAGGTTGTCCACTCTCACCACTATTATTCAACATAGTTTTGGAAGTTTTAGCCACAGCGATCAGAGAAGAAAAAGAAAAAGAATCGAAATCGGAAAAGAAGTAAAGCTGTCACTGTTTGCAGATGACATGATACTATACATAGAGAATCCTAAACATGCTACCAAAAAACTACTAGAGCTTATCAACGAATTTGGTAAAGTAGCAGGATACAAAATTAATGCACAGAAATCTCTTCCATTCCTATACACTAATAATGAAAAATCTGAAAGAGAAATTAAGGAAACACTCCCATTTACCACTGCAACAAAAAGAATAAAATACCTAAGAATAAACCTACCTAAGGAGACAAAATTTCTATATGCAGAAAACTGTAAGACACTGATGAAAGAAATTAAAGATGACACAAACAGATGGAGAGATATACCATGTTCTTGGATTGGAAGAAGCAACATTGTGAAAATGACTATACTACCCAAAGCAATCTACAGATTCAATGCAATCTCTATTAAACTACCAATGGCATTTTTCACAGAACTAGAACAAAACAATTGCACAATTTGTATGGAAACACAAAAGTCCCCAAATAACCAAAGCAATCTTGAGAAAGAAAAATGGAGCTGGAGGAATCGGGCTCCCAGACTTCAGACTATAATACAAAGCTACAGTAATCAAAGCAGTATGGTACTGGCACAAAAACAGGAATATAGATCAATGGAACAGGATAGAAAGCCCAGAGATAAACCCATGCACATATGGTCACCTTATCTTTGATAAAGGAGGCAAGAATATACAATGGAGAAAAGACAGCCACTTCAATACGTGCTGCTGGGAAAACTGGACAGCTACATGTAAAAGAATGAAATTAGAACACTCCCTAACACCATACACAAGAATAAACTCAAAATGGATTAAAGACCTAGATATAAGGCCAGACACTATAAAACTCTTAGAGGAAAACATAGGCAGAACACTCTATGACATAAATCACAGCAAGATCCTTTTTGACCCACCTCCTAGAGAAATGGAAATAAAACCAAAAATAAACAAATGGAACCTAGTGAAACTTAAAAGCTTTGCACAGCAGAGGAAACCATAAACAAGACGAAAAGACAACCCTCAGAATGGGAGAAAATATTTGCAAATGAAGCAAATGGCAAAGGATTAATCTCCAAAATTTACAAGCAGCTCATGCAGCTCAATATAAAAAAACCAAACAACCCAATCCAAAAATGGGCAGAAGACCTAATTATACATTTCTCCAAAGAAGATATACAGATTGCCAACAAACACATAAAAGGATGCTCAACATCACTAATCATTACAGAAATGCAAATCAAAACTACAATGAGGTATAGTACAATGACCTCACACCAGTCAGAATGGCCATCATCAAAAAATCTACAGACAATAAATGCTGGAGAGGGTGTGGAGAAAAGGGAACCCTCTTGCACTGTTGGTGGGAATGTAAATTGATACAGCCACTATGGAGAACAGTATGGAGGTTCCTTAAAAAACTAAAAATAGAACTACCATATGACCCAGCACTCCCACTACTGGGCATATACCCTGAGAAAAGCACAATTCAAAGAGTCATGTACCACAATGTTCATTGCAGATCTACAATAGCCAGGACATGGAAGCAACTTAAGTGTCCATCAACAGGTGAATGGATAAAGAAGATGTGGCATATATATACAATGGAATATTACTCATCCATAAAAAGAAACAAAATTGAGTTATTTGCAGTGAGGTGGAGGGACCTAGAGACTGTCATACAGAGTGAAGTAAGTCAGAAAGAGGAAAACAAATACCATATGCTAACACATATATATGGAATCTAAAAAAAAAAAAGATGCAGACGTAGAAAATGGACTTGAGGACACAGGGAGGGGGAAGGGTAAGCTGGGACGAAGTGAGAGAGTGGCATGGACATATATACACTACCAAATGTAAAATAGATAGCTAGTGGGAAGCAGCCGCATAGCACAGGGAGATCAGCTCGGTGCTTTGTGACCACCTAGAGGGGTGGCATAGGGAGGGTGGGAGGGAGACGCAAGAGGGAGGAGATATGGGGACATATGTATATGTATAGCTGATTCGCTTTGTTATGAAGCAGAAGCTAACACACCATGGTAAAGCAATTATACTCCAATAAAGATGTAAAAAAAAAAAAAAAAAGACCAGTTCAGAGGACTTAAGAACTCACCCAGGACAAATCTGGATCCAGAGGTGGGTCTGAGCAGCCATGCTGGCTTCAGCCTGCCTTGTCCAGCACAGGCCGGGCACATGACACAGACTGTTCTGAAAACGGTGAAAGATTCATTACAGAGTTTTGTTTGTTTATTTTTTGTTTTTTAACTGTTGGGCATTGAGAGCAAGATAGATTAACCTACATAGCATAGTCTAATATCTTTCACAGTATCTATGATCATTCCCATCTACACACTGATAATTTTGAATCAATTTGAGTGTAAAAGACAATCAATACCTATGAAGTTAATAAATATTAATGTGAAAGAAAGGCAGAGTTAAATCAAGGGACTTCCATTTAACCAGACCTCATAAGAAAAAAGAAAGATGGAGCCCTCATTCGTTAATTTGTTGGGCAGATACTGCAACCTGGGTGGGATACACAAGTGTGGGTGGGGTAGGGGGAAGGGTCCCGGGCAGAAGGAACAACTGTGCGAAGGCCCTGAGGGTTTTGCCAACCTGAAGGAAGAGCCACCTCGGCCAGAATGAGGCTGGGGAGAGGCCAGGCCTTGAACCATAATAGGAAATTTGAATTTCATTTGAAACATAATTTTCAAAATAAGAAAAAGTTTGTTCATGCTTCAGTGTGGAGAATAGATGAGGGGCAGAGAGGGGAGACAGGGCTCTGCTGCTGGGCGGAGGGCTGGGGCCAAAGGGATGGGGACAGGGCCTGGCTCCTGGGGGTGGAGGGGCAGTCGAGGGCCGAAGCCCAGGACGGAGCTCCGGCGGTGGCTGTCCAGGAGGGGGCTCTGCATGTTGGGGACATGCTGGGACACAGAGGACCTTCTGCCCTACACCGGGGGTTGTCTGCACACAGATGGCATTTAGGGCCTCACATGGGCACTACTGCCCAGCAAGGGCCTAGAGTGGGACTACAGCCAGGGGAACCCAGCGGTCAAGGGTTAAGAGGCCGTGTGGAGAAGGACACCTGCTTCCTGACCCTCCTTAAACCAGTGGGACCCACTGCCCTTCAGAAAACACCAGCTTACTGTGGACAAGCTGCTAGAACAGACTCCAGGTTCAAAGACCGACAAAGAGCTACTGTGAATTAAACCCGATATCTCACCAGTCGTTAGTTTATTGTTTCTTTATATATATATATATACACACACACACACACACACACACACACACTTATTTATTTATTTATTTTATTTTGGCCGCGTTGGGTCTTCATTGCTCTGCGTGGTCTTTCTCTAGTTGTGGCGAGCAGGGGCTACTCTTCGTTGCGGTGCGCAGGCTTCTCATTGCGGTGGCTTCTCTTGTTGTGGAGTACAGGTTCTAGGCGCGTGGGCTTCAGTAGTTGTGGCACACGGGCTCAGTAGTTGTGCCTCACGGGCTCTAGAACGCAGGCTCAGTAGTCGTGGTGCACGGGCTTAGTTGCTTCATGGCACGTGGGATCTGCCCGGACCAGGATCTGCCCGGACCAGTTCTGGAGCTGCTCTCTGCGCAAACAACACACATAAGCTCACAGCTCTGTTTCAGCCACAGGTGCTGCACAGCAGACAAACGGTCTGCTCTTGCTTTTCCACTTCACGATTTATCTGAGAGGTCATTCCTCACCGTCATGTATCGAACTGCTTCCTTTGTTGTAGTAGCTGGTGTGCACATTTCAGATGTTTATGTACATTGGAAAATAATGTCCAAAAAGATTGCACTCACAGTATGTGAGACTTTCTAAAAATGAGCGCCCATGTTGTCATTCTCTACCCAGAAAATGAACTGAGAACAGGCATGAATTATTCATCCATCCACAGAAATGGTGAGTCAGGTAAGTGAGCAAAGCTGTGTAAGGGAAGAATGTACAATTCTGCCTAAAATGTGGGTAAACTGGGACATTCTGTTTCTGATATTCAGAGGCAAACTATTAAATACCAGAGAAGCACCCAGCACCCAGCTGGAGTTGAATGTGCTTCACAGAGCAAATCAGGCTCCCTGTAGGCAAACCCGAGGGCTATGGTCCAGGATGGGGCAGGCTGGGCCAGCCCCGCCAATGACTCACAGAGGGGAGAGCGCCCTACATGGGCAGGCCCTGCATTTGCAGGCCTGGGTCTAACGACTTTGGACTTCAATTTTTACTTCTTACGGCGAGGTGGTTAGATGGTAAATCAATTATGGTGTATCCATATCCATACGCTGTTGATCTTTTAAAACTTTTACGTAACTAGAAATTGTCATTCATAAGAGTTTTAGAAATCTGAAAAAAAATTATTACAAGTGGGGTGAGAAACAGGTACAAATAATTTATTTAAATTTTGTTTTTAACTAATGCATAATGAATTGATTTTTTCTTAGTGTACACATGTAATCTTAGACAACGCTAATGTTCTGAGCCAGTATCAACTGAAGTCTATCCAAAAGAACCATATTTATATTGCAAACCCAGATTTTATATGGGAATCTATCAAAGAAAGGAGACTGGTGGACGTAAAGAATTATGATCGGGCTTCCCTGGTGGCGCAGTGGTTGAGAGTCCGCCTGCCAATGCAGGGGACACGGGTTCGTGCCCCCGGCTGGGCCCGTGAGCCATGGCCGCTGAGCCTGCGCGTCCGGAGCCTGTGCTCCGCAACGGGAGAGGCCACAACAGTGAGAGGCCCGCGTACCGCAAAAAAAAAAAAAAGAATTATGATCCCTGTAAGTCACTGGACATCACACCAACTCCTGATCAAAAGGCAAGCAGCTTTGCTATTTCATATCAAGTGCTTAATGTATTAGAGGTTCTATAGTAAATATTTTGGTTTGTCAACGATATTATAGACAAAGGATTGTCCAGAAATACTATGAAAATAAGTAGTCTTATTATTATTTCAGAAAATGGGCAGCAAACTAGTGAGGGACAAAAGACTACTTTAGCAATAGAAATGGATTTATCAATATTCACTGTGGTGTGGTCAGATTCAAAATGACTACAAAAACATTCATAATCTCAGAAAACCTGAAGTGTAATTTTTTTTTACTCTATGCAAAGTTTTATTGCAGTCATACAAAGGTTACATTAGGTCAAATACAAAAAATACTATGATGTAGTTTTACATTTATTAAACTACAGTTCAAAGCTTAAATTTGCACGTTCTATATACACTAAACATATCTACTGAAGTCACACTGTTCTTCCACTGACATTTGATATATGTGAGTGAAAGACATTAACTTTACAGACTTTTTAACATGAACCCTTAATATAAAACTGTGTACTACTTGTATGTAAATGGTTTAATGGGGAACCTAGTTAATGGGCTTCCGTTGCCACTCAGTCATCCATTTTGTTGCATATTTTATTTTAAATGCTTAAGGGGTAGGGCAAACTGGTAAGTTTAAATCTGGATACATTATCTAAATCTCCCAATTACCCCCAGTGAATTATAGATGAAAGCTGATTTCATCTGGTTCCAAATACCTATTACTAATAGTTTTTGTTTCCAAGAGAATTAACAGAATAAGATTGTTCACATTTTTTCCACACTGGAACGTAGACCAGACAAGCTTCCCCTGCAACTTCAGATCTAAAGAAGTGTTAACACCTGTTTAAGCTTCAGTGGAGAAGCTGTCTTGTAGCCTCGGCCGAGTGAATGAAGGCACAAAGAAGAAGCTTTCATCCTTGTGTCTGATGTGATTCCAGCATCCTGCATCTCATGCCAATCACTGAATAACATCATGTAACAAATGGCTGGCCTGTGAAAAATCATTAAAAGCAGAAGGTTCATGGAAAGAATTTTCTCCCATGTTATCAGAGAAAAGCCAATCTCCCACATACAAGAAGAAGAGTTTTCCACAATTTGATCAACCTCATCACAGGATGGACGGCAAGGGCTGCTTGTAAACATCTTCCTTGTATTTCTTGTGAATGGGATGGTATTTAAGTCCTTCGACAGTTTACTTGCAACATAACCATAAACAACATCATCCATATAATACATGAAGGCTGGTTCATCACTTCTGGTTTTTCTATTCCAGAGAAAAATGTATCATTTTCAACAACTTTCCTTGCAATGATATTAACAGCAAATGTAAATGCAGAAGACACACAGTATCTTGCAGGTCCTGAAGTTATCTTAACGCCAGATCCTTCAGGAAAGTGGACATCAAGCAAAGAGCTGGCAACATGATTAACCTCTTCCAGCTGAAGTTTGTTCCTGTGACGTCCCCACCAACGTCTAACATGTTCATTGTGGAGCCAAGTTCTCCAGCCATGTCACACACACTGGGCATCTGATAGAGCGTGGGCATATACTTGAGATTCTTTGCAGACCCTTGAAACATGAAATTTAACCCCATTTTTAAAATAATATATTATCTCATTTATTTTATTTATTTATTTATTTGGCTGTGCAGGGTCTTAGTTGCGGCTTGCGGGATCTTCAGTTGCAGCATGCAAACTCTTAGTTGTGGCATGTGGGATCTAGTTCCCTGACCAGGCATTGAACCCAGGCCCCCTGCATTGGCAGCGCAGAGTCTTAGCCACTGGACCACCAGGGAAGTCCCCTTAACCCCAGTGATTTAGACATCAAGTTCCTTAGCACATTCCAGAAACATGCCTACTGCTCTTCAGGGTAAGTGCCACACTTCATGTTACAGTGTTCACCTCCAGTATTACCTTCTGCTGCCATAGGTAGTAAGGCCCTAAGGGAAGGGGAGGACGATGGCCCGACTGCTCTACATCAGCAGCAGCAAACATGGAGCCTGCAGAGTGCAGAGGTGTGTGGATGTTGCCAGCACCCCCAGATCCAGGACAGATGAACCAAGTGAACCTAATGAAATACAGTCTTGGCATTTGGGTGACGGTGTGCAGTTTTCTTCAATTGGACTCCATCATCACATGGCATGATATTCACTCCAACTTTTGCTGCATACTTTATCTGAGATGCTTGCTTGCAAGTACTTGTATAAATTATGTTTTCTGGAGATACACCCAATTCTTGCACTGCAGCCATGTCAGTTTAACTGGAACAAAGCAAGTCCAGATCCAAGAGCTGCCAAGATCTCGAGTACAGCTGGAGTGGCACTTTACCACGTAGGATGGCTTTATCTGAGCCACTTTGTTCTGCCACTGACTGCATTTCTTCACAGTCTTTCCAAGATCTCCCACAAAAAAATGCATTTTCTCCCGTCAGGGTATGTTCGTAAACATAGCCATCAATAACATTTGCAAGGTGTGTTCCTTCATCCGACAGGCCAGCTGAGCACTTCGCATTGCACATCTCAACCATGTTGCAGAAAGCTGAGAGTCATAACCCAGGCAAAACAAGAGACAGGCCACTAAGCCTTCTGTCTGGGTCCTTAGAATATGCAACCCAACAGACAACCTAGGAGATGACCCCACTCTCAGCTGGGTTCCCAAAGTGGCTTGCCGTTGATGTCGGACTGCTCTCTGCACAGCACTTCTCCTTGGCCTCCAGGTGGTTGTGTGCTTGGTCAGAAAGCTCACCTTGAGATAACAGCCCAAAGCATCTTCTCTTTGTTTGGTGGAATTTTTAAAGAGGGATGTGGTTGCCTTGAGCAGAAACACCCAAGGTGGCTGGGGGGCGCCCAGGCCTGTGGAGAGAGACAGCGTGGGTCACGCATGCACCACACCAGCTGTGCTCTCCAGTAGAAACCTGTCTCCTTTATAAACCCAAATTTTAGTTTGGAATCTGGCCCAAACGAAAGCCTCTTGACATAGAGAAATGCACTCCTCATCAAAAGTAAAGCAGTTTTTGCAAATCAAAACCACAACAATGTATCACCTCACACCAGTCAGAATGGCCATCATCAAAAAGTCTACAAATAACAAATGCTGGAGAGGGTGTGGAGAAAAGGGAACCCTCCTACGCTGCTGGTGGGAATGTGAACTGGTGCAGCCACTGTGGAGAACAGTATGGAGGTTCCTTAAAACACTAAAAATAGAGTTGACATATGATCCAGCAATGGATTTCACTGCTTGATCTTTATCAGAAGAAAATATAAACGTTAACTGGAAAACGTACCTACACCCCGGTGTTCATAGCAGCACTATTTACAATAGTCAAGACATGGAAGCAACCAAAGTGTCCATCAACAGACAAATGGATAAAGAAGATGTGGTGTATGTATACAATGGAATACTACTGGGCCATAAAAAATAATAAAATTCTGCCAATTGCAACAACGTGGATGGGCCTGGAGGGTATTATACTCAGTGAAATAACTCAGACAGAGAAAGGCAAATGCTGTATGTTTCCACTTATATGTGGAATGTAAAAAATAAAACAAACGAATGAAGATAACAAAACAGAAATAGACTCACAGATATAGAGAATCAACTAGTGGTTACCAATGTGGAAAGGGAAGGGGGGAGGGGCAGGATAAGGGTAGGGGATTAAGAGGAGCAAACTACTGTGTATAAAATAAATAAGGGGCTTCCCTGGTGGCACAGTGGTTGAGAGTCCCCCTGCCAATGCAGGGGACACGGTTTTGTGCCCCGGTCCGGGACGATCCCACATGCCGCGGAGCGGCTGGGCCCGTGAGCCATGGCCACTGAGCCTGCGCGTCCGGAGCCTGTGCTCCGCAACGGGAGAGGCCACAACAGTGAGAGGCCCGCGTACCGCAAAAAAAAAAAAAAATTAAAAAAAAAAATAAATAAGCAACAAAGATATATCATACAGCACAGGGAATATAACCATTATTTTGTAATAACTTTAAATGGAGTATAATGTATAATAATGAATCACTATGTCATACACCTGAAGTGAATATAATATTGTAGATCAACTCTACTTCAATTTAAAAAATCAGGCAGGGGACTTCCCTGGCGGTCCAGTGGTTAAGACTCCGCAGTCTCAATGCAGGGGGATGGGGTTCAATCCCTGGTCAGGGAACTAGATCCCACGTGCATGCCGCAACTAAGAGCCCGCATGCCACAACTAAAAGATTCCACATGCCATAACTAAAGACCCCGCAGACAGCAATGAAGATCCCGCGTGCCGTAACTAAGACCCATCGCAGCTAAATTAATTAATTAATTAAAAGGCAGGCAGTTCTATTTTTTTAAATTAAGGTATTGTTGATTTATAATGTGTTAGTTTCTGGTGTACAGCAAAGTGATTCTGTTATACATATATGGTTTTTTTCAGATTCTTTTCCATTATAGGTTATTACAAGATATTGAATATAGTTCCCTGTGCTGTACAGTAGGTCCTTGCAGGCAGTTCTGATAAATATTAATTTATAAGAACATGATGTATGTTAGATATCATATTGTATGATATCAAGTGAATTATTTATAACAGCTTTAGAAATCTAAATGTTGTGGTGTGATGCAGCCTCTCTAGACAAACGATTACCCAGAACTGCTGTTATATCAGTCTTTCTTGCTATCTCAGACATTGGCAGCTAAAACAAAATAGGATAGTAAAGTCCTTTTATATTGAAAATATTTTTCAACATCCAGTAATACAGTCAGATTCAGAACTGCTACAAATACACTGATGACTTTTGAAATCTCTATAGAACTGGAAAGACATTCTTGCATCAGAAGTTATTCCTATATCATAATAGATAGTGTTACGATTCCTCTATAAGAAAAATATGAAGCAAAAGTTGTCTGGCCTCACATAGAAGCCTTGGTTCCCTCTAAACTAGAGCCTCCGCAGTTCCTTCGCTGGTGACACAATGGTGCTCAGAGCTCATTCTGACCCACAGTAACACTTTTCATGACTATGCTTACCGTAATCTCCAGAAGAGAAAAATGGCATTTGAAACTGTGTACCTATCAGTCAGTTCTCCTCACATGCCTAATAAATAGAATTACAATGATTTGTTTTCACTATCTTTTAATCTACCTTCCTCTTTTCCCACTTGTCCTTGGATTACTAATAACCAGAGCTAATTTAAGGACACCTGAAAGACTAGCATGGCAGATACGACCATGTTCAAGAAGCTTAATAATTCCAACATTTATTGTTAACTAATTTTAATAAATCTCCGAGTAGTAAACGTGTTTTGTTTGTTTTAATTCTAGAAGTGAAAACTGATGATCCATCCCTGAACAATTCCACAGAGAAGGAAAATACTGTTGAACTCACTAAGTAATCTACTTCTGATCCTTAAGACTCGACATAGTTGGCAAAATGTTTTGTAAACCTCAAGCACAGTATTAAAAGGCTATTAGTAATTCAGTATTTTTTGTACTATTTTAATTTATCTTGCTTATCTCTCTTTTTTTTAAACAGAGTCACAGATTTACTTATTTATTTTTGGCTGTGTTGGGTCTTCGCTGCTGCACGCGGGCTCTCCTCTAGTTGCGGTGAGCAGGGGCTACTCTTCATTGCGGTGCGCAGGCTTCTCATTGCGGTGGCTTCTCTTGTTGTGGAGCACGGGCTGTAGGCATGCGGGCTTCAGTATTTGTGGCACGTGGGCTCAGTAGTTGTGGCTCGCGGGCTGTAGAGCGCAGGCTCAGTAGTTGTGGTGCACGGGCTTAGTTGCTCCCCGGTGTGTGGGATCTTCCTGGACCAGGGCTCGAACCCGTGTCCCCTGCATTGGCAGGCGGATTCTCAACCACTGTGCCACCAGGGAAGGTCCTCTAACTCTTTATTAAGTTTTTATTTATTTAAGACTTACTCCAACTGCTATAATGATAACTATTTTTATCTTGTCAGCGTTGTATGAGATTAGATGTTAATTGTTAGATTGATTTTAAAAAAGAAAAACCACTGGAGGTGAGATTTGAGCAGTCTGCTCACTCTGTTACCTTCCTGAACAGCCTTCAGAGTAAAGACAGTTCATTACTCTCTACCTGATATTTTAAAAAAATGGAAGTAACACAACCTTCCCCAAATGCAGTATATGAGTCTAAAGTTCTACATGGCTTCTTAAAGCATACGTACCCCAAACTGCAATATCAATTAGACATCACATTTGATTTTACTTTGTTAATCTTCGTGTTAAAGGAGAGAACAAATATCAAAATTAAAAGTACAAATTATAAGTCTGACACCTTTAATTAAATAATTAATTAGTTAGTTAATTCGTTTATTTATTTATTTATTTGCGGTACGCGGGCCTCTCACTGCTGTGGCCTCTCCCGTTGTGGAGCACAGGCTCCGGACACGCAGGCTCAGCGGCCATGGCTCACGGGCCCAGCCGCTCTGTGGCATGTGGGATCTTCCTGGACCGGGGCACGAACCCGTGTCCCCTGCATTGGCAGGCGGACTCTCAACCACTGCGCCACCAGGGAAGCCCCGTTTATTTATTTTAAAGCGGAGCTGACTGTAGTCCAGAGAGGTGTGGGTCTGTCTGGAGTGACCGGCTTCTAAGGGTCAGAGCCCAGAGTGAACACAGGCCTCCTGCCTCTGTGAGGGGCCTCTGCTTCTGCTTCACATCACCGCCGCCATCCACTGCAGCCTCGCTATAGAATCAGAGCTCCAGAATTATGTGAAGGAGAAATCCAGTTCATTCCACAAGACCTTTTAACCATCTTTAGAATATCTAAGGAGGCATTAGGGACTTATAATGTATTTTGTATAGAATTAGGAGATCTACAAGAAGAATTTTATGGAAATTCTGTTTAAAAGTTCATTTTAATGTTAAAATTTTATTATACAAATTTCAGGTTTTATACAGAGAATGTTGGAATTCTTCAACATTCCTCAAGATTTTGAAGTTGCAAAATATAACACCTTGGTAAAAGTAAGAGTCTGATTTCTATTTGGGGGAACAGAACTGTTTGAAAGTTCTGTTCTAATTATTTTCCTGTTTGATAACTTTTTTGTTGTTTGAAAAGTTGTGCATATCCTGAATAAATATTCCTTAGTATATGAGTTGATTTTTAATAGTCAAGAAAATTTTTACATTTAAAATTTAATGTTTAATTTTTAGCTTATTGTAAAAGAAATGCATGCTTATAATAAAAATGTAAACAGTATAAAATCTTAATATGACATTAAAAAATAAAGGTACTCCTCCCTGTTATTAACAGTTTCTTGTATTTTAAGAGTAGGCACCAAGTCTACTTTGACACCAAGTATTTATACTATGTTGAATTTCCATTATTTTTCATTAGAAAGAAAAACAAAAAACTTTTCCTGCGACGTCATACAAATGCAAAATAACACCAGCATTCAAAATGATGTTCCATTTGTATCTTTTAGATATTTTAATAAAATGTTACTTGAAAATAACATTTCTTCTGTGATTAAGAAAATATGAAAAGTGGTACAGTTTAAACATATACAGGTGTATCTATAGCAAAAATACTGGAAGGAAATATAACAAAATATTAATAGTGATTATATATCTGTAGTAGGACTTCAGATGATTTTTATTTTTTCTATTTACTTTCTATATTTTCTAAATTATATCTGCAAATGAACATGTATCAGTTTTATAATCAACATTTTAAAATGGCGTGTATGGCTTGTTATTTAATGAATGCAGCTTATGAAAGAACAACCTGTTTTCCAGGTAGGGACAGAGGGAGGTAAAGAGACGGCCATGGTGGAGCTGAGGTGCCCCCAGAGCCCCAAGGACCCCGGGGACCACAGCTTTCTGATATCCGCACACTTCCTCCTGGCCGACGGCATCGAGGTACAGTCTTCATGTTGACTCCTATGTGTTTATCCACCTTGCTCATAGCTAATTTCTCAGCAAAGGAAAACACTCCCTGGGGTGCAGTTTCCTGCTCCTGTTCTGAGTCACTTATGGAAACTTTCCTAATGTCCACACCTCACAGAGATCCCTTCACACACTTCAACCCATTCTGAGGGTTGTCTTTTTGTCTTGTTTATGGTTTCCTTTGCTGTGCAAAAGCTTTTAAGTTTAAGTCCCATTTGTTTATTTTTGTTTTTTATCCATTACTCTAATAGGTGGGTCAAAAAAGATCTTGCTGTGGTTTATGTCAAAGAGTGTTTTTCCTATGTTTTCCTCTAAGAGTTTTATAGTGTCTGGTCTTACATTTAAGTCTTAAATCCATTTGGAGTTTATTTTTGTGTATGGTGTTAGGGAGTGTTCTAATTTCATTCTTTTACATGTAGCTGTCCAGTTTTCCCAGCACCACTTATTGAAGAGGCTGTTTTTTCTCCATTGTATATTCTTGCCTCCTTTATCAAAGATAAGGTGACCATATGTGCATGGGTTTATCTCTGGGCTTTCTATCCTGTTCCATTGATCTATATTTCTGTTTTTGTGCCAATACCCTAACTGTCTTGATTACTGTAGCTTTGTGGTATAGTTTGAAGTCAGGGAACCTGATTCCTCCAGCTCCGTTTTTCTTTCTCAAGATTGCTTTGGCTATTTGGGGTCTTTTTTGTTTCCATACAAATTGTAAAATTTTTTGTTCTAATTCTGTGAAGAATGCCATTGGTAGTTTGATAGGGATTGCATTGAATCTATAGATTGCTTTGGGTAGTACAGTCATTTTCACAATATTGATTCTTCCAATCCAAGAACATGGTATATTTCTCCATCTGTTTATGTCATCTTTGATTTCTTTCATCAGTGTTTTATAGTTTTCCGAGTACAAGTCTTTTGTCTCCTCAGGCAGAATTATTCCTAGGTATTTTATTCTTTTTGTTGCAATGGTAAATGGGAGTGTTTCCTTAATTTCTCCTTCTGATTTTTCATTGTTGTTGTATAGGAATGCCAGAGATTTCTGTGCATTAATTTTGTATCCTGCAACCTGACCAAATTCACTGATTAGTTCTAGTAGTTTCTGGTGGCATCTTTAGGATTTTCTATGTATAGTATCATGTCATCCGCAAACAGTGACAGTTTTACTTCTTCTTTTCCAATTTATATTCCTTTTATTTCTCTTTCTTCTCTGATTGCTGTGTCTTGGACTTCCAAAACTATGTTGAATAAGAGTGGTGAGAGTGGACATCCTTGTCTTGTTCCTGATCTTAGTGGAAATGCTTTCAGTTTTTTACCATTGAGTATGATGCTGGCTGTGGGTTTGTCATATATGGCCTTTACCATGGTATATTCTTGCCTCCTTTGTCATAGATTAATTGACCAAAGTGTGTGGGTTTATTTCTGGGCTCTGTGTCCTGTTCTATGGATCTATGTGTCTGTTTCTGTGCCAGTATCATACTGTCTTGATTACTGTAGCTTTCTAGTATAGTCTGAAGTCAGGGAGCATGATCCCTCCAGCTCCGTTCTTCTTTCTCAAGATTGTTTTAACTTGATTTGGCTTTGAGCCTCCCCTAGGTATCTGAGGAGTCTAGTAATAGTGACAGTAGAATCAGGAGGGGAGTCACCAGCTTTTTCCAGGGAGTCAAAGGGAAGGAGCAGCTGAATTTTCAAGCCTTGGAGGGAGCAGCAACCATCTAATGTAACTACAGCAAGCCCTTGGCGATCTCAAACCACCCCATCCCCAAGTATTAAAGAATTCATACATCAAGAGTGGGCCTCTCCCTAGGGAGAGATTCTGCTGCTGTGAAAAAGTAGATTCTCTCCATTTCATTTCACGAATAATGACTTTTTCATATTAATTGTTTTCTAGTTATAAAATTCACGTTCTTTTCTAAAAGCTTAGAAAGTATGTGAAAACATGAAAAAATTAAAGATCGCCCAAAATCTCACCACCCAGCGATAACACAGAGATAATATAACCACTGTTAGCATTTTGGTATAGAACGTTTTCCCAGTTGGATCACTGATGCTTCTCTGCACCCAGAGGGTGCTGGGAAGCCAACTGTCTGAAATAAAAGTTGTGGTTAGTAACATCTGCCGATTTGCTCAGCACGTTCCGGTAACCAGCCAGCCCCCAAAGCCCGGTCCCTCGGCAGCCCCCTGGTCTGTCCCCACACTCCCCATCTTAGTCACCCCAAGCCATCGTCGATTCTCTCTCCCTCGTCCGCACATCCCCGTTCTGTCAGCTCTGCCTCCAAAAGCCGTTTACCCTTGGCTTCTTGCCTTGAGCAGAGACCACGTCCCTGCAGCAGCAGCCTTCCTGATGTTCCTTCCATCCTGCCCATCCAGTTAACTTTCCCCAAACAACGAGTTAGATCTTAGCACACGCATTTGGCCACGTCCAATAAATGTCACCTCCAAAGCAAAGCCTTTCTTGGCCACCGTCTCTCTGAACCTGGCTGGCTTGCTGAGCAGCACAGAAGATCGGGTGTTTGTCACCTTGACTTCTGTCTCTCTCATCAGAATGTAAGCTCCATCAGGCAGAGCCCATGTTATCTTATTGCCAGTGCTGGTAGAGTACTAGGCACGGGACGTATTTGTTAAATAAATGCATGAGTGTTGAATGAATGAACTTATTCAATTAGTATGTTCTATATATTATATATTCGATAAAATATGGGATCATATTTTGCTTAATGTCTTATAATGTACTTTTTTCTTTAATTAATTAATTAATTTATTTATTTTTTGGCTGCGTTGGGTCTTTGTTGCTGCACGTGGGCTTTCTCCATTTGCGGTGCGCGGGGGCTACTCTTCGTTGTGGTGCGCGGGCTTCTCACTGCAGTGGCTTCTCTTTGTTGCAGAACACAGGCTCTAGGCATGCAGACTGCAGTAGTTGTGGCATGTGGGCTCAGTAGTTGTGGCTCGCGGGCTCTAGAGCGCAGGCTCAGTAGTTGTGGCACACAGGCTTAGTTGTTCTGCGGCATGTGGGATCTTCCTGGACCAGGGCTCGAACCCATGTCCCCTGCACTGGCAGGCGGATTCTTAACCACTACGCCGCCAGGGAAGTCCTTATAACCTACTTCAAACACTTATTTTTTGCTATAAGTTTTGCTTTATACCCTTATTTATTTATTTTAAATTTTAAAAAAGTTATTTATTTATTTATTTTTGGCTGTGTTGGGTCTTTCTTTGCTGCTGCGTGTGGGCTTTCTCTAGTTGCGGTGAGCAGGGGCCACTCTTCATTGCGGTGCACGGGCTTCACATTGCAGCAGCTTCTCTTGTTGTGGAGGGCAGGCTCCAGGCGTGCAGGCTTCAGTAGTTGTGGCACATGGGCTTAGTGGTTGTGGCTTGTGGGCTCTAGAGCTCAGGCTCAGTAGTTGTGGAGCACGGGCTTAGTTGCTCCGCGGCATGTGGGATGTTCCTGGGCCAGGGCTCAAACTCGTGTCCCCTGCTTTGGCAAGCAGATTCTTAACCACTGCGCCACCAGGGAAGCCCCCCTTATTTATTTTTAAGAGTGTGATTTTTTAAGGGCTGCATAGTATTTCCAAGAAATGTTGCATTGTGATTCATTGAATCAGTTCTCTAATAATAGACATTTGGGTTGTTTTGGGTTTTCTGCTAATAACAATTTTTTATTTTGTTTTCAATTACGTAATCTCAAGGTTTTCTTCTGATTCTTACAGTAAGAGTCCAGTGGGCGTCTTGCAGATATTTCGAGTTGGCCGACTGAGTGAAACCACAGCGTTTTTGAGCCACCTTGGCAATGTGACGCCCTTGCTGCACAGGTCCCCTGTACAGAGCTTTGTAGGAATCCTGTCCTGGTAAGAGCACGCCATCTTTAGTTTCCGCATTTTTCAACCTCACAAATGTGAAGTGTTTTGCTTTTTTTTTTCTATAGTACATGGATCTGTTGCATTAAAATCAGCCAGCTTATTGAATTCCAGAGAAAACTGAACACTTTAAATTATAATTAAGTATGTGGTTTAAGTCATAGATTAATTATTATACATATTTTAAAGTGTAGTGCATGGATATGAATTGCTTCTTGAAGACAGTATCATGCGAATCGGGGACTCTCTATTTCCTGACTCTTCTGTGTGTATCTAGTCTAGGGATAGTCCAGAAATTAGAGTGCCCAGATACCATGAAATATCTATTCAAAACATAGCTCTAATTTTCTGTTTGCTTTGAATAACACTTAATACTGTGGCTGAAACTGAATTCACAAGGAGCAGGGGGAAAACATGATTAAATCTGTATCCTTAGTTAAATATCTAAGCAGAAACGTAAAAAGAGAGACTTCCCTGGTGGCACCGTGGTTAAGGATCCGCCTTCCAATGCAGAGGACGCGGGTTCGATCCTCATCGGGGAACTAAGATCCCACATGCCTCGGAGCAACTGAGCCCGCCGGTCACAGCTACTGAGCCTACGCTCCACAAGGAAAGATCCCATGTGTGGCAACTAAGACACAATGCAGCCAAAAAAAAAAAAAAAAAAAAGAACGAAGAAAAAAAAGAAACGTAAGATCCATCTGGAGGGACTTCCCTGCTGGCGCAGTGGTTAAGCATGGTACACACACACACACACACACACATGCACGTAATTTGGTTATGTTTTTTCAAAAGGCAAGATAATGGGAAAACTAATAAAACTAATAAAATATTATCTAGAGGGGGAAGGGGAGGAGACAAGGATGGAAGTTAGGTTTCTCCTAATGTACATTGTTTTATGGTTTTGACTTTGAAACTATGAAAATATTTTACATAATAAAGATCAGATATCAGGGAATGGAGATTGAATATGTTAAATTATGCCATGGGGACGTAGTCAGCAATGTCTGGAATACGAGGAAATAAATGGCAAGAGAAAAAAGAGAGGGGGCTTCCCTGGTGACGCAGTGGTTGAGAGTCCGCCTGCCGATGCAGGGGACACGGGTTCGTGCCCCGGTCCGGGAAGATCCCACATGCCGCAGAGCGGCTGGGCCCGTGAGCCATGGCCACTGAGCCTGCGCGTCCGGAGCCTGTGCTCCGCAACGGGAGGGGCCAAAAAAAAAAAGAGAAAAAAGAGGGGAGAGGTGAAACCTATAACTTAAAGGATATTTGAAATGAGGCAATATGTAGCCTTTGTTTGGATCCTGATTTGAACAAAACCCATTGTATTAAAAAAACCCCAACAGTTACAGAAATTTAAACATCACCTGGATATTTTGTGATATTAAAGAATTATTCATTACTATCTTTAAGTTTCATGCTTAGGAAAAAGTTCTTATCCCTTAGAGATAACATACTTACAGATGAAATTAAAATAAACTAGTAGGTCTATTTGTACCCTCTCACAAGAACTGATTAAATTCTCTACTCCCAGGGAACTCCCTGCCAGTCCAGTGGTTAGGACTCCGGGCTTTCACTGCCGAGGACTCAGGTTCAGTCCCTGGTCGGGGAACTAAGATCCCACAAGACAGGCAGCCAAAAATAACAAAAAAACAAACAATGTCACACAAGCAATATTGTGTAATTGCAGAGGCAGGATTTGAACCCATCTCTTAACCACCACACTACTCTGATGGCCCTTTCCCAGTTCACAGGGGAAAAAAATCAAAGATGGAGAGAATTCTCCAAATTTTCAGTTTCCCCCCATATTCTTTAGTATATATTACCATTTGTTTGCTAACAGGTTCTAGCAGATAACAAAACAAATGAGGAAGTAGCTAATTAATATTAATGAAAAATCTCAGAATTTTTCTGAGTCTTCAGTAGACTTGAATATTTGACACCATTTTCTGAACACAAATTTGAAGTTTTTACGTTATGCACATTTTACTAGTAAGTTGTTCGTGGTTTGCGTGCTAAAATTAAATATATGCCAGTTTCTTGGGTGACTCTCGGGTACTTTACAGGTAAAGAATCCAGTTGAGAATTCCTGGGACAGTAGAAAGCAGTTTGTAAAGTAGCGTTGAGCCTGCACTCAAAGAGTGGAAAGGGGGCGACAGCAAACAAACATATGAAGGGGAGAAGAAGCTTGAGTTTATTCCCGTCTTACCCCTAGGTTCTTCATGACCTTTTTTTTTTTTTTTCTTAGATTCCATATATATGTGTTAGCATATGGTATTTGTTTTTCTCTTTCTGACTTACTTCACTCTGTAGGACAGACTAAAGACACAGACCTACTAGAGCATGGACTTGAGGACACGGGGAGGGGGAAGGGTAAGCCGTGACAAAGTGAGAGAGTGGCATGGACATATATACACTACCAAATGTAAAATGGATAGCTAGTGGGAAGCAGCCGCATGGCACAGGGAGATCAGCTCGGTGGTTTGTGATCACCTAGAGGGATGGGATAGGGAGGGTGGGAGAGAGGGAGACGCAAGAGGGAAGAGATATGGGAACATATGTATATGTATAACTGATTCACTTTGTTATAAAGCAGAAACTAACACACCATTGTAAAGCAATTATACTCCAATAAAGATATTAAAAAAAAAAAAGAAGCTTGAGTTGTCCTGGAGGCAACAAGAACGTCTGCGAAGCATGTGGAAGCCGGGCAGCGAGGAGGTTACTATATTTCAAATGTTTTGAATAAGTTCAAAGCACCATGTCAGGCCACTGGAAGAACTTTCATAAAATGTCAGAAAGGAAAAGAAAAAAGTCAGAGAGAACTGCTTTTACTAAGTATCATAATTTTTGACAGATTTTGTCTGATATAATGTGCTGGATTTGGTACCACATTACATTTCATATATAATTATATTCTGAAGTTGATGGAAAAATGTTTTTAATCTAGGAATATTCCCTGGGATTTTGAGAAAATAAAGAAAGCAAGTGAATGGCTGAGAAGAATTGAAGGGCAGTATCCATCTATCTGCCAACGGCTCGAGCTGGGGAAAGACTAGGACTCTGCCGCCAAACAGCTGCTGGGGCCCCAACCCGGATACACCACTTCCCCTCTTCACAGACTTCTTAAGTATAGTCAAGGTTGAAGCACATGAACTTGTCTTTTAAACTTTTTTCATGCTTCCATGTATACAATAATCAGATACTAATAGATACCTATAATGAAATCTAATTATGATTTTATTCAGTGTAGCAATCACTTTAAAATAAGTGGAAGCAGTCTATTGTTTTAATGAACGAACAAGCAATTATAAAATTAAAATTCCAGGGAATTCCCTGGCAGTCCAGTGGATAGGACTCCGAGCTTTTAGTGCCAGGGACCTAGGTTCCACCCCTGGTTGGGGAGCTAAGATCCCACAAGCTGAGCAGCACAGCCAAAAAAAAAGTTTTTTTAATAAAAAAATTTAAAATTCCAGTATTACAGACTTTCTGTGTTTGAATACTTTAAGGTGATGAGAGATGCATCGGGGTGGTGCTGGAAGCTTATTTCCTTCTCCCCTCTCAGGAGGCTGGCAGGGAGCCGGTGCAGCCAGGCTGAGCAAGCTGGGAGGAAACAAGCCTTTTTCTGGGCCGGGTGTTGAACCTGGGCCCACCTGGCACTTGGTGTGCACGCTCCCTGCTGTGGACCCTCATCTGCAGATCCCTGTGCAGCTTTTTTTTTGGCTGCACCACACAGCTTGTGGCATCGCAGGTCCCTGACCAGGGATCCAACCGGCCCAGCAGTGAAAGCACGGAGTCCTAACCACTGGACGCCAGGGAAGTCCCTGGACACCTTTCTTATTGTTTAGAGAAACTAGGTGTCCCGAGCAATTCTTTGGTGGATCTTGCTTTTGGTGTTGCATCTAAAAATCTCATCACCAAACGAAGGCCATCTAGATTTTCTCCTATGTTATGTTCTAGAAGTTTTATAGTTTTGCATTGTTTGTTTAGGCCTCTGATCCATCTTGAGTTTTTCTTGTGAAGGGAGTGAGGTCTCTGTCCAGCCTACTCCACACGATGCCTTCCAGCCCATTTCCGCTCTGTCTTTACGTACAACCCCGGTGTCTTTGACATACAGTCTTTTTTTTTTTTAATATTTATTTATTTATTTATTTTTGGCTGTGTTATGTCTTCGTTTCTGTGCGAGGGCTTTCTCCAGTTGCGGCAAGCGGGGGCCACTCTTCATCGCGGTGCGCCGGCCTCCCACTATTGCGGCCTCTCTTGTTGTGGAGCACAGGCTCCGGACGCGCAGGCTCAGCGGCCATGGCTCACGGGCCTAGTTGCTCCGCGGCATGCGGGATCTTCCCTGACCAGAGCTCGAACCCGTGTCCCCTGCATCGGCAGGCAGATTCTCAACCACTGCGCCAAGACTGACATACAGTCTTGGCTGTCCTCCCACCCGTCCTGCCCATCACCCCTCACGCACACAGGTGCAGGGTTTCCTTCCTTCTGCGGGGCCTGCCCGTCTGCCTCTCCAGTGGCTCCCAACACCCTGATGAGGGACCCTGTGAGCCTGCTGGTGCCCGAGGGAATGGGAGGCTTGTGAGGAGCTGCCTAAAGGCCTCCTCCCACCTTCCTCCCCGATGAGGCAAGAAGCTCAGGACCTGTCCCACTACTCACACTGCAGACATCCGGCTCCGTTCGGGGCCGTGGGCCCAAGGCCAAGGGGAGCTGGCATCTTTGACTACTCTGCCTTTTGCTGTTTATATGTGTATAAACCATCTAAATCTGAAACGGGCTTGTTATATCTTTACTGGCCAAATCAGTCAGGTCTTGGCCCTGGCCTGCCCTGCTTGTTTGCTTGATGTAATTACAGAAGACAAACCGGGTACCTCCTTACATTGTTACTGGAGACGTATACTAGTAAAACAAAATTTTGCAATGTTTATCAAAATTTAAATCACAATGTGGTGGTCATTTCATAATGTATAGAAATATCGAATTACTATGTTATGCACCAGGAACTAATATAGTGTTGTAGGTCAATTATGCTTCCAAAAGAAACAAGCAAACTCATGGAAAAAGAGATCAGACCTGTGGTTACCAGAGATGGGGGTGGTGGAAGGGGAGAGTGCGCAAAGGTGGTCCAAAGGTGCAAACTTCCAGTCATACGACAAGTAAGTACTAGGGTCGTGATGTGCAGCATGACGAATGGAATGAGCGTTGCTGTGTGTTACATAAAAGGGTTGTTCGGAGACTAAATCCCAAGAGTTCTCTTCACAGGAAAAATATTTTTCTTTTATTTTGTGTCTATTTGAGATGATGGATGTTCACTAGACTTACCGTGGTCATCATTTCATCGTGTATGTAAGTCATACCATTATGCTGTACATCTAAAACTTACACAGTGCTGTATGTCAATTATATCTCAATAAAACTGGAAGAAAAAATTAAATCACTACGCTCTTTGACATATAAATTCCGCTAGTAGGAACTCTACTTCTAGAAATTCATCTTACAGAAATATGGACACACCAACACATGCATGTATTATATGTGCATACATACACAGTGCAGTGGCAGAGCATGTGCAATAGAGCTCATTTCAAAAGTTGTATAAGGGCTTCCCTGGTGGCACAGTGGTTGGGGGTTTGCCTGCCGATGCGGGGGACATGGGTTCGTGCCCCAGTCCGGGAGGATCCCACGTGTCGTGGAGCGGCTGGGCCCGTGAGCCATGGCCACTGAGCCTGCACATCCAGAGTCTGTGCTCCGCAATGGGAGAGGCCACAACAGTGAGAGGCCCGCAAAAAAAAAAAAAAAAGTTGTATAAATGGGTGTTTATATATGTATGAGATAAAAATCCGTCAGGTCATATTCCAAACTAGTTACCTTTGAGGAACAGGAACTTTATTTCTATCTTATACATTTTTGAATTAATTGAAAAAATTTTACAATGAACATATATACTTAATTTCAAAAATACATAAAAGCAGAGTAAATAGTGTAATTAACTCCCTCAAGACTTAAAATGCTTTGTCAAGTTTTTGGACGCTTAGAACAGCCTTCTTTTCCCTCTTCTTTTGCTGCTGAGGAAACGGGTTGGCTCTCCTACACGATGTCCCACATTCTGGACATGTCTGTTTCCATTTCTCTTTCCCCATATTTCTTGTAAACTGGAAATTAGATCTAAAGTCCTGAGTAGATTAAGGATCAGCATTTCTGTCAACATGAGCCATGAAGGCTGGTTGTTCTACTTTAATAATGCTAACATTGATCAGCAGGTTTCCACTGTGGAGTTGTTTGCCTGCAGCCAACACTCACCTGTGGACAGATACTTTGGCATCCAGTTTCTCTTCATTCAGCTAACGATTCTGTTGTCTGAATCATTTTATGAAATATTGTGGTTCTCTATTTTTTATTCTATACTTGTTATCTGGAATTCTTGTGAAACAATCAGCTGTCCCCCATCAACTAACGTTGCTTTATAATATTTTTTAAACTTATTTAAAAAAAGTATGGAAGCATTAGAATTGCTGTGTCTTCCCTTAGAGATGAGAGTGCCTGGCGGGCAGGCTATGGTGTAGCGATCGCTGTGTTCCTAATGCCTAGGATGCCTTCTGTGAGCCAACTCAAAACATCTGGCGCTGCTCTCAAGAGGCGCCTGCCAGATCATAGTCTTAAATGAACTCAGGGAGCCCATTTAAAAGAGTTAATTTTGAAAATTAAGTTGCCAGGTGAAAATTGTCACTCGAGGATGAGGTCATTAGCCACCACAGCTGCGGACCTTCAAGGCCCCCTGAGAGGAGCTCAGGGCGGAGATCAGGAGTGAGGCGCTCTGTGCTCTGGGAAAAGCTGGAGAAGGTTTTAGGAGCCCGGTTCTCGCCTCCCCTCACATCTAGAAAGGCACAAAATCATTAACGGGGCGTCCGCTCCTCGTGGCCAGCAGCAGCGCGTGCTTGACCGCTCGTCTGCTGGCTGGTCACCCAGGCCCTGAGCTGCTAAGGCGCTGTCCCCTGGACATAGCTCTAATTTTGCCCCAAATAAAACCCAACTCGCAACTCTCACCTTGTGCATTTATTTTCAGTCGACAAAGTTCACTGTTAAATAAAAAGCTCGCTGCTACAAAGACTTTATTTGCTTATTTGCAATTCAAACAGAAATATTTCAGCTAGCAACTCTGGGCGACAATTCATTTTGAGGGGTGACTATTTTTGTCAATCATTCATAACGTGTACAAATTACTTTTATCACCTCCTCTGATTTTTCTCAGTGGGAATTAAAAAAACAAAACAAAACCCTACTAGAAATTGGAAAATAAATGTTTTCCTTATCTTTAAACAGCACTCCCTAAAATATAACAGCACTATGAGCTGTGTTTGATTGGATCCTTCACAGGCGTTAATCGAATCAAAATCACCCAGATAAGGGTCACCTGCTCTGGGCAGCGGGCGGCACGAAGAGAACCCGCCACGAACCTGACCCGCGCGCTGACCCTCTCGCCCCGCCCACTTCTCGCCCAAGTCCCGCAATCCCCGCCCACTAGCGCTACAGTGCAGCCTCCGCTCCGCAGCTCTCTTCCCCTCAGCCCACACCCCGCCCACGCTCCTCAAGCCCCGCCCACCGGCGCTACACCGCGGCCTCTCCTAGCGCCTCCATCGGCCTGCTCTTCCTTCCGCCCGGGGCACCCCCTCTCGGCCAGCCCACCCGCTTCCTGTGGGTGGTGCGGGGCTCCGGCGCGCCCGCCTGACGTGATTGTTGTGCGCGCGCGTCGCTCTGGGGGCCCGAGCCCGCCATTGGCGTTTTCTAGTCAGCGGCATCCTGCTGGCGGGGGTTCGGGGCCGAGCGCGGGGCGCGCGTCGCAACCGTTCTCCCCGCGGCTGGCAGAGCTCCGTTATGGCTGCGGCGGAGGCGGAGGGGGCGACCGCGGCTGCAGTTCCTGGTTCGGGTGCCGACGGCAGTGTCAAGTCGCCCGGAGTCGAAGGAGAGGGAAGAGGAGCGGTGGGCAAAGAGAAGGACGCGGCCGCGAAAGGAGCGGAGGCCGTCGGGGACAGTGAGGATGACGGCGAGGATGTGTTCGAGGTGGAGAAAATCCTGGACATGAAGATCGATGGGGTACGTGCGGGGCCTGGGCCGGGGGGAGGCTCACGCGCGGCGGTCGGCGCGGCCGGGGTGGTGCTGCCCGCTCAGGAGGCGCTGGAGGCGGTGTAGACGGATGTCCACGGCGCGGGGACATTGAGAGGAGGCTTCCTTCTTAGGCCCCGTCCGCGCCATCCCCATCCCCATCCCCATCCCCGGGGGACGGCGTCTCGGGTCTGAGAGCCTGAGCATCCTCGCCCGCTCTCCCTGTGCGGCGTGTGCCAGCAGCCTCGCAGGAGCCTTGAGTTCCTCGCCGCGCCCAGCCCGGCGCTTCCCGCTCAGTGTCTCTGTGAAAGCCGTGTTTCACCCTGGTCCCCGCAGAGTGTGGTGCTTCCCCATTTATGCCCTTCAAGCTTATCGTTCTTTACATGTTTGTCTCCTGCTAGATTGTAGGCTCCTTTGGTAGACTATGCTTTTTATTAATTTGTTATCGCTGGCACTTTAACCCAGTGCCTAGCATGCCGTGATTGCTTTGTGTATATCAGATTGAGTGAATGAATTGTGGGCTGGAGGCTGGGGGAAGGTGAGAGGGTGGGAGGATGGGCAATGGGAAAATAATCTGTTTTAGTAAATAGGTGTAAGATGACCAAAGGCCCTACACGGTGGTCGTTCTGTATATTGTGTTCTTTTTATTTATTTTAGTTTTTTGCGGTACGCGGGCCTCTCACTGCTGTGGCCTCTCACTGCTGTGGCCTCTCCCGTTGCGGAGCACAGGCTCCGGACGCGCAGGCTCAACGGCCATGGCTCACGGGCCCAGCCGCTCCGCGGCATGTCGGATCTTCCAGGACCGGGGCACGAACCCGTGTCCCCTGCATCGGCAGGCGGACTCTCAACCACTGCTCCACCAGGGAAGTCCCCCTGTGTTCTTTTTATTGTCTGTTATTTCCCATTTGTCATACGCTACCTTATATTAATTTTTTTTGTCCATTCATTCAGCAGCCTTTTTTTGTTTTCAACTACTGCATGGGTAGGTGCTGTGTTAGGTCCTGAGGATATAGAGATGAGTTGTAGCATACACAGTTGCTGACATTAAAGATTCTCCTGGAGCTTCCCTGGTGGCGCAGTGGTTGAGAGTCCGCCTGCCGATGCAGGGGACACGGGTTCGTGTCCCGGTCCGGGAAGATCCCACATGCCGCGGAGCGGCTGGGCCCTTGAGCCATGGCCGTTGAGCCTGCGTGTCCGGAGCATTCTCCTGTACAGTGGGGGATAAATAACCGAAATCCAGCGTCATCAATCTTATTGTTAGTTGCAGTAAAGATAGGGACATTTCTATGTATAATTTTCCCAGATACCTTGTAAGCACCTTGAGGTGATAGGCGTATCACCTGCGTTTAACATAATGCTTGGCAGGTGAAAGATATTCAGAAAATATTTGGTTAGGAGGGTAATATCTTCAGAATTGTTGATTCACTTCTTTTACAATATTCAATTTTGCCAGTTCCAAAGAATTGTAGGCACTGTACCTAAAGCCCCACATTAAAAAAATTTTTTTTCTTTCATTTAAATGGAATCTCACTATATTTGTTTGGTGTGTGTCTGCATTTTTTGCTCAACAATATCTTTGTGAGATTTATTCCATGTTGTTGGAGCTATAGTTTCTTTCCTTTTCATTGCTGCATAGTTGTTGGCCCTCAAACAACTTGGGGCCTAGGGGTGCCTGACCCCTGTACAGCTGAAAAGCCACTTATAAACTCTCCCAAAACCTAACTAATAGCCTGCTACCAGAAGGGGAAGCCTTACCCATAGTAGAAACAGTCACTTAACACATATTTTGTATATTATGTGTATTGTATACTGTATCCTTAATTAAAAAGTAAACTAAAAAGAAAATATTTAAAAAATCAGAAGGAAGAGAAAATGTATTTACAGTAATTTACACCCTAAGTATACATCTTCTGTTTATGAGATGAATTGCTTGTCAGAACCTACATCAATATTGTCTTATATGATACAAAACACTGTAGATGTTATATGTATTACCAGCACTGGACATCAAAAATGAAAAGATAATGTGAAAAAGTTTATTGATTCATACTTTATGGTAGCCTAGTATAATCGATAAAATTGCTTCCCAGTAGCCTAGCTTAGACACTAATGAATGAATTGTTAGAAAATTTTTGTGGCGTATGGTATTACAGTCATATTCATAGTACAGTATCAGAAACATTATTACATTTTTAAAGAAGTCACTTACCTGTAATAATCTAATACTCACTTTCTCCAATTAGAAAAGAATATGGTAATACAATTCTTTGAAAGCAGAGTTATAAAACGTTAAGAAAACTAACACATTAATTTTACATTAAATATCACACACCTTATGTCTTTGTGATGATCGACCAGTATTTACATATACTTTATGCATTCATTGCATACCTTTTTCTTAATCATTTCAGTACTTATGGCTATGTGTTTCGTCTGTGACTTTTTTCAGATTGTCGGAAATCTCCAAAAAATTTTCATATATACATATATACATATATATATATATATTTTGGCTGTGTTGGGTCTTTGTTGCTGCACGCAGGCTTTCTCTAGTTGTGGTGAGCGGGGGCTACTCTTCATTGCGGTGTGTGGGCTTCTCATTGCAGTGACTTCTCTTGTTGTGGAGCACGGGCTCTAGGCGTGTGGGCTTCAGTAGTTGTGGCACATGGGCTCAGTAGTTGTGGCTCGCGGGCTCTAGAGTGCAGGCGCAGTAGTTGTGGTGCACGGGCTTAGTTGCTCCGCAGCATCAAAAGTGAAACATCAAATGGACATCAAAAGAGATGTGGGATCTTCCCGGACCAGGGCTCGAACCCGTGTCCCCTGCATTGGCAGGCCGACTCCTAACCACTGTGCCACCAGGGAAGTCCAAATTTTCCAATATATTTATTGAAAAATATCTGCATATAGGTAGACCCCGCAGTTCAAACCCATGTTTTTAAAGGGTCAACCGTATTCAGTTGTATGAACATATTACAGTCTCTCTTTTCTACTGTTGATGGGCATTTGGGTTTCCAGTTTTTGGTTATTGTGAATAATGCTTCTGTGAACTTTATTGAACATGTCTCCTGGTGTATTGTGCACAAATGTTTCTCTTGGTTGTATACACCTAGGAGTGGAATTGTTCAGACAGGATGCATGTGTCTTCAGCTTTAAGTGGAAACTGTTTTTGAAATTGGTTGTACCAATTTACACTACTGCTAATGTTTTATGAGAATTCCTTTTGTTAAGCATCCTATCGGCGCTTGATATTGTCAGTCTTTATACTTTTAGCCAGTACTGGTGGGGTATCTGATGGTATTTCCTACTTGTAATTTATATTTCTTTGGATTCTGTGCTAGTAATCAGTGTTGAAATCATTGAGCATCTTTTCATATATTGGGTTGGCCAAAAATCGGACTTTTTGGCCAACCCAATACTTATTTTTTGGTCATTTGGTTATGTTTTATGAAGTGCCTGTTCAGATCTCTTTCTACTTTGTCTTTCTTTATTAATTTGTTGTATTCTAGATTCAAATCCTTTGTGGGTGATGTCATGTATATCTCTTTTCCTGCTATGTCTTTTTTGGTCAGTAGAAGTTCATATGATTAATGTAGAAAAACTTAATCTTTGTCTTGATGTTGAGTGCTTTTTTTTTTTTTTGCGGTACGCGGGCCTGTCACCGTTGTGGCCTCTCCCGTCGCGGAGCACAGGCTCCGGACGCGCAGGCCCAGCGGCCACGGCCCACGGGCCCAGCCACTCCGCAGCACGTGGGATCCTCCCGGACCGGGGCACGAACCCGTGTCACCTGCATCGGCAGGCGGACTCCCAACCACTGCGCCACCAGGGAAGCCCAATGTTGAGTGCTTTTTATGTCTGGTTTGAGAAATCTTTCCCTACCCTAAATATTCTCTTTTTTTTTTTTCCTGAAAGCTCTGTTGTTTTGCCTTTCAGATTTTATATTTACATTTCACTTGGAATTGATTTTGTGTATAGTGTAATGTAGGGATCAGGTTTCATTGAGCAAATCTGTCTTTTTATTCTTTAATAATGCCTTATAAATTTTAGAATCAACTTGTCAATTTCCTTGCACACATTAAAAACTTTGAATTTTTATTGGGATTCGCATTGAATCTGTGGGTAAATTTAGGATCAATTTAATTTCTTTCAATAATGTTTTATAGCTTTCTGTGTTGAGGTCTTAGTAAGTTGATTTTTAGGTATAATTGATATTTTTGATGCAGTGGTAAATGGTCTTTTGAAAAGTTTCATTGTCTTATTTGTTGCTCATACAGTTAATTTTTGTGTATTTACCCTTTGTTAAAGAAATTCCATTTATTTCTAGTTGCTAAATACTTTTATTGCGAAAGGATGTTGAATTTTATTAAATTTTTTCCTGCATCTGTTAAGACGATCGCATAATTTTTCTCCCTTATATCACTAATGTGATAAACTACATTGATTTCCTAATGTTAAATCAACTTTGTGTTCATAGAATAAACCAAAGTTTGTTGTGATGTTACCCATTTTTAGTGTTAGATTATATATTTCTTTATTATTTCATTTATTTCTGCTTTTTCTTTTTTTATAAATTTATTTTATTTATTTTTTATTTTTGGCTGCATTGGGTCTTCGTTGCAGTGCGCCAGCTTCTCATTGTGGTGACTTCTCTTGTTGCAGAGCATGAGCTTTAGGCGCGCGGGCTTCAGTAGTTGTGGCACATGGGCTCGGTAGTTGTGGCTCGTGGGTCTAGAGCACAGGCTCAGTAGTTGTGGCGCATGGGCTTAGTTGCTCCGTGGCATGTGGGATCTTCCCGGACCAGGGCTCGAACCCGTGTCCCCTTCATTGGCAGGCGGATTCTTAACCACTGTGCCACCAGGGAAGCCCAACAAAAATTTTTAGCTAATTATCTAGTATATACAACCTAAGAGGATAAGAGGATGGACCATCTGCTGCCATTTAGTTTGTCCCACTGATTAAGCGAAAAGAAAATGTGGCTACCAAGAAAATAGACATTTGGGGAATTTTGAAGATAAGTTTATAGATCCCAGGGCTATCATGAAATTTCTTAATATACAGCAAAGTCTTGGGCAATATTTGGGTTGACATTAGTCCTATAAAAAAAAACATGTAATTCAGGTTTTCATTTGTTTTGTATACTGCTATACACATAGTGACCCTCAGTAAATATTTGTTGAATGAATGAATGAAGCAAAACTGCTGAAATGAAGGCTGTTAACAATTATCAGTCAGTTAAATCTGGAGCTAAAATTGAGATGTATTCCTTGTACTTGAGAATGATTGTTAATACTCCCTCATTCTCATTGACTAGGTCAAACCTAATTGATAACAAGTATTAAATTTATATGTGTTCATTTCTGCCTTTTTTTTTTTTAATCATCAGAAAAGTTGCAAGAATTGTGTAGAATCTCCCATACGCCTTTACCCGGATCCCCCAGTTGTTGATATTGGCTTTATTTTTTTCTCTCTTTATTTATATACATTTTTTTCTGGCCCATTTGAAAGTAAATAGTGTTTTTTAAAAGCAACTTTGAGTAACACATTTAGCACTATTTTTATGCACACAAAACTAAGGTGGCCCACAGATAAGGATCTTTGGTCTCCGAGTCCTGTTGTTGGGTACATTCAGGCATCCCTCCACTCCCCTGTAGCGGTGTAACTTCTCCTGTGGTATTTGTGCCAAGAGCAGGAGTGCCGCCACGAGGACCTAAGCAAGCCGCTCTCTCACCTTGGTTTATCTCCAGTTTTAACTGCGCCTTCATAGAAGCTCTTACAAGGTTGTGTATTAATAGTTTTCTCTTTCCACACTGTTTTGCTAAAAAGCATACGCATGCATTTTCAGTTGTTATAATCACTGCCCTGCACCCAGTTATACAGCTGAACCGTTAAACTGACATGCTTTCTCTTTCTTTTTTGGGGGGGGGGGCACCATGCAGGATCTTAGTTCCCTGACCACGGATCAAACCCACGCCCTGTGCAGTGGAAGCTCGGAGTCTTAACCACTAGACTGCCAGGGAATTCCCAACATAGACTCTTAATTATTATTTTAAAATTATAAAGATTTTCAGGATTATTTCTGAAAGTTAAGAGGCTACTCTTTTCCCACTATTTCTTAGTTTCTAATCCTGTTAGATGCTAATGCTTGGTCTTTCTACAGATGGCAGAATGATAGAAAGGCAGTGTGGGCATGATGGAAGGGTGCAATGGGAGGGAACAGTGGTTGGCAGTCAGTTTCGAAAGTTTATTGCCTTGGTGGTTGTATGAATAAAATCAGACAAGTGTTAAGAGTATAGCTAGAATGGTGCTCTGCAGTGCGTGCAGAAAACTATTGCATGAGTATGTTCTTGCTTCTCAGTGAGATTGGGTATTGAGCAGAAAAGAAAAATCAGAAATCTGGAAAAGCAAGAATTTGGAATATATATGACAAAGATTTAATAGCCATCAAGTATTAAAAAGAAAGGGAATCCCCTGGCAGTCCAGTGGTTACGACTTGGCACTTTCGCTGCCATAGCCCGGGTTCAATCCTTGGTGGGGGAACTGATCCCGCAAGCCGCGTGGCAAGGCCAAAAAAAGAAGTATTAAAGAGAAAAATTCTCATAAATGAGCAAGAAAATGGGCAAAAGATACAACAGGTAACTTTAAAATATTGTTGATGTAGTTTATATATATGATTTTATATGTGTATCTTAAACTTTTTCATTTCAACCATTTTTCAGTGTGTGGTTCAGTGGCATTAAGTACATCCACACTGATGTGCAGTCATCATCACCATCCAGCTCTGGAACTCTTCCATCTTCCCAAGCTGAAACTCTGTACCCATTAAATAGTAATTCCCTCTTCTCCCTCCCCTCAGCCCCTGGCAGCCACTATTCTCCTTTCTGTCTTCATGAGTTTCCCTATTCTAGGTACTTCATATAAATGGAATCATAAATACTGGGTTGGCCAAAAAGTTCATTTGGGTTTTTACAGAACGAACTTTTTGGCCAGTTCAGCATTTTCCTTCTGTGTCTGGCTTATTTCACCTAGCATAATGTTTTTTAAGGTTCATCCATATTGTAGCATGTGTTAGAACTTCCTTCCCTTTTAAGGCTGAATAATCCATTATATGTGTACACCACATTTTGTTTATATATTCATCTGTTGATTGTTTGTTTGGGTTGTTTCCCACTTTTTAGCTATTGTGAATAATGCTGCCCTGAAATGTGTGTTCAGATATCTGTTTGAGTCTCTGTTTTCAGTTCTTTTGGGTATATACCTTGGAGAAGAATTACTGTTTTATGAGGTAATTCTGTTTAACTTTTTGAGGAGTTGCCAAACTGTTTTCCACAGCAGTTGTACCATTTCAGATTCCCACCATCAATGTGAGAACGTTCTCATTTCTCCACATCCTCACCAACACTTGTTACTTTCTATGTTTTTGTTTGACCTAGTGGGTGTGAGGTAGTAACTTGTGGTTTTAAAATTTGCGTTTCCCAAAGGACTAATGATGTTGAGCATCTTTCCATGTGCTATTGGTCGTTGGTATATCTTCTTGGAGAAATGTCTATTCATGTCCTTCCTTTGTCCTTTTTTTTTTTTTTTTTGCGCTACACGGGCCTCTCACTGTTGTGGCCTCTCCCGTTGCGGAGCACAGGCTCTGGACGCGCAGGCCCAGCGGCCACGGCTCATGGGCCTAGCCGCTCCGTGGCATGTGGGATCTTCCCGGACCGGGGCACAAACCCGTGTCCCCTGCATCGGCAGGCGGACCCCCAACCACTGCGCCACCAGGGAAGCCCCCCTTTGTCCATTTTTAACTGTGTTGTCTCGTTTTGGGGTTGGAGGAGTTTTTTTAAAAAAATATATTCTGGATGTTGATCCCTTATGAGATGTCATTTGGAAATATTCTCTCCAGTTACATGGGTTTCCTTTTCACTCTATTGATAATGTCCTTTGACGCACAAGTTTTTGTTTTTGACGAAGTTATTTTACCTATTTTTTAATTTTGTTTGGGCTTTTGATGTTTTGATGTATATATACCTTGCTCACTTCATATATACATGCTCACTTCATGTCTCTGTGTCACATTTTGGTAATTCTCACAATATTTCACACTTTTTCATTATTTCTATATTTGTTATGGTGATCTGTGACCAGTGATTTTTGATGTTACTATGGCAAAAAGATTACCGCTCACTGGAGACTCAGATGATGGTTAGCATTTTTTAGCAATGAAGTGTTTTTTAATTAAGGTAGGTGCATTGTTTTCTTAGATAATGCTACTGCATACTCAGTAGACCAAGGTATAAATATAAACATAACATTTATATGCACTGCAAAACCGAAAAAATTGTGTGACCTGCTTTATTGTGATATTTATTGCAGTGGTCTGGAGCCAAACTCACAATATCTCTTAGGTATGCCTGTATCCAAGAATTCATTGTCAAATCCAAGGTCCTGAAGATTTACCCCTGTGTTTTCTTCTAAGAATTTTATGGTTTTAGCTTTTAAATTTAGGTCTTTGATCTATTTTGAGTTAATTTTTGTGTATGGTGTGAGATAGGGATTTAACTTCATTCTTTCATATGTGAAAATCCAGTTGTCCCAGCACAATTTGTGTCCCTGTTCATTGGACTTGGCACCTTTATCAAATATCAGTTGGCCTTAGATGTGTGGGTTTATTTCTGGACTCCATGTAATCTGTTCTTATGCCAGTACCATACTGTTTTGATTATTGTGGCTCTGTAGTAAAATTAGAAATCAAGAAGTGTGAGTCCTCCAAATTTGTTCTTTTTCAAGATTGTTTTGCCTATTCAGGACTTCTTCCAATTCCATATGAATTTGCGGTTTGTCTTTACTACCTTTGCAAACGAGGCTATTGGAATTTTGATAGGGACCTGAGGTCACTTTGGTAGTGTTGACATCTTAACAGTATTAAGTCTTCCTACCAAAGAACACAGATGTCTTTCCATTTACTTGTATCTTCTCTAATTTCTTTCAGCAGTGTTTTGTAGTTTTTAGTATGCAAGTCTTTTATGTCCTTAGCTAAGTTTATTCTTGAGTATTTTATACTTTAGATGCTATTGTAAATGGAATTGCTTTCTTAATTTCATTTTTGGTTTGGGCATTTCAGATGTATAGAAACAATTAATTTTTGTGTGAATTGTACCCTGCAACTTTGCTGAATTCATTTATTAGATCTGGTTACTTTCTTGTGTATTCTTTGGGATTTTTTTATAAATAGAATCATACCATCCATGAATATAGTTTCATTTCTTCCTTTCCAACCTGGATGCATTTTATAGCTTTTTCTTACCTAATTGCTCTGGCTAGAACTTCCAGTACAATGTTGAATAGCAGTGGTGAAAGTGGGCACATAGCAGGTAATTTTTCAAAGAAAAAATGTAAATGGCTTAATGATAATTTTGTAAGTGGATGTGGAATATGGCAGAACTTTTTTTGTAAATTGCCATATAGTAAACATTTTAGACTTTGTAGGCTGAGAGACAATTTGGGGGCTTAGAGTTGGTGTTCTTTGTCATGGTAGAAATGTGACCTCATTCTCCTAAAAAACTTCTCTCAAAGACGGTGATCTTCCTTCTTGGGAACTCACTAGAACGTGTTACCCGCATCTGCCTTTGGCATTTACACGTATTGCCTTAACAGTGTGGGCTGACTTTCTGCATGCAGCCCAGGTCCTGGGTTTGGATTTCAACTGTACTACTCTTTTTTATTTTTATTTATTTATTTTTTTTTTGCGGTACGCGGGCCTCTCAGTGCTGCGGCTTCTCCCATTGCGGAGCACAGCCTCCGGACGCGCAGGCTCAGCGGCCATGGCTCACGGGCCCAGCTGTTCTGCGGCATGTGGGATCTTCCCGGACCGGGGCACGAACCCGCGTGCCCTGCATTGGCAGGTGGACTCTCAACCACTGCGCCACCAGGGAAGCCCATGTATTTTTTGTTGTATTTATATGATGGAATAATGTTCAGTCACTAAAAATTATGTTTCTAGAAGATATTAAAGCAAGAAATGTTTGATATATCAGTGAGAAAGCAAGATAAAACTGATAGTATCCCAGTGTTTTAAGTATATATACATTAAATATATACTTATAAATGCAAAAGGTGAAGGAAATAGATCAAATTGTTATCAGTATTTTGAGGTGACTTTTATTTGTTTTTTCCTGTTTTTCATTGATTTTCAAAGACTGCACATTGCTTATATAATCAGAAAAAGACCTCAGTCTTTGGTTTATTAAAAAAATGGATTGATGGTATTGTGGTTTTATTTGTTTATTTTAATTTTTTTAAAATTGGGGTATTGGGCTTCCCTGGTGGTGCAGTGGTTGAGAGTCCGCCTGCTGATGCAGGGGACACAGGTTCGTGCCCGGGTCTGGAGGGATCCCACATGCCGCGGAGTGGCTGGGCCCGTGAGACACGGCCGCTGAGCCTGTGCGTCCGGAGCCTGTGCTCCGCAACGGGAGAGGCCACAACAGAGAAAGGCCCGCGTACCGCAAAAAAAAAAAAAAATTGAGGTATTATTGACATTATATATAACATTATAATAGCTTTAGGTGTACAACATAATGATTTGATATTTGTATACATTGTGAAATGATCACCACAGTAAGTCTAGTTAACATCTAAAAATGTTTTTCTTGTGATGAGAATTTTTAAGATCTGCATTCTTAGCAACTTTCAAATATGCAGTACAGTATTATTAACTATGGTCACATGCTGTACATTTATTACATCCCCGTGACATATTTATTTTGTAACTGGAAGTTTGTGCCTCTTGACCCCCTTCACCCATTTCCCACCCCCACCCCTGCCCCTGGCAACCACCGGTCTGCTTTCTGTATCTGTGAGCTTGGGTTTTTTTGTTTTTCTTTTCTTTTTAAAAATTTATTTATTTATTTATTTTTGGCTGCCTTGGGTCTTAGTTGCTGCATGGGGGCTTTCTCTAGTTGCAGCAAGCTGGGACTACTCTTCCTTGCAGTGCGCGGGCTTCTCACTGTGGTGGCTTCTCTTGTTGAGGAGCACGGGCTCTAGGCCCGCGGGCTTAGTAGTTGTGGCTCGCGGGCTGTAGAGCGGAGGCTCAGTAGTTGTGGCTCACGGGCTTAGTTGCTCCGCGGCATGTGGGATCTTCCTGGACCAGGGCTCGAGCCTGCATCCCCTGCATTGGCAGGCGGATTTCTTAACCACTGCGCCACCAGGGAAGCCCTGTTTTTCTTTTTATATTACATGTGTAAGTGAGATCATGTAGTGTTTATCTTTCTCTGGCTTATTTCACTTATCGTAAGGCCCTTGAGGTCCATCCATGTTGTTGCATATGGCAAGACTTCATTCTTTTTTTTAATGGCTGAATAATACTCTCTGTGTGTGTGTGTACATACATATATTGTGATGTATATGATTATATATGTATGTGATATATATGTGTGTGTCTATATATACATACTACATTTTCTGTATTCATTTATTGATGGTCACTTGGATTGTTTCCACTTTTTGGCTATTGTAACTAATGCTGCGGTGAACATGGGGGTACATGTATCTTTTCCAGTTAGTATTTTCATTTTCTTTTGATAAATACCCAGAAGTGGGATTGCTGAATCATATGGTAGTTCTGTTTTTAATTTTTTGAGGGTCTTCCATACTGTTTTTCTTAGTGGCTACACCAATTTACAGTCTCACCCAAAAGTGCAAAAGAGAGGTCTTTTTCTCCACATCCTCGTCAGCACTTGGTATTTCTTCTGTTTTTGATAATCGCCATTCTAACAGGTGTGAGGTTACAACTCATTGTGGTTTTGATTTGCATTCCTCTAATAATTAGTGATGTTGAGCATCTTTTTAGCTATCTGTTGGCCATCTCTATGTCTTCTTTGGAAAACTGTTCAGTTCTGCCCATTTTTTAATCAGATTGTTTTTTGCTTTTTACTTGTATCAGTTTTTTGTGTATTCTGGATATTGACTCTGAGATATATGATTTGCAAATATCTTCCCACTCAGTAGGTTGCCTTTTCATTTCATTAATGGTTTCCTTTGCTGTGTAGAAGCTTTTTAGTATGATGTAGTATGACTTGTTTACTTTTGCTTTTGTTGCTTTTGCTTTTGGTGTGATACTGTTTTTGTTTTTGCCACTTGCTTCAGGAGATGAACTTTTTTTTTGCATTTGTTTTATTGTGGTTATTTAATTTAAAAATTAGTTATTAAGTGAAAAGTAATACGTGCAAAATAGATTGAAGATTGACTCTCCTTCCTTCCTTCTCCCCAGAAACTGTTACCATTACCAGCTTCTCATGTCTTGCAGAGAACATTTTAAGAGAGGCTTTTAGGCTGATTCACATTTGGAGGGGACAGATTAAAATATGACTGATATTTTATTATTCCACTACAGTAAGCACTTGCCCTCAGAGGGAGAAGCTACAGCTGTACTTAGATCGGATGGACTTTCATTATGTATTTTAAGGAATTCACAAATGATCTCAGGAGATGAACAGCCTTTACCATGATTTTAATCTCCATTTCAGGTTGGTTCATGTATTCTCAGCAACTGTATGGCTTTGGAACTATAGTCAAGTCTAATATCCTTTATTTGCCTGTCTTTATATAACAGGGCAAGATCGTTTATAAAGTTCGATGGAAAGGATACACATCAGATGATGATACCTGGGAGCCTGAGGTTCACCTTGAGGACTGTAAAGAAGTTCTTCTTGAATTTAGGAAGAAAGTTGCGGATAACAAAGCTAAACCAGTGAAGAAGGATGTCCAGGTATTATGTTTTATCTCATAGTGGGTGTTTTTAGTATAATAAGTTTATTATAAATTTTAATAATATACAGAATGTATAGTAAGGAATTTACAAATAATAATAAAATATACAACATTCCTATTGTAAGTTCTGTATAGCCAATTGATTCTCATAGAATGCTTTCATTGATTTTTGCCAGGCTCTTTTTTCTGTAGCCAAGCTGTGATTGCAGGTGACATACAGGTGTAGTTGGGGCATGTTGTTATTTTCCTTTAAGTTAAGAGTAAGATGATAGTGGGGAGAAAAGAGATGTGTTGAAACTTTACTTGTTCGTCCATGATGTGAGCATCATGTTTTTGTATACCTGAGGAATATTTTTTATGCTATTCATCATAGTATTATTAACTATGGTCACATTATTATTATTAACTATGGTCACATTAAATATGATCATATTCATCATGTTTTTGTATACCTGAGGAAAATTTATGTTACTATTACAGATACAACACATACTCTTGTATTTAATCAGCATTATTAACATATTTCTAAGTCTGACTTTCCTGCTAATTCAAACAATTCTTAGATCACTTTATAAAGCTATAAATTTTAATCCGTTTCAGATTATTCACAGGTCTGATTATCGCCGGGTCTTCTATTTTTCTTTTCTTTTTCCACTTCAGTTTTTAACCACTTTATGGTTTTTTAGTAGCTCTTGTTGGTGGTAAGGAAGGATAAAGAATTCAAAGGAACTCAGATGAGTTAAACTTCTATCATCAGCAGTTTGAAAAAAGACTTGATGGTGGTCTAAAGTGGGATAACATTAAAACTAATGCACAAACTTGGTTTAAGAGTTTCCTTCTATGGATTTGTCCATTGTTTTATCCTTGATTCTCATATTCCACACATTATTGAATTGGCTTTATTTATGAATCTTCTAAGAATTTCCCATTTTACTTTTCTTTGTAAGTTTCATTTATAGCTTCTATTTATAAATTGAACTGACTCTAATTCAACTTATTGCTTTTGCTTTTAGTTTTCTTTTTCATTAGAAATAATTATCGTTTTTTAGAATACTGACAGAGGTTCTTGAACTTAGAACTATATAGTGAAAATTGCTCACAATAAAGAGTCTTAGTTGAAGTTATTTTTTAAGGGCTGAATATTGATCCCTTCTTTCCCTACAATTTGAGTTTCAACTACATACTTAGTATTTTTTAAATGACAAAAACAGTATTGGGACTTGACTGTGTGTAGCGGTTGTTAACAATAATAGCCGTGATAGAGGCAGCTTCTGCTCACCCAGCACGTGTCCTCTGTCTGTGCCAAATTCTGGGCCAGCACTTTCATGGATTAAGATGAGAAAACGGAGGCTTAGGTAAATTCAGTGCCAGCCCAGATTCACCCATTAGTAGTGACAGAGACAGGCAGCCACACTCTTAACCACTATGGTAGGTTTTCTTTTGGTTTGGGCTGTAGTTTGAAATCCATTTAGAAGAGTGGAATTACCAGTTTTTTAATTGTATGCTGTAGTGGCAGGGTCTTTAATAAATACAGTTTTTAAATTACTAAGCAAAACCTTCAGTACTTTTAAAATTTTTGTAAAGGAAATCCTTTACAAGATGAGTTCAGATTAGAGAATGTTTTCTTTAGTTTTTTGCTGCAGTTATACTTCACTTTTCTAGAATGGGTGCCTACTCCCTCCTTCCCTATTTCTTTCACTAAAAACACTATACAAATACAAATGCACCTGTCTTACTAAGTGATTGGTTCATATTACTCTCAAAATTTAGACATTTTTATTGAAATCTTCTTAAATTTATTTCTAACTTTCCTGCTTTTATTAGTGAGATAAGTTTGCTGAAACTTCTCCCAAGAAGTCTTGACTTATAGAATACTGGCTTTATTGGCCCTTTCACTTTACCAAGGCTCTGGTTAAACCCAACTTGCAACTCTCTTGATTTAAAATTATTGATGACAGTCTGAATGAGAATGATTCCTGATCGACTGGTCTGTTTGAGGCTTATTCTTTTTTTTTTTAATTTTTTAATTTATTTGGCTGCATCTGGTCTTAGTTGCGGCTCACCGGATCTTCGTTGCGGCATGCGGGATCTTTTGTTGTGGTGCATGGGCTTCTCTCTAGTTGTGGTGCTCAGTAGTTGCGGCGAGTGGGCTTAGTTGTCCTTTGGCCTGTGGGATCTTAGTTCACCGACCAGGGATCGAACCCACTTCCCCTGCATTGGAAGGTGGATTCTCAACCACTGGACCACCAGGGAAGCCCCTGAGGCTTATTCTTAATCCTTGTCCTAGTTTTAGGAAGACACTTGTCCACTTGGAAGTGTCTTTTTCTAAGCTATCCTTACTATTTTATAAGTAACTTAAAATTCTAGGCACTAACAACATTTTGAATTTTTATAAGACTGAAACCTCTATTTCTTATGTCAGGTGAACTTTCTCCTGAATTCTGTCTTTTATAAAGTATTCCAGTATTTATACTGCTATGACTTTTTGACCTAATCATTGAGTAGTATCAGTGGACAGGCATATGGCAAAAATGCACTGGTCGCTAACCTTTTCCCACTTTAGCAAAATAGTTGTTTTTGTTTTTTGCGGTACGCGGGCCTCTCACCGTCGTGGCCCCTCCCGCTGCGGAGCACAGGCTCCGGACGCGCAGGCTCAGCGGCCATGTCTCACGGGCCCAGCCGCTCCGCGGCATGTGGGATCCCCCCGGACCCGGGCACGAACCCGTGTCCCCTGCATCAGCAGGCGGACTCTCAACCACTGCGCCACCAGGGAAGCCCAGCAAAATAGTTTTGCTGTTCATAAGTTCTTGTGATTCTTTCACTGTAGGTATAGAAGTAGAGAGCCAGTAGGAGGAAATGCTTTGTTCATCTCATCATTCTGTTCATGCAAGAAACAAACATTTGCTACCTATGTGAAAACTGTGATATTTCCCATTCACCAAAATCTTTGTCTTGTGGAGAGGTTTTACTACAGCAGTATTTAAGACTATTTGATTCGTCAGTTTATCTACTTAAATCTGGGAGCACTGCTTGCTTAGGACTTAGTAAGCATCACAGAAGTTAGGAATGGATTCTAAAATACCCCAAAAAGTGATTGTTGATACTCTTCACCAGAAAATATACATGATGCAGAAATGGTATTTGTTCATTAAAATACTTTTTGTCATTTAGCATTCAGATACCTTTTTACCTTTTTGCTGACCATCGGGTATTTGAAGCTAAAAAGAAAAACTGAGGTGCTATTTAACATTCATTTGTGTGAGACACTCCAGACCTTCATCTTTAGTGACTGAAAATCTACGGACAAGGCGGCCGCTGGTCTGCTTGAGCTTTGATGATGGATGTCACATGACACAGAAGAACCTCTGCTGGCCTGTCATGGCAACACTTTATTGTTTTTACATTTTTGGTTCTTTTTTTTTTTTTTTCTTCCCCAAGTAAATATAGAGTGTCTTAAATGGGCCAGACCCTTAAATGGTCACAGTTTTATGAAGATAGATCATATGTATCTTTTGCTCTTGAGGGGCCTTACAAGTTGTCCATGTATGATCTTACTTTTAAGAGTAGTACCATATAAAAGGATTTTGCCTTCTGCCTTTCTTTTTTTTTTTAATTTGTTTATTTTATTTTATTTTTGGCTGTGTTGGGTCTTTGTTGCTGCTTGCAGACTTTCTGTAGTTGTGGTGAGCGGGGGCTACTCTTCGTTGTGGTGCGTGGGCTTCTCATTGTGGTGTCTTCTCTTATTGCAGAGTATGGGCTCTAGACGTGCAGGCTTCAGTAGTTGTGGTATGCGGGCTCTAGAGTGCGGGCTCAGTAGTTGTGGCGCACGGGCTTAGTTGCTCTGTGGCATGTGGGTTCTTCCCAGACCAGGGCTCAAACCTGTGTCCCCTGCACTGCCAGGTGGATTCTTAACCACTGCGCCACCAGGGAAGCCCCTGCCTTTCTTTTAAAATAATTTTTTATCAATACATATTCTAACCAGCAAACAACTGTGTTTTTTAATAATCATTTGTGTCCCTGCTACTCAGCTAGGAGATAGTTTTGCCTTTATTTTAAAGTTTGTCTGAGGATAGCTTTTTTTTTTGCTTTTTGAAATACTGCCTATAAAATAATAAATATATGTACTCTTTTAATGTAAAATGAATTAGAATTTGTGCACCCAAATAAGCTTTATTTTTGAGTGTACATTTTGTGAAGTAAACATTTATTCCAATAGTTCCATGGCCCAAAATGGTTTTAAATTATTTATTTTGGAATTGTCTTCATAAGAATCTATATGTCATGCAAGAAAATTTCTAGTAACGCCTCCTCTTTGTACCCAAGGAAAGTGCGGTGATGGTTCTAAAAGTGCAGGGGTGAACTTCCAAAAGTTATTTGAGCAGCGGTTGCACTATTGAAAAGCTCATGGTTTCCAGAGGTGGTTAGGTAGAGGCAGTGATGCTGGGGTGTGCGTGCCTTGTTCAGTTGTTTTGCCGCCACACCTCCTGCACAGTATTGATCACCATTCCTGTAGGCTGGGCGTTGAGCAGGTGGGGCAGGGTGACTGACCCTGACCTGCCCGGGCTAGCCCCAGCTTAAAAGCCTGTCGACCTGGTGTGAATGTGATCAGAGTCCCGTTCATTTTCAAAGTTGTCCTAATTTGGATAATAAATAATATGTTTATTTTATGTGTGAAACTATTAAAATGAGTAAGAAGACAGATTACTAGTATACTGAAAGTGCTCAGACTTGTGATATGTGTGGTTTTAATTTTGTTCGACTATTTTTTAGTTATTTTAAAAGTTAACACTAATTCCTTTGTATCATCTAATACCTGTTGTTTGATGGCAAACAACTGTTCATCAGATGGTAGCTATTTTTTATGTCCTGACTTCACTCAATCTGGCCAGTTACTCCAGGGCTGGATTACCCTGGTGCAACTAACCTACTGATTCATTTGATACATGCTAAATAATAATTTCACACAGAGTATTTTGAAGCCTAAAGCCAAAGTGCTCTATTATTTATTTGCATCAACCCATTTATTTAAAACATACGGGTTGTAACTATCTTGGGAGTAGTCTAATGACCAGAGGAAAAGTCTTGTTTCAAAGTTTTGTGCTAAGGAGTCAGCGTTAGAGCTCTTCCCAGGTGACTGAGGAATTAGGATAGGTAGCAGCAGCTCTATTCACAGTAGCCAAGACATGAAGCAACCTAAGTGTCCATGGACAGGTGAATGGACACAGAAGATGTGGCACCTATATACGGTGGAGTATTTGTCAGTCATCAAAAAGAATGAAATAATGCCGTTTGCAGCAGCATGGATGGACCTAGAGATGATCATACTAAGCAAAGTAAGTCAGAGACAAATACCATAAAATATCACTTATATGTGGAATCTAAAATATGACACAAATGAACTTATTTACGAAACAGAAACAGACTCACAGACATAGAAAACAAACTGATGGTTACCAAAGGGGAAGGGGTGGGGATGAATTAGGAGTTTGGGGTTAGCAGATACAAACTATCATCTATAGAGTGCATAAACAACAAGGTCCTACTGTGGAGCCCAGGAAACTGTCTGCATACCCGTAATAAACCATCATGGAAAAGGACATAAGTGTGGAGGTGTAACTGAATCGCTTCGCTGTGCGCCAGAAGCTGACGCGGCCTTGTAAATCAGCTGCGCTGGGCAGCAGCCGACAGGCGACCCAGCAGCCACCACATGGGGCCAGCAGCCTGGCTGGTGGCCAGGACCAGGTGAGACAACAGGGAGGCACCGAGTAGCTGCGCCGAGAGGAGGCTGACCTCGCGCTGTGGGGTCCCAGCTGTGGATTTCGGGGGGGGGACCCCGGGGGTCTTTCTGTGTACAGGCTAGAGTCTTTGGAATTGTAGACTTCTTTTAAGTTGTTTTACCTGATGAAAGGGATGAGTCCAGCCTCTTGTTTGCTAATTATTTCATGTTCATTCATTCAAAAAATCCATTTCTCATATGTAAGTCATTAGGAGGAAGAAGAATAAGATGCGCCTCTGCCTTCAAGGCGCTCACGGTACATGAAGGGGAGGGCCAGGTGGACGGAACCTGAAACACGGAGTGAGACACGATCTCGGGCAGCTGTGAGGCCGCTGTGGAAAGTCAGAGGATAAGCATCAAAGGTGCATTACAGAAGATTCGTCATTTGGCCGAAGCCCTAAGAGATGAGAAATTCAAGGGTCCTAGGAGGGGAGGCAGGTACAAAGATGCAGAGTTTTGCAAAAGCACAGATTTTGGGGTAATGGTGAGAAGTGCCAGAGCTGTCACTTGGAAAGGAGCAGGAGTGACACTGGGGCAGAAATTGGGAAGAAATTTATATGCACCTGGATTTAAACTCAACCGTTTGGGCAGTAGAAGGGCCAGCAGAAGTTTGGAGGGAAGTTGTGTGATGAGATTTATGTTTTAGGAACTTGCTTTTTTGAAGAATTTTATTAGGAAAATTTGGACATATAAAAATGCAGAAGGCTGTATCGTGAGACTTGAGAATTCATCACCCAGTTCCAGTCACTATCAGGACTTCGCCATTCTTCCTGTCTGCGGCTCCCACTCTCCCCTTTTACTTGCTGGAGTATTTTAAGGCAAATACTTTAGTACTCCAGATGGCATATCACTCTACCCTGCAAAACTTTATTAAATTACAGACATTGTGAAAACATAACCGCTATACCATTATCGTACCAAAAAAGTTTACACTTGTTTCTTAATGTCTTCTATTATCTAATAATGTGTTCCCCCCAGCTGTCTCAAAGAAACAAAACAAAACATGTCTTTGTTGATTTGATTGAATTGGGATGTGAAAATGGTCTGCATGTTGTATATCATCAGTAATCTCTAAATCTCTTCTAATCTATAACAGCTTCTCCCTCTAACTTTCCCCTATTTTTCCCCATCATGTTTATTTGATGAAGAGACCACATTGTTTTTCTGTAGAATTTCCCATATTCTGGGTTTGGATGAGCACATGATAGCTTATAACATGTTCCTCTGTCCCGTGTTCTTATGAACTGGTAGCTAGATGTAGAAGCAGGATTGCTCTCAAGTTTATTGGTTGATTTATTTATTTTGCAAGGATGGTCATGAGTGGTGCTATAACACATCAGAAGGCCCATCTTGTCTAGCTGACTCCTTTCCAGTGAAGTTAACAGGATCGTTGAGATTAGGTGTTTTCAGTCTTATCTACCATGAGAAAACTCCTCACATTTCGTGTGTATTTTAGGAGCCTTTGAAGATTGTTGCCTAGAACTATTATTTCATTGCAGGTTGGAAAATAGTGATTTTCTAATTCTGACATTCCTTCTGCCTTTATTACTAACATCACTGGGAAGGTGATTCTGAGACGCTGTGGTCCTGACCTGACTCTGGAGTGGGGAGAGGCTGCTGGCGGGGAGAGGTGAGGGGCTGAACTGAGGTGGGGAGGTTGGAGAATTGATGCACATAGGATCGGTGACTGAGCTGATGAAGGAAGAAGTGGTGTCAGAGATGTCTCAGGTTACTGGCTTGGGAACCTAGGTAAGTGATGGTGTTATTCAGGGAACAGTTCCAGTTTTGAACACATGAGATTTTAGTTACTTACTTGTCATCCAAGTAAAGATGGCCAGTCTCGCATTGGCAACATGGGTCTGAGTTGAAGGAGGGAGATCTGGGCTGGAAATGTGGAGTGTGGGGAGTTGGTGGAGTGTGCAGGATAGTGTTTCTTATTACTGTGTTCCAACTAAGAATCTGATGGATTGTAAGTATTTTGAAAAAATAATTCAGTTTTAAAATTCTTGTTTAAAATTTTTTCGAAGTAATATTAGTCTTGCACCTAGCAAGCATCGTTTATTCTTCCTCTTTTTCCCCCCTTTTCCCCTTTACCAATGCAGAAAATTTAAGTAAAATCAGGCTGTTCTGCTTGGAAACAAGGAGGTCAACACTAGTCTTTAGGAAAATGGTTTTCAAGAAGGTGGAAGTCAGTTGTAAACTCTTCAGGATTGAGGGAAATTTGAGAAGTCTCTCTTACAGAACTTGCTTAAACCAAAGGGGTAGCTTTCAGGTGAGCCTTGAGCGAGTTGCAGACTTTGCCTTTGTGTTCCTGACCATGTGTATCATAGCAACACAGACCCTCTGCTGCATCAGGACTGGTGATACCTCAGCAGCATGACAGCAGCAGTGCTGTTGTCCCATACACAGCTGGTGCCTGGTGACACCGTGTGGGTTTCCTGGAGGTCCTGGGGTGTCCTTCACCGCTCTCTGTCCTGCATGCGTTTAGTCTCCCGTCTTCGGTTTCCTCTCATCTAGAGCACTCCAGAGCCCTTTGCCCCCCTTTTAAGACACCAGGCCAGTTGTTTTATAGAAGGTTCTTCACATTGGAATTAGATGAATGGTAATTAATGTTAAATCACAAATAGTATTTTTTAAATTGGAATTAGATGATTTGTAGATTTAGTGTAAACATTCTGGCCAATGTATTCTGTAGGTAAAGGTACGTGACATCAAGAGATGAGCCATGTGTCCGTTATCTCATTGCTGATGTTAAATTATAATTATGTGATAAAGTGAGGTGCATCAGTTTTTCTCCCCTTTTAAAGGTACCTTTTTCCCTTGTAAAATAGTAAGTAATATGATAATAAGTAACCTGATAGTAAGCAACCTGCTTATAAGTAATCTTTGAGATGGTGAGAATCACTTGTTCCCCAACAACCTCTCATCCATGATTTTCAAATACTTTGAAGAATCTTTTATTCTTTTTTTAAAATTTGTATTGGAGTATAGCTGCTTTACAATGTTGTTAGTTTCTGCTGTGCAGCAAAGTGAATCAGCTATACGTATACATATATCCCCTCTTTTTTAGATTTCCTTCCCATTTAGGTCACCACAGAGCACTGAGTAGAGTTCCCGCTGCTATACAGTAGGTTCTTTTCAGTTATCTATTTTATACATAGTATCAACAGTGTGTATATGTCAATCCCAATCTCCCAATTCATCCCACCCCTCCACTTCCCCCCTTGGTAACCGTAAGTTCTCTACATTTGCAACTCTATTTCTGCTTTGCAGATAAGTTCATCTGTTCCATAAAATACTTTGAAGAATCTTGCCTTAATTAGTTATTACTGTGGTGGCTTCAAATAATGACTTTTCTAATCCTGTTACTCCATATTTTTCATTTTGTATCCTATAAAGAGCAGCTCCTCCCACCCCCTTAAATTTTTTAAATACCAGTACACATTCATGGAATCTTTTTATTTAATTACTGTTATTGTTTACATTAATGCTAAAACGGTCCCACATTGGCTTGTGAGAGCCCCTTTAGGCCAGCTCCTGTGTCCTCTTGCTATGTCCCTGTCTGTCTTTGCTCTCTGGCGCAAGGTTCCCCAGTAGCATGTACTTTCCTGTTCTGGCCCTGATATCACCTATTTTCCAGGGAATCCTGATTCTTTTTAGAGGAGAATAGAATTTAGAAACCAAGATGTACTTATTGCTACTGGGACATCATTATTTCCAGGCCCTTTAGACAGAGATAAAGGGAAAAAATACACATTTATTTGTTTTAAGTCAAGTTCACACCGACGTCTGTAATTTCGGTCCATCACCTCAGCGTCCTCCTATCATTCTCACCGTCCGCAGTTCTGTCTCCCTTTTCTTCCATGAGAACTCTGGTTCTCATCAACATTATATGTACTCATTTACTGAGTCCTACAATAATTAGAAATCAGTTTCAGGTTTGCTATGCCCATTCTACTGTAAAATTCCAAATTTATTTGCAGTTCTTTTTGTCCTTACAGTATATTCACTTCGGTTGTTGATTGTTCAAAAGTTACATGGATTAATTCTTTTTTTCTTCTGTGTGGTCATCAGTTTGATAAAGAGGTTTATTTGTTTGTTGTTAATTAGGACCTGTTCTCCCTGCCCTCCCTTCCCTCCATACCCAGTTTGAAGCACTGCTCTCTAATGACAAATCTGAGTTTTCTTTCTCTTATAAATGACTTAGTCTTTTTACCTGATGCCTCAAATTTTTTTATTTTCACTGCTTTGTAGAAACCAAAATTCAACTGAGGCAATTTGAAGATCTAATTGACTTTATCCAATTCATGGATCAGGCAGCATCCCGTCTAACAAAGAGAAGGTTGCTCCCAGGAGCTGTATAAAAGGGAAGGTTGTTTTTGGCAGAGGAGGTGGGATAAGGAGGTTAAAAGAGTGGATGATTTCAGGCTGGGTCACCTTCCCTTAGGGGGAGACTGGGGGTCTTACTAGGGAAGTTACCTCACCAGTCCTGACCAGGAAATTCCAGACTGAAGCGTTTAAAATTCCAATCACGGGAGAGGTTAGGCATTAGGTCTTGGTGGGCTTACAATGAGTGACTACATTTGGGGCCTCTTGGTTCTTTTTAAAGTAGGCGTGTCTTTCGGACATGCTGTTGTCCTTTTTAGGTTAGTTACTCTATTCCTTAGTCTGTTTTTTTTTTTTTCCTTAGTCTGTTTTTTCTTATAACAGTTTAGTAAAATATTCTATCCTAATCAATTTCTGTTGCTTATATTTATGTGAAATTTCTTTTTCTGAAATTTTAGAAGGCAGAGGAGGAGAACAAGATAATCTGTTTAGCTTCGTGGCTGCTGGGCAACCTTCTTTACTGTTTTTCGGAGGGTTGGACAGTCTAGTCTTAGACTCTGTGAGGGCTTTTCCGGCTCTGTTTTCGCCCCGCCGCCAGCACCACCACTTACGTCTGAATCTTCTATTTTCTTTCTGTTTCTCTGTCCTGCTTTATTTGGAATCTGGTCTCTGCTGCTTCTCACTGTGGACCTTGTCTCGGCCATCCTGGCAGGGAGCATCCCCAGGGCCTGGACCAGCCCTGCGCCATCTGGTGCCCAAAGCTCCTCCCCTTTCAGCTGCTCCCCACATGGTCACCTGCCAGACTTTTCAGTGTTTCTCCCATTTTCATTGCTGCCTTTGCTCGCTGTTGTGGAGATATTCATGCTACAGAGGTCTTACGGCTGTTAGTAGTTTGTCCCTACCAGCTTATATTTTGGGGTTCCTTGGGATACTTGGCCACCTAATTGGGTTATGGATGTCGTCTGTGGGGGGTTTGTTTTGCTCTCCAGTTGCTCTGTCTTTATGAAGCGCTGTAGGAGGAGTCAGAAAGCTTTGCCGATGCCACCGCATTCTGCTGCCTTAGTAACCTTGGTGGTGGTCGTTTAACTTCTAAAAATACACCTATCCTTTCTCTCCCTCCTTTGCTTCCCCAAGTCATTTAGAAGAGAATTTGGGGAAATGGGAACTGAAAATGCTTTGCATAGTGTTTTTGTATCTATACAGAGACTTTATTCTTAAGGGGTTTTGTTTGTTTGTTTAGAATAGGAAAAGATATTTTCCAGAGGGGATATTTCAGATTACTGTATTACACGAACCAAGTCAATTGGGGAAGTAAGATTTCTTTGCAGTCTTGCTAGTTTCTTATGTAAACTGTGAAATGTAACAGCAAGTTTAAAGATATTCTGGGATCCAAAGTCTTAAAAAAATCTTTGTATTTGGGTTTGTAACTACTATTTTGGCATCCAGTAAAGTCTGTACAAATTCCTTCCTTGGTGTTTCTGGAAATTCTGAAGTTGGAATCATGTGCAACCCACCATACATATGACTGTTGGGACCTACAGCAGCGTTGACATTTTCTGTCCCTCTGTGTTTATCTGTTCCCTTAAACTGACCCTTTTTGTCACCACCAAGACCTATTTGTTAAATCAGAAATATAAGTAATATTGTACAACGTTAACTCACGTAAGTAATTTTAAGGAGTTGAGAAACTGCTTGGAGAAAAAAATTCCTACCAGATTTCATTAGTACTGCTGTTCAAAACCTTTTAAATTACTATGTTAATGAGTACTTAAATCTTTTTTATACTTTATAGAGACTGCCCTTAAATAATGACATATTTGAGGCAAACTCTGATAGTGATCAACAAAGTGAGACCAAAGAAGACACTTCTTCAAAGAAGAAAAAGAAAAAACTAAGGCAAAAAGAAGAGAAAAGCCCAGATGATCTGAAAAAGAAAAAAGCAAAGACTGGGAAACTAAAAGATAAACCCAAACCAGACCTAGAGGGCTCCTCTGAAAGTATGGTTTTTGATTTAAGGACAAAGAAAAGAATTTTGGAAGCCAAAGAAGAATTAAAGGAATCCAAAAAGCCCAAAAAAGATGATATAAAAGAAACTAAGGAGTTAAAGAAAGTTAAAAAGGGTGAAATAAGAGATTTAAAGACTAAAAAAAGAGAAGATTCCAAAGAAAACAGAAAAACAAAAAAAGAGAAATGTGTTGAATCTCAGGTGGACTCCGAATTGAGTGTCCTTAGTGATTCTCCTTTTCAGGAAGAAGACAGTGAAGATTTGCATTCTGACAACAGAAACGAGAAGCAGCCAATTAAAGGTGCAAAAGATAAAGCAGAGCCGGAGGCAATTCAAGATACTGTTTCTGATAAACAGCAGGATGGCACTGTGAGCGCTGATGAGGATGATGTCAAAGCAAAGAGGAAGAAAAAGAAACTGAGAAGGACAGAGGAACTTAAAGAGAGCAAAAAGCTAGAAAACAAGAGCCTCTTAGAGAAGAAAAATACACAGAAAAAGCAGAGGAATCCCGACAAAGGCCTAAGTAGCGCTGAGTTAGATAAGCCAATGGCTGCCTCCGCCCCAGCACAGAAGAGCTCCAGACCGTGTGCGGAGGAGAGAGGCTCCAGGCCCGCAGACTCCTCGGGGGAGGTGAGTGCGGAGGTGAGTACTGGGGCAGGGTGGAGGGGATGGCTCGATCTGATTGAAGGGCTGTAGCTTGCATCTCACACAACACACAGATGTTCAGATCAAGCTAGCACTCTTGAGTGGTCAGGAAGCTCCACAAGTAATGAAGAGGAGACGGTAAAGCCGCAGCAGACCAACCTCGTTTTCTTGCACTTCACAGATAGTGCCTTTTTTACAGATTGGAGGTCTGTGGGGACCCTGCGTCGATCAGGTTTATCGGCGCCGTTTTCCCAACAGCATCTGCTCACCTCGTGCCTCTGTGCCACATTTTGGTCATTCTTGCAGTGTTTTAAACTTTTGTTTTGTTTTTTGGCCACCCCACGCGGCATATGGAACTTCCCCAACTAGGGATCGAACCCGGGCCCCCTGCAGTGGAAGTGCGGAGCCTTGACCACTGGACCACTGGGGAGGTTAATACTGTAGGTGTTACAGTGTTTGTGATCGGTGATCTTTGATGTTGCTATCGCAAAAAAGGCTGAAAGCTCAGATAATGGCTAGCATTTTTTAGCAGTATTTTTTTTAATTAAGGTATGTACGGTTTTTTAGACATAATGCTGTTGCACACTTAATACTATAGTAAAAACATAACTTTTATATGACCTGGAAGACAAAAGAAATTGTGACTCACTTTAGTGCAATGTTCGCCTTATTTGCAGGGGTCTGGAATCGAACCCGCAGTATCTCTGAGGTGTGTCTGTGTACGAAGCTTTTCTACCATTAGGGGGATAATAGTGTATCAGAAGTAGGAAATTCTCCTCTCCCTTCTAGGTTTGTCTGGCTGGTTTAGAATTGAATTGGCATGAGACTGATGAACAGGGGGAAGATCAAACAAGTTTAATAACGCGTACACATGGAAGAGACCCAGGAAAACGGAGTAACTCGCCAAAACGGACGAAGTCCTCACCTCATGTACCGTCCTCAGCCAAAGACCAAAGAGGATGTTGAAGATGGGGAAGCAGGGGCAGCGGCCAGGCAAAGCACAGTAGACAAGGGCAGGGTGGTCACACAGATGGAAGTCCTTGCTGCTCCACTGATGTCTCTGGAGGTTTGGGAGACACCCTTACAAACGGAGATCTCCCTTACAGATGCAAATGTTTCTCACAAGAGGGCAGCTCCTACTTGGTTTTCAGAGTTTTCCCCATGCCTGCTGTTTCTTGGAAAATAAGCAGCTTAAAAGAAGTAATACGCCCAAGAGGCATACTTGGGGAGGCGAATTCTGCTCCCCTTCAAGCCTGATTAGTGAGAGGCAGTTATAAATGCTGATCATCCAGCTTTTGAACCGCCCCAGCAGTCTCCAGACTTGCTTTCTTTTGGACTGACCGCAACTAGAAAACTGGGGGCTAATTTGTGAACAAAAGTCAGGGGTTTTTAGAGGTATTCAGCTACTATGTAGCATTGTGAAGTAAAGCTTATAGCTTCCTCAGCTTATTTTATTAGCTTTTCACATCCTACTTGTATGTTCCCCCTGTTGTCTCAAGACGATACCACTTGTGGGACTTCCCTGGCGGTCCAGTGATTAAGACTCCGCTCTTCCAGTGCAGGGGGCGTGGGTTCGATTCTTGGTTGAAGAACTAAGATCCCACATGCCGCGCCGCACGGCCAAAAAAAAGAGAGACGAACATACCACTTTTTCCTTAAATAATAGCACAGAGTGCGCTAACCTTCTGAGTCTTTAAATTCTTGCAAAGATATATTTAATAGAGCTTATCTCACTATTATAAAAATAATTTTACATGTTTTAGTTTTAATAATTCCTCAAAGAGAGTGAGGAAACTTGGTGTTGGCTTTTGAATGTGATATTTTGTAAATTGTCAAGGTTGAGGGGTAGGCTTGACTGAGGAAGCATTTGATGTGAGCGCAGATGTAGTTATCAGGGGTCATGTGCACAGTGCATAAAAGGGGGACCTGATGCCAGGAACCTGTTTTCCAGTTTTCAGAATCAGTGTCAGCTCTGTCTGTTCTTGTTTTGGGTCTTACATGTGTCTTTTTCAGGAGAAAGAGACCAAAAAAAATGAACCCAAAGAAAAATACCCGAAAAAGCATGATTTGGACAAGGAAGAAAAAGGCCGAAAAGAGCCCAAGGCATTAAAGAGTGAGTGTGAATACTGACATTTGTCATTTACATGGGTCTTTCAGACAATGAGTCTAGTTCATTGTAAAGACCGACTCTCTCTTCTAAGCTGCAGGGTCATAGAGCTAGAGAATACGTTTACTGGGGAATTTAGAACCTTATGCTTTTTGTTTACCAGTTATCTTAGTTACTTACATAATAATTTATATTATTAATATAATTAACTCCCCCTCCTTCTGTTCACCTTGTTCTTTTTCCTTTTGGATATGAGGTAGAATATATATATATTTTTATTTTTATTTTATTGAAATATAGTCAACTTACAATGTTTTAGTTTCAGGTTGGGAATACATTATCTTTAGAAAGATAGGAGATTAGTTATGACAGAAAAGTAAATAAGTATCTCTTTTATAGTAGATGCTGAGGTAAACTACTGTTTAATATATTTATATATTTATTTAGCTCTGTGTCATTTGTATAAATATAATGAATGTACATTTGATCACATCAAGATATAGCTCAATTAAGGATCCATAGTGCATATTAGTACTGGAACAAGTACTTTATAAGACATTCACCATTACAGTGTTTGAATAAAACTGGATATTTTAGTTCACACACCAGAAAGTACCTGGAACACATGTTCTCGTGGAAGCGGTGATTTCTAAGAGATGGATGATTTCTTGTGGGTTTTCTCCCCAAAGCTGTGTGTAACTGAGGTAATATTAAAAGTGGGTTTGGGTTCTAGACCTCAGTTTAGACTTGGCAGTAAGCCTCCGGCTGAGGGACTCTGGGAAGGAGCAGTGGTGCTTTGATGGGTTGTGTGCAGGTGAGTATAGTGTAAAGACTGTACCTGTTCACAGCGATGTAACAGCTTTAAGCATCTTTTCTTTAGAGAGTGATTGGAGATTCAAAATATTGTAAGCTTAGAACTGGTTAATAGCTTTTTCTTCCTCCGAGTATCTTATCTGTCAGTTTCAGGTACATTTTTACTGTGAATGTTTAGTCTTAAATGACTATTCATTAAGTTCATAAGGGCACTCCAGGGAGTCTGATTTTTAGTATCCCTGAAACTAAAACCTATCTGCTTCCGATCCAGGCCTGGTAGGGTGATGTGGCTTCACGGGCCTCACTGTGTCTTCCATTTTCAATTTTCAGAGTGTTGACCGTAATCTTGCTGCTTATGTGTACCTGTGCTTATATCTGATGCTTGGCACCCAGCCTCCTGGACAGAAATAAAGCTGGGTTGTTGGGTATACTTTGGAAGTGTGCCGGAACTGGTGAACGTGAGAGTCCTTACGTTGCAGATGCTGTGGTGTGGTGGCCTTCAGCATCCTCTTCATACAGTAGCTTGGGAAAATGCCAGGATTCAGTTGCCATCAGATTTAAATACGAGAAAAAAGGACTTATCTGCAGAAAATAATGGAAAGAATGGTTAACCCTTTTATCTCTGAACATTGAATGAGATAAATTTCTAGCTGCTGTTCTGTATTTTTGTTATTGGACCAATGTTCTGTATAAATAATTAGGATGTCACCATTTAATACTCAGAGTTTAAATATGTCTGTAACAATCAACCTCAGTGCTGTCACTATACAATATTACCTTCTGCGTATGTCATTCTCTGGTGTCAGATACCTTTTTTTTTTTTGGCTGCACTGGGTCTTAGTTGCAGCACGCAGGATCTTTAGTTGTGGCATGCAGACTCTTAGTTGCGGCATGCGAGATCTAGTTCCCTGACCAGGGATCGGACCCGGGCCCCTTGCGTTGGTAGCGTGAAATCTTAACCGCTGGACCACCAGGGAAGTCCCCAGGTACTAGTTTTTAGTGAGGTATCTTTAAGGCACATAGTAGAAAACAAAATTGGTAAATTACTTAAGTTCCTTTCACTGTGATTTGGAAACAGTAAATCTTTATCGAGAGAGAGCCTTTTTTGGACTAGCTTTTTTATTGAAAATAAAAGGTTCAAGTTTGTGTTGGTAAGGATTGCACTCATATTTAATAATGCTTGCTTTTCTGCTGGCCACACCATTTTGAGCATTAACCAGAGTACCTGTACTCTTAGCAAACTGTAGTTTATCACAGGTGTTTAAGCTATTTGAAACAAGCCTGTGCAGTTCTTGAGGAAGATAAATGAGAAGTGACTTAAGAGTGCTACTGAGAAGATGTCCCTATTTAACATGAAAGAATTGAGTAAAAAAACCTATCCGCTATGTACCCAAAGTTTATAATAGAGTTTTTCTCATATCTTTAGTTAAAAGCGAGTGGATTTCCACAGGCATCAGGTGCAGTGTTGCCAGGCCACAGTCAGCGTGCTGACACCCTTACACCCCTCCCACTCTCCACCAGAAGTCCTTTTTGTACAAGGTTACTACCTTCAGGATACAACTGGAGGCAGCTGTCTCAGCAGAAGGACAGTTGGTGGTGTGACTAGGATTATTTTGAGGCTTGCTGTCTGCAGCGGCCTTTGTCAAAACTGGGAGTGGTTCAGAGCCCCAGAAGAATAACCATTTACTTTGGACGTCCTTTCTGAATATGGAGCGGCCAGTAGAAAGATGAATGGAAAGAACTTCATGGCTGTGATAGTCAACCTGACCAGACTTTCTAACCAAGGCAGATATTAGTAAGAATTAAGAAAATATCTCTTTTTTTTAACACTAACCCAGATTTTCTTTTGGTTACAACAGAAATTTGTGACTCATTTATTATCAACTTATTTTTGTCACTAGCATTTAAGGAAATCAGAAATGCATTTGATTTATTTAAATTAACTCCAGAAGAAAAAAATGATTTTCCTGAGAATAATCGGAAAAGAGAAGAAGTACCACCAGATTGTAAAGTCACAGGAGACCACAGGAGCAAGGAAAACAAGCAGCTACTTAAAGAAACGAGAAGTACGAGAGATGAGACTGATACATGGGCATATATAGCTGCAGATGGTGGTCAAGAGGTTGTGGACAGCACGCCCCAAGCGGACGAGAATTCTGGTAGGTGTGTCCGTAGTCATTCTGCGGAGCGTTCTCTGTTCTGTGCACTGAGCTGTCTCCCTCACCTTCCTCTCTGCTCCCACGGTCATTCTGATCTCAGGATGGAGTAGAAAACCATTTGAATCTCCTGAATAAATAACATTTTGTATTGAAGACTTAGATTATTCTGTGATTTCTGAATTAATCAGAAATTGATGTAGTATGCTCAGCACATTTAGAAATTATACAGATTTCTGGTTTGCTGCCTTACCTACTCTTGCCAAGCAGTCTGATGGTATATCTTACTAGATTTCTTTCAGAAAACTATCAAATACAAACTTATTTGTATTCTTCCCTTTTAACTTTGCAGTAAATAACACTTATTAAATGAGGTTAGATTGTAAGTGCTATCCTGAGGATACCGGAATTAGCTGAGATGGGGAAGGCCGTGTATAGAGTACATAGGACAGTAGCTGTGGAGAAGAGTAATAAAGGGATAGGACAGAATAAACAAAAGAGGTTAATCTGATACATTTTTGTATAACTCGTGAAACAGCTGAAGAGAAGTTCTGAAATATTTGGTATATATGGCAAAGCAGGTAGCTTGGGGGCCCTATTACTACAGAGCAACTAGGCTCTGGGATACAGACAAGACAGGCCTGTGGCACGTTTTGGAGCTTGCAGGAGACCGTTTTGGAGCTTTCAGGAGACCGGGACAGTGCGGTGGGGGTGGGGGCAGTGGGTTGCCCAGAGGGCAAATACCAAATAGCACAGCTGCTGAGATACCAAGCAATAAACACTAGGTCCAGTAGGTGTTGGTCCAGCCACCTGGGGAGCTCCTGGGTGAACCCTGAAACTATCCCCGTTCACAGAGGGCAGGGAGAGACCCAGGAAAGAGGCAGCCACCCTAGATGGGGAGGTGGCAGGCTGCACTGGCAGAGAACTTCCAGGAGGCCCATCTTGGAGGCCGCAGGATGAGTAGACCTCGCGCCCACCCAGCAGAATCTTAACAGTTTACGAAGAGGCCTTAGTTCAGTCCAGGTGGTCTTAGCAGCTTTTACTCTTTCCAGGCTGTGTCCTTGACACTGTTTCTACTGTGGGAACAGTGGGCACAACATACAGCCCAAGGACAGGGGAGGATGTGAGGGGCCCCCTCCTGGCCAGGGTGTGGGCGGTGAGCACCTCGGACCTTCTCTCACAGTGGAGTGTTGGTAAAGCCCAGAAGCTGGTTCATTGAAAGACTAATAGAATAGAGCAGCCTGGGGCACCGTTAGTTTAAGGGAAAAAAGAATGAAGACTTAAACAGTATTTCCAGGGAAAAAAGAGACGTGATTATAGATGGCATCCAGATTAAAAAGATAATTCTATGAGCATTTTCTTACCATAGATTTGAAAACTGATTGAAATGGGAAATTCCTGGAAAGATACAGTTTAACAAAACTGACCCAAAAAGAAATACAAAAATTGGATAGTCTGGGCTTCCCTGGTGGCGCAGTGGTTGAGGGTCCGCCTGCCGATGCAGGGGACGCGGGTTCGTGTCCCGGTCCGGGACGATCTCGCGTGCCACGGAAAGGCTGGGCCCGAGGGCCATGGCCGCTGGGCCTGCGCGTCTGGAGCCTGTGCTCCGCAACAGGAGGGGCCACAACAGTGAGAGGCCCGCGTACCGCCAAAAAAAAAAAATAAATAAATTGGATAGTCTTATTACTATTAAAGAATGTGAAATAGTAATTTAAAATAGTCTTACAAATTTATGCAAGAGTTCATCAAACTTAGCAGTCTTCCCGAAAGCAGGTGGGTTCAGGAAGTGAGGTACAAGCATATATGCGACTTAGAGCCATGCATGTAACGTGGAGCAAAGAAACAAAGGCTGTGCTGTTTCTGTGATGGGACGCTTTTAAATCCTTTAACTTTTTTTTTTTTTTTTGAAGTATAGTTGATTTACAGTGTTGAGTTAGTTTCAGGTGTACAGCAAAGTGGTTCAGGTATACATACATATATATTCTTTTTCAGATTCTTATCCATTATAGGTTGTTACAAGATACTGAATGTGGTTCCCTGTGCTATACAGTAGGTCCTTGTTGTTTATCTATTTTATTTTATTATTTTTTTAAATCTATTTTATATATAGTAGTTTGTATCTTTTTTTTTTTTTTTTTTGCGGTACGCGGGCCTCTCACTGTTGTGGCCTCTCCCGTTGCGGAGCACAGGCTCCGGACGCGCGGGCTCAGCGGCCACGGCTCACGGGCCCAGCTGCTCTGCGGCATGTGGGATCGTCCCGGACCAGGGCACGAACCTGTGTCCCCTGCATCGGCAGGTGGACTCTCAACCACTGCGCCACCAGGGAAACCCAGTAGTTTGTATCTTTTAATCCCAAACTCCTAATTTATCCCTCCCCTCCTTTCCCCTTTGACAACCATCAGTTTGTTTTCTATGTCTGTGAGTCTGTTTCTCTTTTGTCAGTAAGTTCATTTTTATCATTTTTTTTTAGATTCCACATATAAGTGATATCATATATGTCTTTCTCTGATTTACTTCACTTAGTATTATAATCTCTAGGCCCATCCATGTTGCTGCAAATGGCATTATTTCATTCTTTTTTATGGCTGAGTAATATTCCATTGTACATATGTACCACATTTTCTTTTTTTTTTTAACCCCACACTTGTTTAATTTTGGCTGTGTTGGGTCTTCGTTTCAGTGCGAGGGCTTTCTCTAGTTGTGGCAAGCGGGGGCCACTCTTCATCACGGTGCACGGGCCTCTCACTATCGCGGCCTCTCTTGTTGCGGAGCACAGGCTCCAGACGCGCAAGCTCAGTAGTTGTGGCTCACGGGGCCTAGTTGCTCTGTGGCATGTGGGATCTTCCCAGACCAGGGCTCGAAGCCATGTCCCCTGCATTAGCAGGCAGATTCTCAACCACTGTGCCACCAGGGCAGCCCCCATGTTTTCTTTATCCATTCATCTGTCGATGTTTAGGTTGCTTCCATGTTTTGGCTGTTGTAACTAGGGCTCCTAGGAACATAGGGGTACGTGTATTCTTTCAAATTAGAGTTTTCGTCTTTTCTGAATATATGCGCAGGAGTGGGATTGCTGGATTATATGGTAGCTCTATTTTTAGTGTTTTGTTTTTTCTATTTTTGGGCTGCTCCTGGTCTTAGTTACAGCACACGGGATCTTTGTTGCCACTTGTGGGATCTCGTTGCCGCTTGTGGGATCTTTTAGTTGCGGCATGGGGGATCTTTAGTTGCAGCACGTGGGATCTAGTTCCCTGACCAGGGATCAAACCCAGGCCTCCTGCATTGGGAGTTCGGAGTTTTACCCACTGGATCACCAGGGAAGTCCCTATTTTTAGTTTTCTGAGGAACCTCCATACTCTTCTCCATTGTGACTGCACCAGCTTACATTCCCACCAGCCGTGTAGGAGGGTTCCCTTCTCTCTACACCCTCTCCAGCGTTTATTGTTTGTAGACTTTTTGAGGATGACCATTCTGACCATTGTGTGGTGACACCTCATTGTAGTTTTGATTTGCATTTCTCTGAAAATTAGCAGTGTTGAGCATCTTTTCATGTGCCTGCTGGCCATCTGTGTTTAAATCCTTTATCTCCTACCATCAAATATTTGATGTGCTTTTCACTTTTTAAACTAGTGCGGTCATGTTGAATTATCCCCAGATCCCCTCCACTGCACTGCCCGTAGAGAATAAACGTTTTCAGCCGTGGTGTTGACGAGCCCGTGGACCAGACACATGAGGGTGGGAATGAGCGCTGGCTTCGTGCGTGCGGGGGGGTGGCTCGGAGCCCAGGGCGCTGGGGGCGTCATGGTGGCGCTTCCAGGGGGAGAAACCCAGCCCAGTGCGACATGGCCTCAGGCAGTGGCTCTTCCTAACTCACGGGTCTGGTCTCTGCGTTCAGAATGCCTGTACCTACGTGGAGGCGGGGAGCAGTGTACAGCTGCCCCTCCTGTAAGGTGGCGCAGTGCAGTTGATGCTCTGCATCTGGCCCTTCCGGATGAGGAGGGCTGAGCGTCTGTCCAAGAAGAACGGCCGAAGGAAGAAACGTTAGAGCTTCCTCTTACTGAATCCTTGATTTCTCGCTGCCTTTCAGCTTCCAAAATTCATATGTTATTATTTTACAGTTAATAGTATACCTATTCGTCTTGATGCCTTTTTGTGTGTGACCTCTAAAAGTGGATAATTCATGTTACTTCCCAAAGAAAATCAGAAATTTAACTAGAGACTCGGTTACATAGTGACGTATGTTCAAAGTGTGTGTAACATTCTGATTAGAGCACCATATATTTAATAAAACAGCATTGTATTTTTTTTATAGTCCAGCAAAATGTATCTTAATAAGGCTCTTCTGTGTTCCAGATGGCAGACAACAGATTTTGAGTTTCGGCATGGATTTGCAGTTGGAATGGATGAAATTAGAGGATTTTCAAAAACATCTTGATGGGGAAGATGAGAATTTTACAACAGCAGAAGCAATTCCAAGCAGTGAGTAGTTCTGGAATTACGGGGATCCCCTTCATGAATCTAGGTATGTAAAACCTAATTTATCTTTCCTTTCATTTTAGATTTATTGAGGGATGCTGTGAAAAACGGGGATTATATTACTGTGAAGTTTGCACTTAATTCAAGTGAAGAATATAACCTGGACCAAGAGGTAAAGTGTCTTTGTAAAAATCTCATGAAAGGAAGATGGAAAGTAACTCTTTTATTTATTTATTTATTTATTTTGAAAGTAAATCTTTTAAAATAATTCAGTTTTATTCTTTCTTTTCCTAACTATAAAAGTGATACATGTTCACTTTATAGGATTCAAACATTCTAGAAATGTATAACATAGAAAATTACAGGGCTTCCCTGGTGGCGCAGTGGTTAAGAATCCACCTGCCAATGCAGGGGACACGGGTTCGAGCCCTGGTCCAGGAAGATCCCATGTGCCGCGGAGCAACTAAGCCCGTGTGCCACAACTACTGAGCCTGCGCTCTAGAGCCTGTGAGCCACAACTACTGAGCCCGCGCTCTAGAGCCTGTGAGCCACAACTACTGAGCCCGCGAGCCTAGAGCCCGTGCTCCGCAGCAAGAGAAGCCACTGCAATGAAAAGCCCACGTGAAGCAACAAAGACCCAACACAGCCAATTATTTATTATTTTTTTAAAAATGAAAGAAAATTACAGGTCCCGTAATTCCAACCCTGTATAATGACCATTAGTTTTAGCCGTGATTTGCCTGGTTTTGTCTGTGGTTTAACCTCTGCACTTTGAGGGGAAAGTGACTCCTCGTTTTCATGTCACCATTTGTGTTTCATTGGTAGTTCCCTATTTACAACAACTGCCCATCTTTCTATTGTTTGTGTGTGTGTGTGTGTGTGTGTGTGTGTCCGCGCTGTGAGGCTTGCAGGATCTAGTTCCCTGACCAGGGATCAAACGCGTGCCCCCTGTGGTGGAAGCACAGTCTTAACCACTGAGCCACCAGGGAAATCACCCAGCTTTCTATTGTTGCTGGGTTTTTTCACACTGATTTGTAAAGATTTTAATGGAAGCATATTAACCCATTCTCTGTTTTTACATTTTTATTTTTTGAGTCTTATTGCTTGGAGGGATTTTTATTTTTAGGTAGTTACATCTGTTGATCTTTTCCTTTAAGTCTTTTGGGTGTCCTACCTTGCTTAGAAAAGATTCTTGTATTTTCTTCTTTCGTTTTCTTGCTTTAATAGTGGATTTGTTAGGTTGAATCCTTTACGACTGCAGTAAAAAGATTATTGGGATTTTCATTAAAACCACATGAAATATATAGATTATTTTAGCTCAGAATGGACATTTTGAGTCTTCCATCCAGGAATATGACAACTGTATATTCATTCCACTCTTCATTTATTCCCTTAAGCAAAGTTCTTTGGGCTTTTTTCTTCATATAGTTCTTGTATGTTTATTTTAGATGTATTCATACATATTTTATAATTTTTAAATCATTTTCCATATATATGCTGTGTACAAGAGATCCACTTCAGACTTGGGGACACATACAGACTGAAAGCGAAGGGATAGAAAAAGATATTCCATGCAAATGGAAATCATAAAGTTGGAGTAGCAATACTCATATCAGATAAACTAGACTTTAAAATAAAGATTGTTAACAATAGATAAGGAGGGGCACTACATAATGATCAAAGGATCAATCCAAGAAGAAGATATAACAGTTATAAATGTTTATGCACCCAACATAGGAGCACCTCAATGCATAAGGCAAATGCTAACAGCCATGAAAGGAGAAATTGACAGTAACACAATAATAGTAGGGAACTTTAACACCTCACTTACACCAATGGACAAATCATCCAAACAGAAAATAAATAAGGAAACACAAGCTTTAAATGACACAATAGACCAGATAGATCTAATAGATATTTATAGAACATTCCACCCAAGAGTGGCAGAATACACTTCTCAAGGGCACACGGAACATTCTTGAGGCTAGATCACAGCTTGGGTCACAGATCAAGCCTCGGAAAATTTAAGAAAATTGAAATCATATCAAGCATCTTTTCTGACCACAACGTGATGAGATTGGAAATCAGTTACAGGAAAAAAACTGTAAAAAAACACAAATTCGTGGAGGCTAAACACTGCACTATTAAATAACCAAGAGGTCACAGAAGAAATGAAAGAAGAAATTAAAAATACATAGAAACAAATGACAATGAAAACACAACGACCCAAAACCTATGGGATGCAGCAAAAGCAGTTCTAAGAGGGAAGTTTATAGCAATTCACTCTCACCTCAAGAAACAAGAAAAATCTCAAACAATCTAACCCTACACTTAAAACAACTAGAGAAAAAAGAATAAAGAAAACCCAAAGTCAGTAGAAGGAAAGAAATCATAAAGATCAGGGCAGAAATAAATAGAAACAAAGGAAACAGTAGCAAAGATCAATAAAACTAAAAGCTGGTTCTTTGAGAAGATAAACAAAATTGATAAACCCTTAGACTCATCAAGAAAAAAAGGGAGAGGACACAAATCAATAAAATTAGAAATGAAAAAGGAGAAATCACAGCTGACACCACAGAAATACAAAGGGTTATAAGAGACTACCACAAACAACTATATGCCAATAAAATGGACAACCACAAAGAAATGGACAAATTCTTGGAAAGGTACAATTTTCCAAGACTGAACCAAGAAGAATTAGAAAATATAAACCTATCACAAGTAAATGAAATTGAAACTAATTAAAAATCTTCCAACAAATAAAAGTCGAGGACCAGATGGCTTCACAGGCAAATTCTGTCAAACATTTAGAGAAGAGCTAGCACCCATCCTTCTCAAACTGCACGCGGGCTTTTCTCTAGTTGCAGCGAGTGGGGGCTACTCTTAATTGCGGTGCGCGGGCTTCTCATTGCAGTGGCTTGTCTTGTTGCAGAGCACGGGCTCTAGGCGTGTGGGCTTCAGTAGTTGTGGCACGTGGGCTCAGTAGTTGTGGCTCGCGGGCTCTAGAGCACAGGCTCAGTAGTTGTGGTGCACAGACTTAGTTGCTCTGTGGCATGTGGGATCTTACCAGACCAGGGCTCAAACCTGTGTTTCCTGCATTGGTAGGCGGATTCTTAACCACTGTGCCACCAGGGAAGTCCCCTTATTTCAATTTAAGTGAATCCTGTTGAGTCTGTCTAAAGTACTACGGCCAAGAATCATTTTTCTTATATTTGTGTTCTCTCCAATTACTCAGACACGCAAATTTTGCTAGACTTTAAGATTATAGCTAAATTAATTCATACTACTGGATTTTGGTTTTATCAAATGTTATTTAATAAATTGTTCGGTTTTCTCATATGGTGATTGTTTGAACTAGTGATCGGAAATATTTTAGCTAATAGTTACCTTTTTATCTTTTGTCAGCCTTTTGTAGTTTTATCTCTATTAAAAGAACTTTTCTTTAATTTCTCTATTTTGTTATGGACTCTCAGAAACTAACCATATCAGTGTCCTGTTTGCCACTTCTGAATTTCCTTCTGTATCCTTAGAGAACTCAAACTCTCACTTCCCAACGGTTATATTTACATAGGCCAACATTTGTCTCATCCAGAAAGCATTCATTTTAGTTTGTAACCAATAGAATGGACCTGTGTGACTTCTCACGGTCATTTCTAGCCTTCTGTCTTTGGGCCAACCAAATGAGTATAATGAATATGTGCGTTTCACCTGTTTTACCTAAAACACAGGAGACTTTTGAGGGAAGTAAGTACCTTTGCCATTTATGTGGCTCATGGTTCACTGTTCATTTTGTATCATTCAGAGTGTTGATATACCTTTAGAACTTAATAAGTGGAAGTTGTCAAATTTTTTGGTAACACATATGGAAAAATTCTAAAGATGATTAGTTTCTGATTGTTAGGGTATTTTAATGAAAAACCTAAGTACGTCGATACATAAATCAATGTATTTCAGTGATTTCGCATTGAAACATAGTAAATGAAAAAACTTAGTTCTAAAATTTTTCTGATTAAAAATTGACGTGTTTTTTCATAAACAAAACCAATACAGGATTCCAGCGGGATGACACTGGTGATGCTTGCGGCAGCTGGGGGGCAGGACGACCTGCTGAGGCTGCTTCTCAAGAAGGGGGCAAAAGTGAACGGTCGGCAGAAGAACGGGACCACTGCGCTCATCCATGCTGCCGAGAAGGTCGGCCACTCAGAAGGCTTTGGTTCGATGGTCTTGGGACCAAGACAGAGTCTGTCTCTGCAGGGAAATGTACCGGTCCTACAGTCACGTAACTTTAAATTTTCATAGTTCAGTTCATCTGTAACTTGTCATAAATGGATATGTTTTTATTGACAGTCATACTTTGTAATTGAATTTGCAAAATCATTTATCTAGTTGGAAGTGATTTATATTGAAAAAGAACTTCTGATTAAGGTATTAATATTAATTCTTAGGTCTTTTAAAAATCTTTTCCAATCTAAATTAAGTGTCCCTTTTGTTTAATAATTTAATTAAAATGTTCCCATATATTATTAAAAGATCGATATGCAGAGTTTCTTATGCTGAAACCAGTGGTTAAACTTGAGGTTGGAGTTTCCGGCAGACGGTGCGCGGCTGTTCGGGTACCTGTGCTGGGCCTGCTCCCCGCGGCCTCCAGCTTTCCCAGGACCCTGCACGGGGGAGCTGTTCATATCGTGTTCACCATCCTGCTTGGGATAGAATCTGAGTACTTTTCCTGGTGGATAAAAATCTTAAAACGTCTAGAAATATCTTAGTTGTAAAGAATTTGGGGAATTAAATTTACTTTTTTTTCTTTAACAGAACTTTTTAACGACAGTGGCTATTCTTTTGGAAGCAGGAGCTTTTGTAAACGTCCAGCAGAGCAATGGTGAGACGGCTCTAATGAAGGTAAATGCCTCCCGTGGAGCAGTCCTCCCCTCAGATGCAACATGGTCCTGCTGGGGTCTCCAGCTGCTGCTGTGCTGGGGCTGGTGTATGATGGGGACGAGACTGTCTGTGGACCTACAGGTCACAGCTGAGTGGGAGAAACAGACCTGCAAAGAGGCAGTTACTCGGTGTGATGAGCAATGTGGTGGGAATAGCACAGGGAGCTTTGAGCTTGTGTACAGTGGACACCAGGCTCAGTCGTGTGGATTTGAGCTCAGCCTTGGGATGGACCTGGCAGGTGGCTAAGCCACATCCTCAAGATGCAGGTCAGCAGGGATGAAACGTGTGAGTGGAAGGGAAGCAGGCTGTGCCGTGCGCAGACCTGGGTGTGGAGAAGAGGGATGTGCATGCGTTACTGTTTCACTGGTGACTTCATCTTCTGTGCTCAGAATTGTGGTTTGCAGACAGTGGGGTTTTTTTGTTTTAATTTATTTTTGGCTGCGTTGGGTCTTTGTTGCTGCGTGCGGGGTTTTTCTAGATGTGGCGAGCGGGGGCTGCTCTTCGTTGCAGTGTGCAGGCTTCTCACTGCCGTGGCTTCTCTAGTTGCGGAGCACGGGCTCTAGGCACGCGGGTTCAGTAGTTGCAGCACACGGGCTCAGTTGTGGCTCACGTGCTCTAGAGCGCAGGCTCAGCAGTTGTGGGGCACAGGCTTAGTTGCTCAGCGGCATGTGGGATCTTCCCGGACCAGGGCTCGAACCCGTGTCCCCTGTATTGGCAGGCGGATTCTTAACCACTGCGCCACCAGGGAAGACCCCTGCAGACAGTTTTGAGTGGAAGGTTGTTGAAGCCCCCCCTCCCTGTTTAGCAGTCTTGCATTTGCTTCTAGGGGACCCCGCCCAGTCCAGCACTTTCCTGTGGCAGCTCCAGGTTTCTGGCCTGATATGCTGTCCACACAGCAGGCTATGACCCTGTACCGTGCGTGGAGGCTGAGGCTCACTTGCCTGCTCCCTACGTGCAGCTGTGTGAGCTGCTCACCAAGAAGGTGTGTGTCTGTGGTACCTCTTCCCTACCTTCTTTCCTGAGTCAGGAAGGCAGACTGGTCAGAGCCCCCGGTTGGCGGGGGCCCTGGCCCTGAGTCTGTGCTTGACCGTGCAGTTCTTAAGGCCTGCGTCACCTGCTCCTCGGCCTCCTTCCACACTTGGGGGTTAAACCTTGCTCACTGCTGGTGTTTCTGTTTCATTTTTGATTCATGGAAATGTTTATTTTGTCCAGGAGCCCTCCTTTTGAATTTCAACTCTCCTTGTGTGTTTCTACTGAAGTATGTTTAGAGCACAGGTCGCACGTGGAAGCATGAATTTAAAACTTCCATCTTACTGAGAAATCACCAGGCACATTCTCAACAGCAGATGCTCGCACAGTCTGAAGCATGGGGGGGTGGTGTGAGACGGGGGTGTGGGGCAGGTTCTCTGCATCTGTGCCAGGCAGCTAGGGGCTAACCCTCACGGCAGCGGGGAGCCATCTGAAGGGCCAGCCTAGAGAAAGACAGAAGCAGAATAAAGGTTGGGTTTCGCTGCATTGTTTTTAATGTCCCCCGTTACAGTGCGGGGAATGGATTGGTTTGCAGACTTGTAGGGAGGTTCTTAAAATTAAGTGGGATGATAATAGTCTGCACGGAAGTAGTGACAGTGGAGACAGAAGTGGACAGACTGACCAGTCTTAAAGAGGTCAAATTCACAGGACTTAGTAATTGAAGGTGATGGTTGGTCCCCTATTTCCTAAGTTAGAGAACACGGGCAGCACAAATGGAAGATTTTTACAGGCACTGGACCTGGAAATGCTTAGGTGTTTTACACGTGGATCTTAAGCTCAGGAGAGAGGTAGGTGGGAAACTCAGATTTGGCTTTGAAAGAGGTCACCCGTTAAGGGTCGGAAAAGGCCGGAGATGGAGGAGGGCCAGGAGGGAGAGGCGTTTGACTGCGGTCTGAATGAGGCGGCCCTGTTTGTACTGCACACTGAGGAAAAGGACCACAGCACTTACGCTTCCCAGACAGTTTCCGACCCCAGTGGTTCTTTTCCCTCCCGTCACGGAGAACTTACTCCCCGCTCAGCGTGGAGAGGGTCACTGAGCAAGCACAGTCGAGTAATTATTGCTCCTTTATTCCTGACGCAGGCCTGTAAAAGGGGAAATTCAGACATCGTCCGCCTTGTCATTGAGTGCGGGGCTGATTGCAACATTCTGTCAAAGCACCAGAACAGTGCGCTGCATTTCGCAAAGCAGTGTAACAACGTGCTGGTGTATGACCTGCTGAAGAATCACTTAGAGACGTAAGTGTGGAGTGAATGTGCCCGGTGCCGATTCGGACACATAATTGGAGTGGCCTGTGTGTAACTGCTCGGAAAAAGATTGTCAAGTACAAGACCTGACGGGTCTGTGGTCTCAGAAGATGAAGAATTTTAAAAGTGGTGTATGAATTATTTTTCTGCAAGTTATTGAGGACTTAGAAACTGTCAAACTTATACTATCATCTTAAAATCTTAATTATGCTCTTAACTTGGCTCCCAAACATTTTCTTAAAACCATTTAAACTTTTTAACAGATAATTTTTTAGAGCAGGTTTTAGGTTCCGAGCGAAGTTGAGTAGAAAGTAGAGATTTCCCATATACCTCCTGCCGCCACATGTGCATACCCTCTCCAGGTGGTGTGTCCATTACAGTTGATGGACCTACAGTGACATGTGCTCATGACCTAGAGCCCCTGGTTCCCCTGAGGTTCCCCTTGGGTGTTGTCCATCCTGTGGGTTTGGACAAACGTAATGACGTGTCTCCACATCGTCGTCTCACTGCCCTAAACATCCTCTGTGTTCCACCTGTTCCTCTCTCCCAAACCCTGGAAACCACTGATACTTTTCCTGTCTTCTCCAGAATGTCATTTGGTTGGAATCATACAGTATTCGCCCTTTTCAGATTGGCTTCTTTGATAGGCATTTACGTTTTCTCCGTATCTTTACATGGCCTGATGAGCTCGTTTCCTTTTAGTACTGAATAATAATTACATTGTCTGGAAACTACCACAGTTCACGCATTCAAGTTCATGCTTTTTCAAATGAATTCTACGTCATTTTATTGGAAGTTCATATTAGCTTTTTATTGCTTATTTTGGCAACACGAGCTTCAGGAACAGTAGCTAATGCAGGTAAGGTGTTTATTGTTCATGTAACAGAGTCCTGGGTCAGCAGCCACTCTTCCCCTCTCCTCACCCACCAAACATAGGACATGACTTGGATCTTCACACCTGAAAGATGGTTATTCCCCTTCCAGATGTAGGATCCATTTTCTAAGCAGAAAATAAGGTAAATTTCAGACAGGAGACAAAAAAGGCAAAGGCCGAAAAGGGAGTGTGTGCCTGGGGACTCTGCCCACGCAGACAGCCTTCGCCCACCCGGGTGGCAGTGACCGGCGGCCAGCAAGCAGGGTGACCAACCTGCCTGGTTTGCCCAAGGCTGAGGGCTTCCTGGGACGCTGGGCTTGGTTTTACATCTGTGACGAAAGGGTTCTTGGGACTGTACACTCCTTGAAGCAGAGCATCCTGGGATGGGGTGGGTTGGTTACATTCCCAGCAGGGTCGTTTGAAAAGACTTTTGGAATTAGCAGTAATCACCTTATTTGACTGCTTGCTAAACTAAGTGCTGTAACAAGACTTTTCTGTGTGTGGCCGTTCTTGGGTTTATTTTCCGACAGAATTCTTATTTCTGATTCATTGACTCATCTGAGGAGTGTGTATGGAGCTCTGTCCGTGTGCTGGGCACTGGGCAGGGGTGGCAGCGGGGCACAGACTTGCCCACTCGGAGCCTCCAGACAGACAGGCATGTGACGTGTCAGGTGTGAGAGCTAAGAAAAAAGCAGGGAAGCAGGCGAGAGGCTGCCTTTTTTTTCCCCCTTAAGGTTGATCTGGGAAAGCCTCATTGTATTCAACAGTCTGATAACGTTGTAGCTCATGGTGCTTCCCTACACAAACGTTAACAGCGTTTACTGTACTTGTTTATTAGACTTTCAAGAGTAGCAGAAGAAACAATAAAGGATTACTTTGAAGCACGTCTTGCTCTCCTAGAACCAGTTTTCCCAATAGCATGTCATCGTCTCTGTGAGGGCCCAGACTTTTCAATGGATTTCAATTACAGGATCCCACAGAACATACCAGAAGGTAAGCCTGTGTTTTCTCTCATTTTTAAATGTGACATTATAAACTGATTTTCAGGCAGAACTCTTTATTCTTTTAATAAAACCTTAACAAATTCCATTATGTGTAATAATTATGTACAATAGTTAACAGCACTGCTGCTCTGGCAGAAAAAAAGAAACGCAGCTGATACTCACCATCCCAGGTGACCCCGAGGGGTCCACATAGCAGCGTGTTAGCACTTGTTTTAGAAGTATGCAAGTTGAGTCTTAATAATTATACTAGTTTTTATTAAAATTGACTTTTATTAAAATTTAGCTTTCAAGATGGTATGCCCAAAATCAATATTTTCCCTGAATTTTATTATCACTAATAGTCTTGCCCTTTTAAAAAGACAAAGAAAAATGAAAACGTCTTGTCCCATAGTACAGTTTAGTAGCAAGAGATGAGAACTTCAGTTCTGCTTCCTAGTTTCTGCTTAACAGCTACTTGGTAGGTAGAGACCATGGCCATGGCCCCTCCTCCAGGACACGGGTGCTCCGTATACAGAGTGGAGGAAAGGTAGGAAACGGGGTTCTGGCTTGTTTTATTTAAAAAAAACAACAACCCACCTGTTTAAAAAATACCTATTTGTTAATGGAAATTTAGTTGAAGAAAATACAGCTCTACCAGTCAAAGCCAGCCATTCACAACATCTCAGTAATAGCGAACTGTGGTCTTGACAGTCCAAGTGGACCGTCTGCACCGCCAGGCATGAGCTGGTGAGCTGAGTCCGTGAACTGGCCGGTCACCCACCTCCACACCAGTGCTTCGGTTCAGCTGGACAGTCCTGGGTTACGTATGGCTGTTTTTGCACTTGCACAATGTCTGCATCCACTAGCGGTTTTTTCCAAAGATGCCCTGTCGTCCTCAGATGTGAGATCCTGGTAGATTTTCCTGACCCTCGAGACTCAGAGTGTGGTCTCCTCTCAGAGCCCCACCCAGACCAGGACTCTCAGCCAACACCTTGGTGAGATCTTGGGTGACCTGAAAGCACTCAAGTTTGACAAACACTGACCTTGGTCTGTTGAGGGGTGTGTGGCTCTTAAGAAATGAAGAGAAACAAATTTATACTGATACCATGAAACAAGCACCAGGAACTTGATTAGGGTCCGTTGTGTCATATTCTCCGTATGGATCAAGTATTTCTCAGTCCGACTAGAGCTGACGAAGGACAACCATTCCTCTGCTGGATACCACTCACTGTGGTCGGCAGGAATAGAAACATGACCTTCGTCAAAGTGTTCTCTAATAGGATTTCACTGCAGACGGCCATCCCCACCGGCTGTCTGACGAGGTTCTACTGCCTTTTCTGCTCTCCAGTCACGGGGACACAGCCGCGTTTTCACAGTGGAGCTGAGGGGAAAACAAGAAGAGCCTCTGTCCTCCGCGGACCTTTTCTTCTCCTCTCATCCTCGGTGCTCTTTGCAGGGAAGCTGTGGCATAAAACAGAGAGCAAAACCCTATGTCAAACCTCACATAGCCTGAAAGGAGATAAAAGAGCCAGGGACCTGGTGTGCCCTTTTTTCCTGGAACCAGGACAAATTTTAAAGCCAGTCGTTCTTAGGGTTCTTTTTATGAAGTCTCCTCATTCACAAGTTTTTAACGTCATATTAAAAAACAACTCATGTATCTGTTTTATATATTATCAAAAGTAAAGTTTTTGTTCAGAGAATGAATCTTGCAGAATATTTTGCATATTCAAAAGCTTCAAATCTTACCCAAACTTTTTTTTTCCCAAAAAATAATTTTTTTTTCACATTATAAGAAAATTCAGAAAAGGCAAAATAGTATATGGAAGACAGTGGAAAATTCCTCAAACCCACACTAAGAAACCACAGTCTGCAGGTTTCGCTTCCATTGACATTTATACATTCAGCTGGAACTTTTAAATACCACTTAAAAAAAATAACTTCAGTGTAGAAAAAGCATATTTAAAAAGCCTGCTGATGAGCTGTCAGTAGCTACTCAGACTAAAAGTGAAAAGGGTTCTGTGGTCTGAAAAGCACTAGATAAACACCAGCAGGTTTTGCACCAGGAAGACCGCTCAAATCTTACAAACGAGGGTGGGGTACCGGGCCGCTTCCTTACCCACATGGGCCTCCTCCCTCAGGCTCTGCAAAGTGGCCCTGTTGGGCGGGGAATTAAAATCTCTATTTGTATCTCCCCATTTCAGGCTCCGGCATCCTGCTGTTTATTTTCCACGCAAACTTTCTGGGTAAAGAGGTCATTGCTCGCCTCTGTGGACCGTGTAGTGTACAAGCTGTCGTTTTAAATGATAAATTTCAACTCCCTGTTTTCCTGGTAAGTTTCTGTAGTTCATTACTGAGGAGTACAGCCTTCTAACCAAAAGCACAGATGACATCAATTCTTCTGTTAATTGTAGTTGTTGGAAATGGCAATCATCCATAATCATAAATTGTTTTAATTGGTATCTGTGCTTTAAATTATGTTTACCAGGTCTTGGAACTAACATTTTGAAGATAAATTCTTAGGTACAAGAAACATCCTATCTAAATATTATGCTTTTTAATGCCATTATAATTACAAATGTTCACTTAAAGGAAATTTAGGGAATTCAAAAAGAAAAGCATGCCCGTGCATGGTTCAAAAAACCGAAATATAAACACTGAATAACACTGGTGGTATTTATGCCTAGTTTAATTTTAGGTAATCACAGTATAATCTTGATTTTTATTCATTGTGAACTTTTTGTCTTACAAATTTTATTTTTGGCTGCGTTGGGTCTTCGTTGCTGTGCGTGGGCTTTTCTCTAGTTGTGGCGAGCGGGAACTCCTTTTCGTTGCGGTGCGGTGGCTTCTCTTGTTGGCAGAGCACGGGCTCTAGGCACGTGGGCTTCAGTAGTCGTGGCACACGGGCGTAGCTGCTCCGCAGCATGTGGGATCTTCCCGGACCAGGGCTCGAAGCCATGTCCCCTGCATTGGCAGGCGGATTTAACCACTGTGCCACCAGGGAAGCCCCACTGTGAACATTTTAAAATATAAATATATAATAACTAATAGTGGCTATGTAAATTCTTTAGTATTAAAAATGCCCTTGAAGAATCGTTGTGTATGTTTCCTTTGCCACATATAAAATTCTCTCCTTAGGATGAATTTAACTGGTTATGAAGATTTTTTTGGTTATGAAGATTTTTAACGTGCATGCTATATATGGCTGGATACATTCTAATGCTGAAGACTTTTTATCTATATATTGTCTTTCCAGATAAATGTTATCTCTTTAATGCAAGGGAAAAGTAAAGAAATCACAGCATGTTGTCTTATAAAGAAATTCTGACAAACTTGTATTTTCTTCTACATCAGTAGTCTTAAAGGTTTCTGCAGTCTGGCTGTGTCTAGATGGAGAAGTCTGTCTGCAGAAATGCTGATCTATCTTTTTGGTCTCTTCCCCAGGACAGTCATTTTGTTTACTCGTTCAGCCCCGCCGCAGGCCTCAATAAACTCTTTATAAGGTTGACGGAAGCGCCGTCTGCTAAGGTAAGAATCTCCTTGCATCTGCTCTCACTGCTCAGGTCGTTCCTTCAGGTCACATTATTAGAGAAGGTTTTCAGGATGTTCCTGGTGTGCCTGCCTGGGTCTGAAATGATTTCAACCCTCTTTGATATCCATGGTGTGCAGCAGTCTGGTGATGTTCTGTGCTTTTGATATTTAATTGCCAGATGTATGATCACTAGCTGGACCGGAACAGTCTGTGTAACAGTACAATTAACGTAGTAACCTAAAAACCCAATTGGACTTTTTAAAATTTATTTTATTTATTTATTTTTGGCTGCGTTGGGTCTTTGTTGCTGCGCGCAGGCTTTCTATAGTTATGGCGAGAGTTGGCACGCAGGCTTCAGTAGTTGTGGCACGTGGGCTCAGTAGTTGTGGCACGTGGGCTCAGCAGTTGTGGCGCACGGGCTTAGTTGCTCTGCGGCATGTGGGATCTTCCCGGCCCAGGGCTCTAACCCATGTCCCCTGCATTGGCAGGTGGATTCTTAACCACTGCACCACCAGGGAAATCCCTCAATTGGACTTTTTAATTAAAATAATGGTAGTCTAACAACCCACACTGATAACCAATTTGACAGTATTGCCAAAGAAGGGAAACAAGTCTTGCCCGTGTGTGCTTTTTTTCCCCTCTTCTAACAAAGGGGAACTCTTGAAATATATGCTTTTTTTTCTTTCAACAGGTTAAGTTGCTAATAGGTGCGTACAGAGTACAGCTGCAATGACCAAAGAATTGGGAGAGAGTTATTCTCAGACCTATTTCTAAACACTCTTCAAAGCAGTATGGAATTCTGGCACAGCTCACACTTCCAAATTAAAAGTTTCTTCTGTAAGCCTCTTGCATTTAAGGCCTGTCAGTCTGAGAGATGGGGCATGGTGCATCTAACATATAAAACACAGATGTAAGTATCTGTGCCAGTGTTCTGAAATCTAGATATTGTGTCCAGACTGTATGTTTTTCCACAGTGTGGAATGGTTCATATGAGGATTATTTAAGAAAATTAAAACTTTTTTTTAACTTGAAATTTTTTACTAGCCCTAGTGAATTTTTGTGTTTAAAAAAAAAAAAAATCCAGTGGGAATGTTAGCACTAAGTTAATGTGTGAGTTTGCATCCCTTGAAGTAGGACTAATCTAAGGTGGTAGGCGGGTTTGAGGGAGGAGGTCTGATCTTTCCAACGTGCCACTGACACAGATCCCGAGTAGGTGACAACTTTATATATCTGCAGGTTACCCTTTATTGTTTGAAAAGATAATAAATCAATCTGAGATATAGCAAAAAAAAAAAAACCCCAGAAACCAGACATTATGAGCATAAAAGGGGATATTACATGTGGACTTTATCTTTGTTCTTGGAATCCATCAAGTCATTTTGAACAGCCAGATCTTGTTACTTATTTTGAACACTGGGAATGCCAGCCAGGCTTTGCCACACTCTGCCTCCTGAGAAGAGTGACTGCCCACAGGTCTAATGCTTATATTCTTTCAAGAAATATTTGGCAGACTAATGAATCAAGCTGTCTGGGTTATGGAAATTTATAAAATTGTTAATTTCCAGATTAGTTTTATAATTGCATGAGTTACAATTTTAATGAAAAAATTTCAGAATGTCACATACGTCATCCCTCATCATCCATGGGGAATTGGTTCCAGGACCCCCCTCAGATACCAAGATCTGAGGATGCTCAAGTCCTTGTGTCATATTTGCATTTAACCCCTTGAGTATCACCCCATATACTTGATAACTCATGTCTGGATTAACTTACAATACCTAATACAAGGTAAATGCTATGTAAATAGTTGTAAACACAGTGTAAATTCTATGTAAAGAGTTCCTGGTGTGCAGCAAATTCAAGTTTTGCTTTTTGGAACTTGCTGGAAAATTTTTCTTCTTCCCCGGTTATTTTCCATCTGTGGTTTGTTGAGTCTGTGGATACTAAGAGCTAACCCACACACACTGTAGAGGTATTTCAGAGCACAACTGCCTTTTCCTACTTTCCTCAATAAAATACCACAATGCTGGTCTTGCTAGTTTCTTTCTGAAGTCTCAGGACTTCAAAACAAGGTGGATACGAAATGTATAGTTTAGCTAAACAATGGCTGGGATTAGACTTTTCAACGATACTGAATGCTGTACTCCTGCTGCATCTAACCTCACAGCCACGAGCTCTATTTCAGCGGTGGTGCACCCTGTCCAATACATGTAAGAGAAATGGGTTTTTAAAAAACATTCCCATCACCTCAAAAGCATGCCTAGGTAACACCTTTACAGGAGCACTAGGAATAAAACCTTGTAGAGCTGTGCAGTTTATTACAGGTCTTTTCATCTGAACTTGCTTCTCTATAGCCCTGGGGTGGGGAAATTCTGACCAGGATGATGAGGTCTTGGACTTCTCCACTTGATAAGGCAGCCAATCGCATCAGATACTTCAGTTAATGCTGCTACTTTGATATTTAAATAAGTGTGAACAATGACTGCCCTGAAAAAGCAATTCTCCAGCAGCACCTTATCAAAGGTTTGCAGATAGGCTAGTACTACCTGTGGAAAGCAAAGCCATCTCCTTGTGGCTTGTGTAGTTATACCGGGCACACAGTACAGAATGCGAGCGTCATCACCCTCTAGGCCATGGGCGGGGCCATAACTTCAAGCGGGATGCATGGCTCTTTTGATCCAGACTCACTGAAAAATCATCACTCCTCAGCTATCACTACTTTCCGGTGTATACTGAGGTAAGGACATGATGCGTAGTCGGGTTATCCAATTAATTTAACTTACTAACCATACCACCCAGATCTGGTCACCACTAATTAGTATGCTGCAGTAGAAAGCACCTTACACATCCTTTTGCCTACAATACCCAGTACCAAAGAGCAGTGCCTAGTACCTAATACCCGCCAATAAATGTTGGACTACAGTTGGATGAGGAGTTTGGATTTAGTCCAGGAATACAAGTTACTCAACTTCATACACTATCTTCTCAAGTCATTCCCATCTTAAATTCTTCAATTTGTAGAATGTATTCAGTGGAGTGTTAGGAGGTTGCAGTTTGAAGCTCAGGTGCTGCTTTTAGAATTCTACTCTGCAGGGTTACACTGAGAGCTTTCAGTTACCTTATGAGAATTTACTAGTTCATTAGTAGTAATTTACTGCTGCTGGCAAGGTTTTAGCATCCAGAACGTTGACAGCAAGACCTTTGTAAAGCATTAACCATGAAACTCCAGTGTCTTTGCATAAAAACGGGGAAAAACATAAAAGTGCAAGGAGGATGATCAGCAAAGACCAGGTAACAGTAGGACACAGATACAAGGAGAGTACCACAAGGTGATTTATAAAATGAAATAAGAATTTAGAAAAACTGGGGACTTCCCTGGTGATCCAGTGGTTGAGACTCTGCGCTTGCACTGCGGGCAGTGTGGGTTTGATCCCTGGTTGGGGAACTAAGATCCTACATGCTGTGCAGCCAAAAAAAAATGTATATAAATTTATATGTACAAGAACATATATGTAAGAATTTAGAAAAAATTAATATTTCATGCAGTTAATGTTTCATAGCATAATACAGTACAAACCCCTGAAGTTATTTTGACATCCTAAAGCTTTACTGAGTAGGATCAGAAGAAAACGGATGGAATCCACACCACTTCCCTCCATCCTCTGCTCACCTGCAGACGGTGTTCCTTTCCAACAAAATCTGGGATTTCCAGGCCTGACTGCTCCCTCCTGGTACAGAAGAGCCTTGCTACTGGGGTGGAAAATGGTAGTAACAATGAGGTTCACAATTCAGACAGGACCAAATTAAAACAAATTGGGAAACAGTCATCTGAGCTCCCAGAGAGCCAGCCCCAGGTGGAGTCTAACCCGATCAGCTCCGCTGCTCCACCGCGCAGTCTGTGCCTTGACTCATGTCCCCATTATTTAATTCCCTTGGGCCAAGCTATATGTGTTAGCGAAAACATGATTTTTCTCACTTGAACAAAGCCAAATTTCTTCTGAGTAGTTCCTTTCTTGAGGACTGACCCAAACTTCCAGGTTACATGAGGTGATAAAAGAAAACCCTCCAGTGGTTTCCATTTACTGGGGAGGGGGGGGAGGGTTGGTTGCTCTGTGACCATAACATTTGCCAGCATTAGCCAGCAAGTGTGCCAGGGGGACGGTATATAACTTAGGAAAACAACCTGGATCAAAGTGTCATAACTGCTCATGTATCCATAGACTGTTATATAAAGTAATAAATTAAAAAAATAAGATTCTTCTGGCTTGTTTCTCCTGTGTCATTAAAATCATTTCTCCCAGACCTCTCTGGTGACGCAGAGGTTAAGAATCCACCTGCCAATGCAGGGGACACGGATTCGAGCCCTGGTCCGGGAAGATCCCACATGCCGCGGAGCAACTAAGCCTGTGCGCCACAACTACTGAGCCTGCGCTCTAGAGCCCGCGAGCCACAACTACGGAGCCTGTGCACCACAACTACTGAAGCCCACGCGCCTAGAGCCTGTGCTCTGCAACGAGAAGCCACCGCAATGAGAAGCCCGCACACGGCAACAAAGAGAAGCCCCCGCTCGCCGCAACTAGAGAAAGCCCGCATGCAGCAATGAAGACCCGACGCAGCCAAAAATAATTTAAAAAAAATTTTTTTCTCCCACAAAATGACCTGAAAAGAAAAAACTAATTGTTAGAAAACAGGAAGTAATATTGCATATTTTTGTAAAGGAAGAACAAAGAGGTTTCAGTTATAAAGAAAATAATTTACTGGGCTAGAATTACTGATCAGGAAACCTAAAAAATATTCAAGACCTGAATTTGTATATTCTGCCTATAAAACCTTCTACAGCTAGTATTTCATTGTGCCTCAACCCAGAGCAGCACCACATTGTTAAGAAATGAAAATTCCTGGGCTTTTAAACCACAGACTGGGGGCCCAGCAGTCTGTGTTCTGATACAAGAGATTCTCCTGCACCTTCAAAGTATGAGAACCAACGTTTTAAATAAGATTTCTAAAAGGGGAAACTGTCAAGTTACTTCCTTCTACTAGAATTAAATATATATTTGGCATTTTATTTAACTTTCATAAAGTTAATCTCTTCCTGGAATGAACAGTTTCTTTTCACTGACCAGAAAATGAGATCTGGAATGAAAAGCAGTTATTTAACTAAAAACAAAACAAAACAACAAAAAAAACCCCGGAATACTGTTAACCAAAAGATGGCCACATGAAACCACAGCTTCACTATCACAGCACAATTCACCTATGTACATTAGGGTTTTTTTTCCTTATTCGTATATTTTGAGATTATTTCTTCAAATTTTATTTAAGTAAGGAACCTACTTAACAAAACACTTGGAAAATTTAATACCAACAAAATGTCCAAAGAATATAAAGTGATTCTCTGTAAACCTATTTCAAAGGGCAATTATAATTTCATCCGTAAAAACCAGAATTACCTGGAGAGCTTTTGAAAATAAAGCATGATAAAGTAAAAGGGGGCTGGAGGGGGCGGAGTTCCTTGGCGGCCCAGTGGTGAGGACTCAGCGCCTTCACTGCCGTGGCCTGGGTTCAAGCCCTGGTCGGGGAACTGAGATCCAATAAGCTGTGCAGCACGGCCAAAATTTAATAAAATAAACTGTTGGATCCCACCCCCCCACACACACAAACACCCACCCCTGAAGATTTTATTGTTCAGTAGAGCAAGTATGTACCTAAGAATCTGCATTTTCAACAAGTTTCCAGGTGACAGTGATGCGGATCCAGGGACCAGCTTTGAGAGCCACGACCCAACGTTAATTTTCTAGAGCTGGATAATAGCGTGAGAAACAGCTGTCACATTTTTGTGCCCATGAGTCGTCAGATACTTTGAAAAGATGACATTTCCCAAAGGTATGGTACCTATCAGTGCTTCTCACTCAGTGTGGACGCACATCCTCTGGAACCATGTTAAACTGGGCGGTCTGATTCGATGAGCCTGTGTGTACCGAGATTCTCACCTTGCGAGCAGCTCTCAGGAAAGGCTGATGCTCCTGGCTCCCAGGACCACAGCTGTAACAAGAATAGATTAGAATCACCATGTAAGGGGGTGGGGGGGTAGGGAAGAAATAAAATAATACTTTTTGCATCTATTAGGGTGACAACACACCATCATCACAGTTCTGTCATACAGATCACATAGTGTAAATGACTCTAAAGAATTTTATGTCTTTAAGAAATAATGGAAAAAACAATAAAATGGAAAAACTGTTACCCTCTAAAAAGGTGGGAAGCAGCAAAGGAGAAATGGAGCTAGTGTCCCTAGCTTGAATCTGAATTTATGATATTAAACCATTTTAAGATCACACACTTTCCAAAGGACCACAAGACTAAAATTTTAGGCTTGGAATCACTGAAAAACGAGGGATTTTTTTTTCCCTTCATACATAAGACCTGTGTAACACATCATTTCTATTCCCAGTCCAGTTTTGCCAGAAGACAAATCAATATACACATTACTACCAGTGGGGAAAGACAAGGGCAATTTGGAGCTAAAAATACCCTCCAATCTTCCTCAAAGAAAAGGGCAGTGACACTGGGAGCCGCATAAGAAGACAGGCAGAGAAGCAGAGGTTTCAACTGTGCCATGAGCTATGCAGTGTTATCCCACTGACTCTGACACGGGGACCGGGAAGAAGGACAGAGGGAGCTGCTACAACAGGTGCTGACCTGAAGGGAGACTCCAGCGTTTCCTGTCTCTCGACTTCGGTTCACCCCGGAAACCAAATTTCAGGTAGCTTCATCCATGTTTTCTTTTCTCCTAGGATTACAATAAAATCAGACTTAGCCTCTTAAAAACAAGTTTCAACGATCAATTAAAAAACACAAGCGATAACTCACTTCCTACAGTCCGTGACAGGAATCAAGTTCCCTTAAGATGCCGTTTAGTCTTTACCTCATCTGATTATGTCCATTCAGTAAGGATTTTCCTTTCATTTCCTCTAAGAACATCAACTGACTTAAAATTCAGCTAAATTTTGTTTCAGCATCAGAGGAAACACTGTTAAATCCACGACGCTGAAAGTCTCCCTCTTATTTTCCATAGGTCCTCTCGTCTGGACTGCTGGTCCCTCAGCACACCACAGCCCAAGACCCTTATAATCCAAAATCCTACATAGGATCCTGATTCCTATCCTATGTACAAAATTTTACTCTGCTTGTACCAAGGTAGGGCACACAAACGTGTCTGCTGTGCTCCATCAGAAGACGACCTGCTTACCTACCCAGACAGCAGGCACTCCAGGTTTTCTGCTGAGGTCCAGGTTTATGTTTACTGTTACCTCATGCCTACGAAATGTGTTTTGTAACATGCCTGAAATATCAGCGCAGTAATACACAATTACAACTGAGAAATAAATACCCAGCTTTGGGCTCAATATTTTTAAAGTGAGGGTACATGACCCAAAGATACTGGAAATAATTATCCTAAATTGGCAGTTTTCAAACTCATTTGGGTCTCAAATTCACCTAAGAATTGGATGAAGTATGACCCACCCCCGCCAAAAAGTATGTGCAAAAATTATGTACACAAAATTCTGCATGTGAATTAATCAGACTCATAGATTCCACTAATATGCCACAATGATCCAATAGGATCCATGGTCCCACTTTAAAAACCTTAAATATTTTTTCAAGCAAAGCATGCCATAAATCAACAAAAATTATCTCGCCTATTATTTCCATCTGCAACTAGCATTCTTACACTGGTTTTATAACTGTATCACTTATATATACTTTGCCTTTGGTAAAGTTAAGGACGGACAAGAAGAATAAATGGAACCATAAATCAAACTGGACAACTGGATTACTTAATTCTTAAAGACACAATGACACCAGGTCTACTAAAAATTGTAATGGTCTTCTCAACTTTTCAAAAATGTGAACCTGAAAGTTTTACAAAGCACTAACTACGCTGAAACCTAGGAAGGTAATCTCCAGAACTGAGGAACTTCTAGTTGCCAAGAGTCTTTAAAAGGGTAGCTTATCTTAATCCTTTAATAGTAAAAAACAATCACTAGAGTTCTGTTTAAAGAGGTGGTACTATAACTAAGGGGCCAGGTTTATTGTGCACTGGGTTGTAACCAACTCTAATAAGACAGTTACGGATGTGCTGATACACACCCATTCAGTGATGCTCGTAATATGGAGTTAAGAATCTGGGAAGGCCTAGAAAGTTGATGCACTTTCCTATTTTCTGATCCTCAAGAACACCCAAATATGAAAATCAACCAACAACTGCATTTAAAGAAAAGGTTTTCTTTTTTTTTTTTTTGGCTGTGCCACACAGCTTGCAGGACCTTAATTCCCCGATCAGGGATCGAACCCAGGCCCGACAGTAAAAGTGCCAAGTCCTAGCCAATGGACTGCCAGGGAATTCCTTAAGAAAAGGACTTCAACTGAAATCTTAAGCCATAACTGTAAAAAATCTATGTGGCAAAAGTAGTCTGTTTTAAATTAATTTTAGGATAAAACTGAGTAAGAACTGTGTGAGTTAATGTTTGATTTTACCCTCTCATGCCAACACATCTGAAATAGTTGGTAAAAATGAAAAAAGAAAAGGCTCCTCCAACCACACCCTGAGACTTTTTTCATATAGTCAGAAACGTGAACGGCCAATACCACAGGCACTTTTCTGATGACTTTTCTGAAAGAATAAAACATTAAAACTACAGAAGGCACATTCTTAATGGTCAACTACGTACCAATGTACCTAATATCTCATTTTCCACTGAGTACACAAGTCAATCATTAACAAACTACATAGTCTGTATCATGTAATATAAATTATATATAAGTAACAGAAGTACACTCTAAGAAATAACTATGAAAGATAAATACTACATAATTCAACAAGTATGGAGGCTGAGGAATACTCTACAAAAGCTCTTCCAATTACAACACATGAATTGTAAAAACCCAAGAAACAGGATTTTAATAATGACTCAAATTGAAAAATACCTTGCCAGAAATCAGCCTAAAAGGTAATGATCTCCTCTGGAGCAGACTCCCGTGATATCGAACCATAAAGGAACCACATTCTTTATTAGCTTGTTCTGCAGCAGGGCCTCCTTCTGAGAAACAAGTTCTGAAATTTGTAGGTATGGGGGAGGGGACGTCCACATGATCAAAGTCACCATCCGAGATCTTTCAACACACAACAGTGTTCACAACTGAATGTGACCCTCTGCCTTGACGGCAAAGACACAGACCACAATAGCGGCTGCTAAAATAATAAATAAACCAAATGCTATTACTACAGGCAATTCACAACAGCCAAAATATGCAGTATACTTTGCACTGGAATAATTTTACTTTTCTGTTACCCAACAGATTCTCTTTAAGCAACAAAGAATATAGAGAAATAGTTTGTGACTAAGAGAACAATACATCAAAAAGATTAAGGCCAAAAATTCAAGTCATCATTTCCCAAGGAAACTTGAAAAAATACCCATGAAAGCTGTAAACCTGTAAAACCCATGCTAATACAACTACAAGTTCTTCCTGCTTTTTGATGTAATACAATGTAATACAACTTAAACTGATGAACAAATAAGAAAATATCGGGGCTTCCCTGGTGGCGCAGTGGTTAAGAATCCGCCTGCCAATGCAGGATACACGGGTTCAAGCCCTGGTCCAGGAAGATCCCACATGCCACGGAGCAACTAAGCCCATGTGTGCCACAACTACTGAGCCTGAGCTCTGGAGCCCGCGAGCCACAGCTACTGAAGCCCGCGTGCCTAGAGCCCATGCTCCACAACAAGAGAAGCCACTGCAATGAGAAGCCTGCGCACCACAACGAAGAGTAGCCCCCGCTCGCCCCAACTTGAGAAAGCCGCGCACAGCAACAAAGACCCAAGCCATAAATAAATAAATAAAAATTTAAAAAATATATATATACTTCCAATCAACTTAATTAATTAGAAGGCAGACACATTTTCTCAACATGTTTAATTTTCACATGACTCTTTTGGGTTGAAAATTTGCAATAAAAATAACAAACTAAGGCTTTGATTTTCTATCAAATCCATGGATTTTCCACCCAAGTTATCGCAAGTTGCCAGATATCACAAGTTCAATTATGTAATAAATAACTTCCGTCTTTCAGCTGGTATTATACAAAAATCCACAATATGAACATTCAATTTTGGATTCCCAATATTATCTGGCTTTTCAGAATTCTAATAAAGCTACCTAATCTTTTTAAAAAAATATCATAGGTTATACATAGATCGGTGAGTCTTACATCAGCCGGTAATGAAACCACACAACCTAGTTATAAACAGCAATTAAGAGCATGGTGACTAAGAGAAGGGCAAATGTACTTCACAAGAAAAGGTCTCTGAATGGCCAAAAGTATATGAAAAGGTATTCGACATCAGAAGGTACAGAGAAATGTAAATTAAACCACAGTGATATGCCTCCACACACAATAATGGCGAAGACTGACATGACTGACAACACTGACGCTGGCAAGGATCCATCACTGCTCGAGGGGTACGAGGCCGAGCTGACTATGGAAAACTGCTTGGCTGTTTCTAAGAAACATACACATACCTACACTCAGCAACTCCACTCCTAGATATTTTCCCCATGAAAAATGAAAAGTGTGATTTGTAGAAGAATGTTCATAGCAGATTTATTCTTAATAACCCCAAACTGGAAACTGCTCCAAGAATATATCAACAGGAGACTCAACAGAGTGTGGCATATTCACTCAGTGGTAATAAGACACATGCAACAACATATGTGAATCTCAAAAACACTATGTCCAGTGAAAAAGGCCAGAGGCAAAAGTGTATACATTGTAAGATTCCATTAGTATGAAGTTCAGAAACGAAAACTAACATATGATCAAAACAGACAAACTGTTGCCCCTGACACAGAATGGATGGACTGGAAAAGAGCACACAAGTTCCGAAGTTTATGAAAACTGAGGCTGTCAGTTTGTTTTGCCAAACAAAACTCACAAATTTTGCGTAACAGGCAAGTCCAAATTTTTAAAACGCAAAATTTTAAGTATTTTTAAAGAATCAGAAAAGAATTTATTTTAAAGTTCACGTAGCAACTCAAAATTAAGCAATAAGTACTTAGGGCTTCCCTGGTGGAGCAGTGGTTAAGAATCTGCCTGCCAATGCAGGGGACACAGGTTCGAGCCCTGGTCCAGGAAGATCCCACATGCCGCAGAGCAACTAAGCCCATGCGCCACAACTACTGAAGCCCGCGAGCCTAGAGCCCGTGCTCCGCAACAAGAGAAGCCACCGCAATGAGAAGCCCGCGCACCACAACAAAGAGTAGCCACCGCTCGCCGCAACTAGAGACAGCCTGCACAGCAATGAAGACCCAAGGCAGCCAAAAATAAATTAATTTTTTTTTAAAAAGAAATAAGTATGTAAGATAAGGTCATGTTCAAGTAAAGAGGTAAGAATCATCTATCACTGATAAATATTACGTAACACTGAAATCTGGAAAATACTGAAGAAACAAATCAAAGAATGAAACTTTTTCTGTTTTAGGCACAAGGCACATTTATTTTTTTAAAGTGTCTTCAGCTTTGGGATTTCACTGTTGGTCCAATGGTTAAGACTCTGTGCTTCCACTGCATGGGGGCACGGGTTCAATCCCTGGTCAGGGAAATAAGATCCCACATGCTGCACGGTGCAGGAAAAAAAAAAAAAATTCAGCTTTATTGAGGGCAACTAAAATTTTCAGGAGAATAATTTACTGATACTACATGCCATCCTTCGCCTCAAAGGTCATAAATAACATTTACTGTAGTTATCAACATAAAGTTCAGCAAAGACTCATATAAAATCTAATAAAGTACAAATTGATAATTTTATGAAACATAATTAGTGCCTCTAAGAAAAGTTAACATTAACTCAGTTTCAAAGGCCCAGACCTGTATCTATTTGCCATATCTGCAAGGCAACTGTGATGAGAGAAAAAAGGCCTTGGAAGTGAAAGATACCACTTAAAATTTTCAAACTGAATTTTGTCCCCAAATTCCTACGAAGGCATTTCAAGTTAAACAAACAAACAAACAGAAAGTAAAACTGTTCAAAAGGAAAAAACCCAGCAGCGTTAACATCTTGCGATCACCTAAGATTTCTCAAGTGCCCTGCCCAAAAGAGTCAAAGAAAACCTGCCTCTGTGGTCGCATAATGAGGTTAAGTTTTAAAAACAAGTTCAACTATATCAACAAAAACTGCATTTTTAGTTCAAGATGACATGATCATTATGAACTTACATGTTCAGCGTCCACGGTTTTCTGTAAAAGTTCAATATTCCAAGTAAATTATTGCCACATCAAAGAATCCCACAGTAGTTATTTCACGAATTAACCATGTTCATATATAATGAAAAGGAACTAGAATGAACTACCAAATGATAATTTGATAATTATCAGATTTTTGATAATAAGTTTATTTTTCAACATATACTTAAAACCACTTAAAAACAGCATCTACTGTTACTTACTTTGAAGATACCATGTAAATCAACAAACTAGGAAAAATATTACTGGCAGAATCCATTATGCGTTCATATGCAGTAAATAACATCACAATGTTGTACTGGGGAGAAACTACTCAAACACCAAACAAGTTTAATGTGAATTGTGGTGAGCTGATCATCTATTCAGATGTACTTAAATACAGGGTAAAAAACAGGTGCTGCGCTATGTCAGTGGGGAGGCCAGGATGCTCTTTTGCCCTGGGCACCTTCTACCAAGCCCTCCTTGCTGGGAACTGCTTCTGAGTTAGTGTGTCCCTAAATGGTATTTACATGAAAATACACTGAGGTGGTTAAACATTTTAATGCTTTGTTCTGAACACAAGATGCCAACATTTCATCTAAAAAAAGGGACTGAAAAGTCTAAAAACGGAAGGGAGAGTTTAAAACAAAATCTTGTCATATATTTAAAATGCACAGAATGTCCTGGTTACTGATTACCAGAGTTTGAGAAATTACTAAGACTGTGCAAACCAGGCATAAAAACCCCATAAAATACAGTCATAAATCTCACTTAACTTTTTGTGACTCTACATCATTTGAACATGCAACACACCCGCCTCAGCAAAGCTCAGAGGCTGCCCCCTGTCCCACTGCTCGGCCGGGGACCCCGAGCCCCCTCCTCAAAGACAGACAGGACCTCCCAAGTGGTGTGGGTGCCTCAGAGCCCCCTCGACTCCCTTTTTTAGACCATATATGCTACTTCCCGCTTTCAGTCACCATGAAGGCTTACGAGAACACTCAACTTTGACAAAAAACTGTGTGATATTAAAAAATCTCACTTTGACTTAACTCCAGTGTGACCCTGGAAAAGCTGCCTGTTCACAGATTCAACAAAATGCAGCGAGCACGTGCAATGAGAGCCCCTATGCCTTAAGGAATTCACAGCAGCATCCCTCAATACGGTGGTTCAGAATCACTGAATTCTAACAGAAAAAAATGGAATTCAACTGAAACTGTTCACATTACTAATGCATGAGCACTCCTACTGCAGTAAAGCAAAAAAGAGTAGGCAGGCGTTTCAACAGACTCCCCAGAAATCAGTCTGGAATCAAAGGCACAAAATACAGAAGAGCCTGCGTGCAGCAACAAAGACCCAACACAGCCAAATATAGAAAGGAAGGAAGGAAGGAAGGAGGGAAGGAGGGAGGGAGGGAGGGAGGGAGGGAGGGAGGGAGGGAGGGAGGGAGGAAGCGAGCTGAAATAACTCTGGAGTTTTGACCACTATAAATTTGTGTGTGTGTGATCATCTAGCTATATCCAAATGACTGAAAAATAGGAAACTTAAATGGTATCTAGGTTGAAAATCAGACTCAAGTTTCTCCTTCCGTTTCCTGGCTACAGTTCAGTGGGGCCCATAGGTAACCTCCCTGTGTGTCTCAGGGGGCACCTGCCCCAAGTTGCCCTGAGCATTAAACAGACACCTTTTATTTATGACCATCAATGCGGTGCCCATCTACTCTCCCTCCTCTTCCATATCCCGGTCATTAATAGCCTTGGTGGACCAAGCCCAGCTACCGTCCACCCCTCTGGACTGGTCTGAATGGTCTGCCTGCCCCCTGGGGTCTCCTACAGTCAAGTCCCCGGGGTCGCATCACTGCCCAGCCCAAGCCTTTCCTACGGCTTCTCGTTTCATCAAGTGAGCCTTGTGGCCTTGGCACATGCTGCTCTAGTCTTGTGTTCTCAATGGGCCAGAACGGCCCCAAGAGGGAGCAAATGAGTTAGATGGCAAAAACCTTAACTCTTTTTTTTTTTGTGTAAAGCACAATACAGTATATAAACAGCTATTTGTGGTGCTGAAGTTTCACTGAATGGGAGGGTTGGCGGTCTCAATCACACAAAAATGGGATAAAAAGAGGGCTGAGAACATCCTTGGGCTGGTTCACTCCATTCCTGCCACAATCCCTTCCTTGCTAAATGGTACGCCCTCAGCTTGGATTGGGCTCTCCTTCAAGTCCAACTTTCCAAGTCTCCTCCTCCTGTCACTCACATCAGCTCAGAAGCCACCTCCTGCCCGGGGAGGCCTCCCCGACCGTCCGAGCTAAAATGGACAAATCTGTCTCCCCCGCCCAGTGATGTGCACTCCCGGCTGTGTCTACGGCCCTGGCCCAGCCACACCACGTGCTGGAGAACACTGCTCACCTGCTCTAATACCCACGACACATGAGGAAACAAAACAACCTTTCCTCTCTGGTCACACCTTGGAGAGAGAACACTTCACAATGACAATGGATACTGGAAAAAGTGACCTGTGACTAAGGCGATTCCAATTTTTCAAACAGCAAACTGTACTCATTCAGTCCTTGGGTGTACAAAGTACACATAATTACTACTATCTTAAGAGACAGAAACTTTTTAATTAAAAGAATCATTTCATTTTTTTATGAAGTGTTCAAATTTATATAATAATTCACTGAATAACAAACCATAAATCTTTGGGAATGAACACAAGTGTTTTTTAATATTTTATTAATTCTAGGTAAAGCTAACTTAAAATACAGCTTAGAGACTCCCCTTTTTGGTGTGTAAATGAAGTATCTCCCCCTCCAGTATTTCCAAGTAATACAAGATTTAAAATTCAAAGTGAAATTTTAATATGAACAGCAAAGGGGAGGGGAAGGATTTTTCTAAAAGAAAGACTTTTCGATTCTTCCTATTCTTGATATTTAAGAAAGGAACTTCAAGTCAGGCACACCAATGTTAACAATATTCATTCCCATCGCTGAAGAACTGTAGAATTTTTTTTAAATGAAGATTTCTGAATTTGAGTCAAACGCCCTCCTCTATCACAAAGAATACACTGAGCCATTATTAAACTCACGCGGTACCTCTAGTAAGGGAAACTGTTAATATTCACCACGTCATCTAAAACTCTAACATACAGAGAACTCTCCCCAGGACATTAACACAGTTTATTTAATGAAATAGGCATCTACTTATGTAACCTAATATTTAAAACACAAGAATTCTTGCAATTCTCATTAGCCAACTTTAGACTTCTTCAAGGCTCTCCCCAGTTCACTTGTGTAATTTCTCTTCCTAAACTTTTACTACTACCTGCAATGATGCCATCAGTTCTTATCCACATCTGACCTTTACTGACTTTATGCCCTTGGCTGGGGACCGGCGGGAATAACGTTAAGTTCTCACTGTCCACAGTAAGGACAGGCAGCACAGCATCTAAAAAACATTAAAGGGGCTTCCCTGGTGGCGCAGTGGATAAGAATCCGCCTGCCAATGCAGGGGACACGGGTTCGAGCCCTGGTCCGGGAAGATCCCACATGCTGCAGAGCAACTGGGCCCATGTGCCACAACTACTGAGCCTGCACTCTAGAACCCACGAGCCACAACTACTGAGGCCACATGCCACAACTACTGAGCCCACGCGCCTAGAGCCCATGCTCAGCAACAAGAGAAGCCACCGCGATGAGAAGCCCGCGCACAACGAAGAGCAGCCCCCGCTCGCCGCAACTAGAGAAAGCCTGCGCACAGCAACGAAGACCCAACGCAGCCAAAAATAAATTTTAAAAATAAAAAACATTAAAAAATAATAAATAAAAAACATTAAAAACACACATACCCAATGACCAAGTGATTCAACTAGTAGAAACTTTACACAATAGACATATTCACACACATGCTCTATCTCATGTATCCAACAACATGCTATAAAGCATATAACAGAGAAAAATGAAGTATCAATGAAACACTGTCCCCAAAAGATCTAGTAAACATACCTAACAATGACCTACCAGTAAGTATAAGAAGAGAGAGGGATCTCTCTCATACTCACTGAATTAGGACAATATCCAAAACAGAATATTGTGAGGCAAATGGTAAAGTGTATACAGTGTGCTTACATATGTATTAAGAATGTATACAAATATGCCTGGGAATGCACAGAAACTTCCAGAAGGATACATAAGAAATTAGTAACCACAGCTGACCCTGGAGAGAGAAGCTGGGTGATGCGTAGACAGCACGAAGAAATTTTCACTGTGTACCATCTTTCATTTCCACGTTTGTGTACCAGATGCATATTATTCAAAAAATTCAAAAATATATTGAATTAGTTTACGCCATCAATAGTATTTGAAGGCTAGTTGATTTTTATTAGATGTTAATGCTTCCTAAAATACAATGGTGTGCAAAGGATTATTTCTAGATCTCCAAGAAGGGCTTGAATGAGGCTACAGTACAGGGCCTATTTAGGTTAACTTTTAAACTTGAGGAATAAGAAAATAGGGGTTAATCCACCCCTGGTTTCCACATTGCTTCATGCTGGCCATTAACCAAGTATGAATAAAATGAGTAATTTGTATTAAATGCCCATTTCTATAAAATGCTTTTGTCTGTAATTAATGAATGCATTGGCAGTATTCTATAAAGCCTTAAAGGCTTCCAATATGAGACTCAGTCCACCAAAAGTTTCAAGGTTGACCTAAACAGCCATCTACAGATGTGTAAAGGGTGTACCAGCCCCCTAACCTCTATAATTTTTGCACTGGTGAACTATTTGTTTCATACTTTCATTCATCAACTGGTGCTTACTTTGTTGATGACAATCAGATTCTTGAGCCAAGACCATTTCCTAAGCAGAATGATTTTACATAGGCAGCACCCTTTCCAGACGTCAAAGGACCTGAAGACCTCAATCCTGACCTTGCTGCTCTGTTCTTACAGGTTGGTAGCACCAAAATTACCTGCCTTGGGGTTCAAAACCAGTCATTCTTGCCTACTTTCTTCCACGTAACCTCCCCAACATTCAATTAACCACCCATATTCTGACCAATTTTATAATTCACCGATACATCTTGATTCCTACTCTTCTTCTCCAATCCTTTTCCAGATCTCAACTGGTTGTCCTGCCTGCAGTCTGAGTACAAAGCCATCCTTCCACGATTAATCTAGTTAACATTTATGAAATACAGATCTCAGGACCCTCACTCTCTTGCCAAAAATCTACTAGTGGTTCTTTATCATGGAGTAAGAGCTGACTAGTTTTCCAGTCTCATTTTCGCTAACTTGTTGCTTCCTACACCTTTATTAGCCCCCAGCCTTTGTTCATCATGGGCCCTCTCTGATACCGCCTGCTCCTAAAACAAGACGTAACTCATCCTGGAGATGCCACTTGGACACCTCTACCTCCCCAAACCCTTGGACACGCTCATTCAGTAATTCTCCCCTTGTGTTCTGAAGGGTCCTCTAACCCTCCTACCCTAAGCAACAACGTTCCCTCTCATTCATCCTTTGCAAATCCTTCCCAATTATCTTATTTCCATTTCTCTTCTCCAAACTCCCTGTAACAATTTTGGACAACAGGTTCCGTGTGTAATACATCAAGTCTCCAAGTATACCCAGCTCTGCCACTGAACTGTGCACACAGCAGGTGATGTTTTAAAACGGGTAATGGGATACTAGGTAACCTACTCCAATAAGCCCATCACAACAAAAGACATTCTTTTCTGATAACAAGATTCCAAGACTTATTCTATATTCACACGTGCTTTCTTGAATTTTTCCTTTCTTCTATCTGCTTCCCAATTCATGCAGACGTAACACAAGCCTCAAGTTGATTATTAAAAGGTGCTACCCTGCTGGTGTTCACCCCCCTTTCCTGCACTGTCCTCTAGTTACTGTGCTGGATTCTAACCGAGAGAGTCAAAGGTGCTCAAGAACAGAAGCACCTCGTGTCTACCCCACACTGGCTGCCTTGGTCTTAAAAGAAGCAAATACTTTCTGAATGTAGCTGATAGACCTTCTTCAGAATCAGTGATTCAGAATCACCAGCGACTTTCAGCGTATACTAACCTAGGCTCTTTCCAAATATAACAATAATATATTCCCTTACAATTCATTCGTGGGCCCTATACATTTTTAAAAAATCATTTTATTTTATTGAAAAATACAGTATTAAGTTATCATAGGACAGCAACAAAATGTGTACATTAAATTAGCATTTTAATACCTATGTTATTTTTAATGATGTGATAAAATTCCTTTTAAAAAAGCAACACTCATTGTAGCACTAGCACCCATGCTGCCTGAGTGTATGTGTGCTCACAGACCGTCCAAAGGAAAAGAACTATTTAGGGACAAACAGGAAAAATATTGTAGTTATCTGTCACAACGAATCCTCCAGTGTTCATTCAATGGTAATCTCACCGAGAACACATACGATCCAGAAAAGCACTGGAGCTGAAGGGGCCCAGTGTGTCGCCACCACTGTTCTACCAGGGACAGCTCAGGTGGAAGCAGAAAAGGGAGGCCTCCAGAGGGGAGTCTGGGGTGAGGAGGGAGCCACATAAAGACGGTGATGAAGAATAATGGAAACTGAGGAAATGGTAAAGATAAAGGATGCTGGGGAAAAATTTATGGAAAACTTATATCGTTCAAACACCTAATAAATTGGTCTTAAAAACCAATTCTTTCTACACTATTAAGTATATAGAAAATTTAACCATGGCTCAAATAAATGTATTAAAATATATTTGTATTTCAAATACTACATATTAGCTTATAGAAAAAATTAATTGAAAGTCTGTCTAGGGCTTCCCTGGTGGCGCAGTGGTTGAGAGTCCACCTGCCGATGCAGGGGACGTGGGTTCGTGCCCGGGTCCGGGAAGATCCCACATGCCGCGGAGCGGCTGGGCCCGTGAGCCATGGCCGCTGAGCCTGCACGTCCAAAGCCTGCGCTCTGCAACGGGAGAGGCCACAGCAGTGAGAGGCCCGCGTACCGCAAAAGAAGAAAAAAAAAAAGTCTGTCTAACTCGGCCTGGTTACACTTATCTGACCTCCAATAGAAGTCAGACAATATATATACAACTGTAACATGCTGATTATTAACCAAAATGGCACCATAATGTAAACCAGAAAAACTTTCCAGACCTTTCCAAATATTGCATTATACATTTATCTCCCAACTTTTCAGCAGCTATGAGGTCAAGGAGAGAAAAAAATCTCAAAACAGAAAACTGCTTCTTGCAGGTCCCCAGACGATGGAAACCCCACGCTTCCTAACTTGCACACATTAATTTGTATTCACTGTAAAATATCTAGTGAGGAGACTTACAAGAATATACTATGTTTAGCAAACGAAAGGCAAAAACCAAAATGCAGGAACTAAGTACTATCTATGATATAATTAAGAAAAGGGTTAACCTATGTTCTAGAAACATTTTAAAGGCAATCCAGAAAAGCAAACAATGCCTATTTCATAAGTAATTTTTAAAATCCTTCCAATCCACCCAACTGAACAGTAATAAATGTTAAGCAAAAGACCACAATAATGGAAGCAAACAAGTAAAAACAGGATGGGTGAAAGGGAGCCGGGAGCCTTAAGGACCCCTCAGAGTACGGAAAAATTACACACACTTGAATAGAAATTAACAACACAAAAGACCGAAAAAGAGAAAAGTTTCTTCAAACTATGTATTACATGCTTTTCTGCCTTCGGTTCACACTCAATTAGAAAATACCTGACTCTCCTGGAGAGAACACTTTATAAACTGCTTCCATTTCCCCCCAATGCCTGGGGGTCCGGTCCTCCAACACCAAGCTCCAGTGTGCAGCTCAGCCAATACACAAAACATGCCCTGAGAGCTCTTAAGTTGAAAGATGTTAAGAGCCCCTTGAGCACTGTTCCAGTTGTGAGACGCTTGTCCTTCATACCACCAACCCCACCTCCCCTCCCCTCTATCCAACCCAAATCACTCCCTTTACTTTTGCTCTCCTTTCTCCTCATACTTTCTTCTTAGACATATTTCTATGGAGACACATGTAAGGGTACGTACGTACTCTCCCAAATTCTATTAAACACTGGGCCTCCCTCACATTCTCTGCTGGCTCTTCTTGCTCTGAGTCTCCACTATGATGACAGCTGTCTAAGAACTTGCATTTCTCCCCCTGGTTTCTCTCACCACTCACTTGACTTCAAGCACACAGTATGCAGGGACCAATTCCACTTTCTTCATTATGCACAGGCTGAGACAAAAATTGCTCAATAACCGTCTACTGAATGAATAAGCAATCTGGGATTCTTGTCCACACACATTAGCTGGTACTGAAAACTCAAATCTATGCCATTACTCCCTATGTTCCTCCTGGATTTTTCCTCAGACCAGCTCAAGACATGCAAGTGCCAACTGTGCTAAGATACTGGGAACACTGATGAAAGATGAATAAAATGCACGCAGGACACAAAGGAGTGTCATACACTGAGAAAGCGACAGGAATGAGGAGGGGTGGCATCTAGCTCTGTGGGATTGGAAATGCTCTTCCTTAAGGGACCTTGGGAGACAGAGGAGACACCTCAGTGCTCACTGAGCAACAGACAGAAGGTCAGTGGGGTTGGAAACACACACTGAGAGCACATCCAGTAAAGCCCTGTGGCCTATGAGACCAGCTGGGATTTAATTCAGACGGGAAGTATTGCATTTGAAACAGCAGAGGGACTTTTCAGAAGGAAGCGCAAGATACTACGTGCAGAATAAGTCCAAGAGCGACAGTAAAAGCAGGACCAGATAAGAGGGTCTTGTAGTCACCTTCTGTGATAGATGACAGGGCCTTGAGAGGTCACTGTTTACCAGGTACAGAAGCTTTATACAGTTTTTAAAACCCCGACAAACCACTGTAGTAACTCAAAACCAAAATATTACAAAACCCAGCAGACATACGTTCCCTCTCCTTAGAGCAGCTACACCCACCCCCAGTCCTGAACACTTACCTTCCGTGTCTCAGCGAAGGGCATCACCACCAGCCCAGCACCCAAACCAGACGCTACAAGGCTACCCTGCATCTCCCTCTCCCACCAAATCACTACAGTCGCCCTCAGTATTTGCAGGGTACTGGTTCCAGGACCCCCTCAGATACCAAAACCCAAGGATGTCCAAGTCTCTTCTATAAAACGGCACAGGATCTGAATATAAACTGTGCGCACCCTCCTATGCATTACGTGTCTTCGGATCACTTACGGTACCAAACGCAATGGAAATGTTATATAAACAGCTGCCTGTGGCAAATTCAGGGCTGCTTTTCGGAACTTTCTGGAATTCCCCTCCTCCCCTCCAAATTTTCAATCGACTGCTAGTTGAACCCGTGGATACAGAACCCAGGGACACAAGGGCGATTGTGGTCTGTTAAACATGCTCTACATGTGACATGGCTCTGTCTGGAATCTGAACCACCCTCACAGATACCAAAGATCCTTCCCAGCAGCGTGTGCAGCTGGGGGCGGGGGCTAGGGAGTGCACCAGTGGTCTGTGTGGTCTACCGGCTCTCTATTTACGACCCAGCCACTCCTGCGCTCAGAACTGTCGCGACTCCCACTCCCTCACCTTCTCGGTGAAGTCCAGACTCCACAGCTTGGAGCCACCTTCACTTCCCGGCTCTTACCTGCTCACTGACGCCCCAGCCTCGTCCTCACCACCCCACAGCCCTCCCTCACGCTCCCGCCTAAAAACCTACAATGGGCAAGTACTTACTCACCTTCAAGACTCGCTCAAAAGTGATCATCTTAGTGAAATCTTCCCAGCGTGAGTGGATATTCGCTTCTGGGTTTTCAGAGTATTTCCCAGTTGCTTCATTACTACCACCTGGTCTAAAGGTTTGATTACAGCTCTACATATATCCATGAACTCCAAATCCCAAGAGGGCAGGTGCCATATTTTGTTCATTTTTGTATTCCAGTTAGTAAATACAGAGTCTGTCCTACAGTTGGTGTCATTCATTCATTCACTAAACAAGCATTTAATAAGGACTTGCTAGGAAATGAGGATAAATCACTAAATGATGGATAAGGTCCCTACTTTCTCACAGCTGACATCCTGGATTAAATTAAGTAAATAAATGAAGACGAAAATTTCACACAAAGTTTTAGGAGAAATCCTGTATGACAATAAAGCTTCTTTAGGACTTGCAATATTAAATATTTTATGAAGAGAGTATCATAGAAAATAAAAGAAAAGCTACAAAATGCAGGGAGTAAAATGCAGACAATGTGTACAACTACTTCTTGAGAACTGGGAGCTCTGCCCCATCGGCCACTCCCATACAAAACACCAGCTAATCACCCCACAGGAAAGCAATCTCACCGACACCTCATGGTGAGCATATACTTAGCAAACCCTAAAGTTCAACCTCAAGTTATTCATTTTAAAAGATTAAAAATAAACAGATTCGGGGGCTTCCCTGGTGGCGCAGTGGTTGAGAGTCCACCTGCCGATGCAGGGGACACGGGTTCGTGCCCCGGTCCGGGAGGATCCCACATGCCGCGGAGCAGCTAGGCCCGTGAGCCATGGCCGCTGAGCCTGCGCTCCGCAACGGGAGAGGCCACGGCAGTGAGAGGCCCGCGTAACGCAAAAAAAAAAAACAAAACAGAACAGATTCGTAATTACAGACCATGTAACAAGATTAGGGGATTAAAATCATGTAAGGAAAAGAATAAAAACTGGCAGTTACTATCCTATCCTAGACCAGCATTTCCCAGAAGAAAAATAATGTAAACAAAAGAAAATTTAAATTTCTTAGAAGCTACATTGAAGGGGGAAAAAAGCAACAGATGAAATTAGCTTAATAGTATACTTTATTTAACCAAATATACCCAAAATATTACCATTTTAACAAGTAGCCATATGAAAAATTGAGATATCTTACATTCTTTTCTTCATACTAAGTCTTCGCAATTCTGTGTATATTTTACACATCTAATTCAAATGGTAAATTTTCTTCAATACTTATGTGTATTTAGATTTCATTAAAGATGCAAAAGTAAATTCACATACCCAAGTTGTTCCGAACATGCTTAACACTGTATTGATAACGGAATTTAAGGTAATTATAATACAATTAAAACCCAGCCCCAGCCTCACCCATCCCGTGGCGAAGGCCCAACAGCGACCTGTGGCCGCCACATGAGTGGGGCTCCTGCAGTGGACTGACTGCACCACCCAGCCCACGACAACTCCGTCCCATCAACACGGACTACATCAAAGAGGATGCTGTCCCTTACCTCCTGAGATAGTCATTATCTAGTCTCCTTATCTAAAACAGCTGTCATTTTCTCTACCCAGATGACCAGGTGATAAGTTACCTCAATTATCTGTCACTTTGTTTCTCCAGATCTAGAATGCAAGTGCCAGGGAGCTGCATCTGCAGTGCCCAGACCACAAGATACCACTGCCAACATGACAACTGTTAAAACCAGTACTGTTTTACATGTTGCTAAATTATTTAATGTGTATTATACTTATATGACCTGTAAAAAAAGAATGACTAGGAACTGGTTGTGACAGGCACTCTTCTTCCGTATTGTTCAAGTAACTGCAAGATAATTCAAATTATCAGATCTGTATTTTTAACCCAGAGAATTCATCCAGTCATTGGTCTAAAAGATCGTAATGTGAATACCTTAGCTTACCTTACCTCTAACACTAGAGGCACAAATACTAGGATATGGATTAAATTTACTATTCTTCAAACATAAGCACATTACACTGCAAGGCAGAAACTAAGAATGTGAATATGTATTTTCTATACTGTACTTCCCACCCCCCAAATCTGGAGCAAGAACTTCTGATCACCCTCTTACAGATATTTTACAAGATTTAATGGCTCCAGACAAAGGTCCATTAAGCATAATACACAGCTAAGAAGCAAAAAAAAAAAAAAAAAAGGTCTTTTAAATTTTCCTAATAAATCATCATGCATAAGTCTAAACAGCAGCAACAGATCATAACCCTTTTACGACTCCCTGGAAGAACAGTGGTGGGGTGCTGAATACGGGAGGGTGGAGGCAGCAAGAAGGACAGGGAAATCACAATCTGAGCCAGAAAAATTCACTAATGTATAGACTGGAAACAGAAATGCAAGACAGTTTCCTTCTTCAAAATTTATCATTTTTCTGCATTCATGTGCCCAAAGATAGTTAAGCACCGACTTATATAATTCACTGGAGTGTCCAAGTACTGCCACAGGACTTCAAACCATATTTTGGTTGAAGAAAACTAGTAATCAACAGTCAAACAAGAAAAACAAATGCATCTAGAAATCTATCCACATAAATTTGCTTTAGAGGGTGGATGAAACAAAGCTTTACTCTCATTATCCTGCATGAATTCCTGCTGGAAAATAGGTTAATGAGTCACCTTGGGGTAGAAGCTGAGCCTCCTAAGTCCTGGACTCCCAAGGAGCAAGGAATCTGAATCCTTAATAAAAATGAGGGCAGGGTCTGTGGATGAGAGGACTTCCTTGATCACAGATAACATGCCTTCCCAGAGCCACACCCATTTCTGTCTCACAAAAACAGAAAAATGCTTGGTCAAAGTGGATTTCCTGGTGTTAGGGTTAGTCTGTGGGAAGCGGGACAGAGAGGCGCCCAGGAGACAGCTGGGTTACAATAAGAAACAAGTCTCCACACTTGTTTTCTATGCACTGATATTCTTAGCTAACACACACCACAATGTTTTAGAAACTATCTTCCAAGATATTTAGAAGGCTGCAAACCAGGCGATTATTTCTTTGCGCTACCACAGTCACAATTTTTTTTGAAGAAACTACTGTCAATATATTAACTGTGTGCTCTCATTATGGACCAATTTCGTTGTTTCAACGTACTATATGATTTTGAATAGACTTTCAAACATATATACGTTAGCATAAATCTTTGTAAAGTCTCACAAGGCAGGTTATAGCTCTTTACAGCTTAAAATTACTTAACAATTCCCATTTATTGAACTCCTCAGTGGGCATTACTTTCTAAAGTGAGTAACGAAAATCGAAGCTGCAAAGCAAAGGAAATTACATTTAATAAATATACTCATGGTCTTAGAAAATATATTTATCAAATCTTTATCCTCAATCTAGAAAAGCAAAAGATGAGCTCACACAAAGGCCATCATTTTAATCCATCAAAATAGTGTCATATTTACCAGGATGGTAAGCCATGATCAGGAGTTTTCTAGCACCTTCATCTGGCACACACATGTTCCAATACACTAACACAAAAACAAATTATTACACCGTTTCATTCTCATACTGGTAAGAAGAGTTGAAAATCAGTTAAGTGAAAAACTTTACAAAATTTTCAAAATGTATTTATATTTCTCTGTATTCCCTCTTCACTTGAATTAACTAGATTTGTGAACACAACAATAAAATCCCAGTTCAAAAAGAGCATTATATAATAAACACACATTATGTCTAAGACTCAGCACTCAATAGCCATGACATAGCCTGGTCAAGAATAATGGACTTTTTGCAGTTCTTGCCAGTTGGCAGTAGCTGGGAGAGCTTGAGAGTGTTTTGGTTTGTCTCAACAATTGGCCAGGGGTCCTACAGAATACACAACGTACCAGGACAATCATGTATGCCACCACTAACGAAAATCAACCAACCAAAAATGTTACTGTGCCTCTTTAGAGTAACACTTTAAAAGCAGAGATTCTCAAAGTGAGGTCCCCAGACCCAACATATCGGTATCACCTGGGAACTTGTTAGAAATGCCCATTATTTAGCCCCACCTGAGACGGGCTAAATCAGAAACTCTTGAGGTGCAGCCCAGAAATCTGTTTTAATGAGCCCTCCAGGTGATTCTAATGCACACTTATGTGGGAGAACCATCAATTTAGAGGGACATCCACGGCTCCTGTATTTTAATTTAAAGCAGGGATTTTTTTTCCCCACTGTTGTATCTCGGCCGTGGAAAGGGTCCAGAATGCACTAGGCCCTCTCAGTACAAAATCAGTACAACAAATAAATGAGTACAGTGAAATTCTGAATGACATGGCTCCCCATAAATTCTTTATGACTGAGAAAGTACCATTTTGTAGACAATTACTCCAACTATTACGCTCAGTTTGCTAAACTGTTGGCTCCATAGTTATTCTGTTTAAGATATTCTAACCACATCCATGAAGATGTAAATGTTCTAACCAACTCAAAGAGTGAACATTATAAACAGCCACTGAGCAAGTTACTACTGCCCCAACACTAAAAAGATCAGAAATTATTAAAAGAGAATCACAATGTCAAGTTGTTTGCTTTTCTTAATATATAAAAACCCAATGCCACACTTGTATTACATTTGATATAAATTTACATTATATAATAATTTAAATATACCCTGAGGAGAAATTAACTAAAATTATTCTGGCAAAAAGTACAATAAAATAAGATGGTTTCTCTATTTTCATGTATTACATAATATGGATAATTTGCAGAAAATAATTTTTTTAAACAAACACACAAAAATAAAAATGTATGTAACTTGGGCCAAACATGGCAAAGATAAACATATGCAAAATCTCATTCACAGAAGTCTGGTTGGCTGACATTTTGCATAAAAGAAGTCAGAACTCCAGGAAGAAAGTGTCTTAGAGATCCAGTCACAAAAATATGACATGAAACTACGGATTTCTGCGGCTACTCATTTAAGTTTTTTATACTACCTCATATATATAAATTTTCTACCTTAAACTGAGATGTATAACACATAATAAAAATGAATTTGATTTTGAAATGACAATTTCAGAGTTGGAAACAAATTCCAGGTATAAACATCAATTCCAAAACCTTCAATACCACCACCACACTTACATGGACCATCATTTAAGACATACAAGATCCACTTACATTATTACTGAAGGAATCAATGAAGAGCTCTTGTATTTAATGAGTAACTGAAAACTATTTATTTTTTATACTTTTTAAAAAATAAGGAATATTTAAAAAAACCTTGTATTCAAACTAAATACACATCTTAATTCTACCTAATCCTAATAATTCGAGTCTTAATTTTTAGACAGAAGTAACTTGCATGAAATTTGGGTGATTATATTCTATGAAACAGAATTGACATTTTACTTACAAGCAGAATACCATTTCTTTTGAAATTCATTACTTTAACTCAGAATGACAAATTTATACAGTAATTCTAACTGAAGATTTTTAAATAAACATAGTCAATAAAATAGAGTATCTGTTGCAGAGGGAGGAGTTGGTAACTATAACAAGTGATTTGAGCCAAATACAATATACTTGAAAAAGAATTTTTTTAAATGTGTATTATGAACTCTGGCTATATTACTCTAAGAAATGCAGTATCCTTCATCAAAAAAATAAAAGCTTCTCTTACTGAAATATCATTTAAAAAAAGTACACACTGCTAATTCCACCAGGTAAATAAAAATATAATCTAATAATAAGTTTCAACCAAAAGGAATAAAGGTATTTATAATCTAAACATGGTTTTATACAAAAAGATAAAAAGTCAAATAATATTCCCAAGGGAACATAGCACTCTGGACCTTTAAATATTCAGTCATGTAAGATTCAAACTTCAACCAGTAATAATGTTATTCAGTAATCAAGGAAACAAACTTTCAAAATATTTTTCCTACATTCAGAAGATAGTGCTATTGATTAAAAAAGAACTAATACAATATATAATGCATAAATCCTGATTTTAAAGATCAGCAAACTATTTTAAAAAGTTATGATCAGGGGGCTTCCCTGGTGGCGCAGTGGTTGAGAGTCCGCCTGCCGATGCAGGGGACACGGGTTTGTGCCCCGGTCCAGGAGGATCCCACATGCCGCGGAGCGGCTGGGCCCGTAAGCCATGGCCGCTGAGCCTGCGAGTCCGGAGCCTGTGCTCCGCAACGGGAGAGGCCACAGCAGTGAGAGGCCCGCGTACCGCAAAAAAAAAAAAGTTACGATCAGATACTATTAAAAATAGTGAAATTCTTCACCGTTTTCCCAGAGTGACATTCCATAAGTTACTTAACCACGTCCAACGGGGAAACTGCGCATACTTCATTTTACACAGCTGGGAAACCATACTTTACTCACATTACAACTGCTTCCCATTTTTAAAAATTTAGTAGTGAAGGGTGCTGGAAAGGAAATAACACTTTTGGAAAATATGAAACTACTGTCAATTCATTTAATCCTGATTTATTTACGATGAGATAACCCACGCTGGGCTACACCACTTAAGAGATGGCCTGACTGCTTACTTGAAGTAGCACCCCTGCCCCAACTCCACGAGCCCCTGTCTAGGAGTATCTAACCAACTAGGAAGTAAACACAGGAAAACATTTACAACTGTGGAATCTACGAGTCAGGTATGTGGGTGTTCACTCCCTTATTCTTGAAAACAAGTCTGACTTTAAAATCACTGCTACCCTCTCAAATTTCAGGAATATATTTTAACATGTTATTAGATATTGTAACAGAACTCTTATCAGGAAAAAAAAAAAAAACCCACCACATTTAAATATCCCACTACTCCCCAGGAAATTTCCTGTTTTTCCAAGTAAAGTGTCCCTTTCATTTCTGACTAGTGCCATTTGACACCAATATCAAATTTTTTAAAGGTTAAACATACATTTGATCACATTCTTTCACAAAACATTTCCCTTCAATTACATATTTATCTTCTTTCTCTCATCCAGAATCTAAGTTGTAATTATAAACACAACCCCAAATTATTAATAAGTGACTATTAACCATTCATCGTGACATTTAGCAATTACTATATAGAGTTTACATATAACACCAAGTTTCTGAAATATTCAACAAGTACGTTTCTGAATAAAATGTGATGGTATGATTTCAATTAGTATTTGGGAAACAAGATCCAATTCAGTTACTGTCATTGCTGATAATCTCTATTTCTATTAAACGGCAATTCCAAGTAAAACAGATATTTTTCTCCATTATTGATATTGTAGGATTAAAAACAAATATTTAATCTCTTCCAATGAACTCTCAGCACTGATTTTAAGCAGAAAAATCCAAAAACTCAATGAAGAATAACAAATTAAGCTTTATGAAATACAAGTGAACCAATAGTTCTTTAAAAACTGCATCTGTCAAGAAGAAAATGAATACATTTATTCTCAAAATAAACAAAAATGGGGAAATTAACAAAATACATTGCTAAAATAAAACAACTGGAAAATGGGTATTCCTTTATTTGTGCATGTTAATAATAGCATATGAAACCTAAATCCTGCAGACTTTAAATTCAGTGTTTCAAATCATTACACAAAAAGAAACATAATATTGTGATGTTATAATACTAAATCTGTTTCATATTATCTTTTTATGGAAAGAATTATGGGAGCATATATGACAAATTCACAGTTATTTAGAAACGCTAGTACTATTCTTTATTTTTATATTTACTGGTTTTAAGCAAATGACATTCAAATGTCTTCCTTGGTATACTCTTTCACAAGAAAAAACAATGACTGAGCGAGCCACAGAGTTGTTTAACTGGACAAAAACACTAAAAACTGAATAACTAGCAATTCACAGATGCTCCACTTGACTGTCACTCAGAAGCTGACTGTTCCCAGGGTAAACTTGGTAAGAACTGGAACAAGGACTTTCTCGATGCAGGGACAAAGCTGTGTAGAGCTCTGTTCTTGGAGCCAGAGTGAGCCGGACACTAGAAAGTTCAGGAGATTAGGGCATCTCTTTGTGCAATGCTTTCAAATGTTCTTGAATGAATCGTATAGAATTTCACATCCTTGGCCAAAGATAGCTTGGAATTAACATCAAGGATAAAGTTTCTCCCAATTTTACTTCAGCTTTGAAGCAAAATACAATGCTAGACATTACCTAAGAATTATATGAATAAAAATAACAGATAATGGGAAAGGTATATATTTAGGTGCAAGAGACATCACTCAAAAATCGTAACTGATGTTAAAACTCCCCACACTGCAATTAATGTCACAAATCAGAACAAATCCCACTCCCTGCCAACTCACACTCACGGAAAACGTGATGAGAATAGTCTTTGATTATTATTTTACAATCTCCATTATCATGTTTTCAAAGATTTGCCAAAAACAAAAGAACACTGCAAATTTTAGAAGACAATTCCATCCATACTGTTGTGTCTAAAAAATAGAACATAAAATAGTACATAAGAAAAGTTTGATACAAAAGCATGCATCTCAATCATGCTTTACACTCAACTGCTTTTACGCAAGAATTTAAATCAGTAACCAAACTTCTTTCTTTCCAAAGTATGCCTTCCAGCAAAAACAGAAACCATGCAAAGATGAGGTAATATTTACATACTGTTCACTTTAAAAAAGCACATTATTCTTCAGAAAAATGCTAAAAGCATGATATACTAACACACTGAAATGTTATGTGAGAAATAACTATGCTATGACCAATGCCTGATGCCTCAGATTTGTGGTTTACATTAAATACATGATTCCTCAAATGTAATTCTAAATTAAACATGTCTAACATACAGAATTTTAAACATAACGAGGACTCTGCTTTGGAATAAAAATCCCAATGTGATAAGATGTTTCTCCATACTATTGAAAATCAATCTTCAAAACACATATTTGACAGTAGAGAGATCTGATTCCAATAACACTAGCCATACTCAAGTTAATTCTGTTTTTTAAAATCACCACTTGAACTGTATTCCTGGGAGACAAGCACACCTAGCCTGTCAGACAAGTTTTGCTGGAGAGACTCCTGAGCGACAGAAGAACATTCACAACCCTGCAGAGTCAGGCCACCTTGAACACTTCTAGAAACCAACATGCTCAAGAAATGCCCAATTTCTTCTAAATCACACAGCAAATCCTCACCTAACATCCAACCTAACAGTATTGTTTGATTTTAAAGAAAATTTAAAGGGTAAGATCTAGATATTGACACCAAATAAATAGCAGATAAGATTAAAAATAAGACATTATTTTATAAGCAAAAGAGATTTGCCTTCAAACAGGTTTTTTTTTCCAAGATTCAAAAGATTTATTTGGAAAAATCAGCACAGGACAAAGATATCCTTAATATTCCTCCTCAGAATATTTGAATATTCAGAATCTATATGAAATGTAGACAGCAACTCTGAGTTCACAGGACATCAACGGTGCATACAGATGTAATCCCCATACCCACCCTCCCCAATGTGCTACTCTGTCTGCCCCTTAGTGACATCAGTTTTCACTAAGCTTCTACCTTCAGGGCAACTTGCACAAACTAAAAAACAGAAAATCATTTGCATTTTTAAATGGCTGGGATTAGTTAAAGCAACCAAAGTATTACTATTACAGCAAAGTTTAGTAAAACTGTAAGAGAATACCACTAATAACATTTTAAAATTATCCAAGATGATTTCTTTATTGAGATTAACTACATAGAATTCACAGTACTATGGCATACTTATATTTAGCTAAAGTCACAAACACATTTGAACATTCACAATGATGAGTATCATCATTACCATTCTAATCTACAAAGCTTATGAATAAAGAAAAATACAAAAACCTCACGTTTTACAAAAAAAAAAAAAAATTTTAACGTCTACATACAATAACAATAAAACCACTTCTAGGTAACAGGTAAAAGTGTATTGTTTTCCTCTAAGTAGTCAGGAATGAAAGAATGTTTAATACCTACGACGCTTATTAGGGCCTTCAAAGTTGCCCCCTTGGCTTCCTCTACCAAAACCACCAGGACCACCACTACCAGGACCTACACCACTCATCGGTGCTTGGGGGGTCTCAGAGCCTGTTCTACTACCCATAGGTGAGCCCATCTGAGACGGTGGTCCTTGTGGAAATCTATCATTGTGCTATATAATACCACATAATACATGTGAAGTCCATTTGGAACACACCAAATGTAAGTGACAAGAAAAATTGGCAAAATCCCAAGTGGTGGTGTCATGAAGTTCAGCAGAAAGTCCAGCAGAATCAGGATCACACATAGAAGGAAGAAAGGAGCAATTTAATTAGTTACTATGTTTAAAAAATAAAAGAAGCATCTGAATGAAGAGTTACATTTTGCTAATGCTATGCCCCAATTTCATGAAAAAAGAACTGATTCTATGAAGTGAATGCCATCTTAAACCTAATTAGTTATTATTATACTGTTCTGATCTCTCTTTTTTTAATTATTATTTTTTTTTTTTGGCAGCACCGCACAGCTTGCGGGATCTTAGTTCCCCAACCAGGGATTGAACCCAGGCCCTCAGCAGTGAAAGGGCCGAGTTCTAACCACTGGACAGCCAGGGAATTCCCTCTCTCTTTTTCATTAAAGTTTATACTGCATGTAACAGCGCCGTGTAATAAAAATACTGTTTTTTTAAAATCAGAGAGACAAAACTAGGGAGCAGCATCACATTGTTTGAAAAAGTAAACATAAAAATTTCAATAGCAGTGCTTTTAACATAGAAAGCATGAGTATAAACACACAGTTATAATTTCAGTATGAAAACTTATGAGCTGTTTTTCTGGAAAGACTATCACTGGGAAAATAGATTTAGTTTTTAAAAGCTGACAATTAGCGTGTACTACTAATAGCAGAATTAAAACACTTGAATTATGTATTTTGTAAAACTTCACAGTAATAACCACATATATTAATCTCAAAGGTTGAACAGAACTCCCTACATGCAGCAGTAAAATATCACTGTGAAAAAGACTAACGGGGATATTTAAATAAACTTGACCATTTCTGCGGGAGGTATGGAAAAGCAGGCCAGTTACTTTTACTTTTAACTCTCTGCTGATGATTATATGCTACACAAAATTTAACCAAAGTATTTACAAATTTTTACTAGCTCTCAGACATTTTACTACAAAATAAGCCTCCAATGGAGGAAACAGGAACACTAATTAGTATGCAACATCTGACCTGATCACAGTCGATATTACGGCACTGCCTCATTATCTCCCTATGTTAACACTCATTTAAAAAACCTGTTAGCATGTCCAATTTGTCCAAATTCTTAAAGGACTGTATTTAAAGTAAATAAATTTTAAAATAATAGAACACCGCATCCATCAGTTCTAAGACGCACATTCACTGCTCACGTCTCTGAGATCAGGAGGGTTTAGAGCTGATGGCAGGTCTGCGTTTAACAGCAGCACCTTTTCTTTCTCAGCAGCAAAGGCGCCTTCAGTTCCAAAATTGAACTGCCTTTTCCAAATATACGATCAACTAATTTCCCTTTTCTAAATGTTACTTAGGACAACCATTAAAAAGAACCAAATGAGAAAATGTCTTAGGAATATAACGTCTCAAATAGTGACAGACTTTAAGGGAAATGAAAAACAGTAGCAGTCTTGCCACTGATTCTCAAATATGAATTACAACTGCAAAACGTTTTTATAATATTTAACCCACACAAAGATATCTTCACACTCTCAAACCAAGAAATGAAATTGTCTACTTTAAATTTAGTATCAAATTTAATTAAAATTAGTAAGTCTATAGTAAGAATACAATGTAAGTTTAAAATATATTTTAAAACTTTAATGTAAATTTTTTACAGTTAAATTCTCTGAAATTACTCATAAATGATTTTTTTATGAAAAATGACAGAAAACTGTGTTTTCACACATATTGAGGTTTTGTACCCCACCAAAGGTAAGGAGTTCACACAGGAATAAGAACACGATCACAAAATACTTGACCATTACACTGAATGCTGGTAAAAGGTGTATACAAATTAAATTAAAATCACTGTAAAATCACTAGAATTAACATATATACCTGCTATATACTTAAGTACAAAAGCATGCCATGGATCATAATCCTAACTCTTGGGAAACTAAAAAATTGCCTCTCATAATCACCATCTAACTTCACAAAATTACCTTTTCTTCATTGGATACTGATCTTTACTGACAAAACAAATGATGCCAAATTATGTTAAGTGTGAAGTTACCTTTGGGGCAGAAGTATATATTATTGAATATAATCACAATAATGTTTATGATACATTACCACTGCTCCATTATCTGGCATCATTGGAGTTCCCATATTTGCAGCTCCTTCTGGCCCCATGGCAGGACCAGGACCCATTGGTGGGCCAGGTATAGTTCCTCTGTTGTTCATATTCATACCCATCATTGGAGGAGGACCTTGGTTACCAGCAGGTGCTGGGCTAAACGCATCTACGTAAAACAATCTATACTTAGAGCTGTCCTATCTTAGTTGATAAACATTTAAAATTTAACAATACTTAGGCAATCTATATAACAAGACTATTATCAAAATTATTTTACTTCCTTGAGAACGGGAAACTCAATTATCTACTCTGATAGAGCATTATATTTGCTAAACAAATGTACATAAAACAAATGAGAAAACTGTCAATTATTTTTAGCACATTTGAGACTATAAAAGCTTGAAAGTTTTCTTTAAAAAATCAGTATTATTTGCTGTAGTCTGCTTTTTAACCAAATACTCCCTTACGAGTGGTGACAACTTTCTACCAGTTTAAATTAATGGCAAAGGATTAGCACTTAGGAAACCACTTAATTTTCTTACAGTCATGACTAAAAATAGTAGCATGTAAAAGTATATTAAATTATGAAGGGAGAAACCATGTCCTCATACATACATACACACACACACACACACACACAGTTCACTGTAAATAAATTCTTGGCTTTTATATAATTACTGAACATCTCCCAAAATTATAGGAGGTACTCTTTTTTAACTTTATATAGAACTATGCAATAGAAACAAACAAAAAAATTGAAATGATTCATCATGACAAAACTTATTTCTAAAAGCAACTGCAACCAAATACAGATAAAATATTAATACAGCTGTTTGAATTTTTTCAACATGCTGAAATTCTGGAAATGAGAACAATTGGATACTTCAAATTTTTTCATCAAAAGACATCCATCCACCTGCTTCATGTTAACTGCAATAATGTTTAAGCTGTAATACATTTATAAGGGCCTCAAATACAACATTTTTGGGTATCCTCTTTGAACTTAAAAATTTTTTAAACTACTCATACTTGTTTATCATTAAAAATTCATGACAAAGACCGATTCTGAGTTTTCTTCTAGTATTTCACTATCTAGTCAATTTCATGACATTCAGAACTCAATTTCACAACAACACATTATAATAGGAGTGGCAGTTTTCATTCAAACTCACAACTCTACACAGCACCCAATGCAGCTCAACCGGGCTGGGTCCAGGGAGCTGAGAGGAAGAAATCTGACTCCCTGCCGGCCCCTAGCAACAGACCCCTGCTCCTTCTGAGCCCAATCCCCAGGACCCCAGCCACTTCCTAGGGAAGGAAGTAGTTCCTTAATGCCCCAAAGTTCTTGTTAGTTAATCTACACTTCAACTACACAAGAATACTTCTACTCCCTTAAGATAGCTATAAAGAAAAATTTTTACTAGACTTCCACAACATCTCCCATAAGTGAAATGAGGAAGGGTAGAGACAGTATCCAGGAGGAATATTACCTCAACTTTCCCCAAAAAGAACAGATCAAGGCTTAGTGGTTTTTCTTCTCTTTTAATAGAACATAATTATCACACCTAACTTATGAGATACGAATATAACTATATAAGTATGGGTATAATAAAATAAATGAAAAATATTTAAAACTATCATTAGTTGAGGTAGACTTAGTAACTATGTCTTCTACCAGATGGCTGTAATTAGACTAAATTTAAAGATCTAAGGAATGTTAGAATTATCTGGTCCCCTGAAAAGCAGTTATATAAACTATGTTCCACTTCGTACACACTGGTAACACACCAGAAAATCTGTCATGTTTAATCCATGCAACTTAACAGGATATGACAATTTACCAACTTAACAGTGACATTCAACTGCATGATAAGGACTTGTAGCTCCATGGATCCATAACTATCATGAGGATAAAATCTCACTTCGAATAAAATGTAAAGAGGAGAAAATTAAATGGCGTGGATGTTAGGGGAGCTAATTAAGTGCTCAAATGTAAACATGGTTCTCTGGTGAATAAAATGCCATTAAAATTTTTAATTCTCTTAAATTCCTCACTAAATAAGGAATCTAAAAGTACATTCTCCCATTTCTTCTAATAAAGTTGCTAATCAAGTAAGAAAGTCAGAATGTTTTCATGGTCTCTGAAACATCACAAATGTTTCAAGTTTGGTTCTGATGTTAATGACACACTTAAAATCCTTAAATCCAACTGGATTATATTATACACCAGCCCACAACTTACTTTGAAAAAGACATAAATACTGAACTACCTGTACATTACTAGACCCTCAACTGTGCTTTCTAATTTAGAACTTCTCATGCACTCTTGGTGCACTAACTTTTTTCATGTATCCATTGTACTAACTTCACAATTAAGCTCTTTTGGTTAAGGGTTATGTCTCGTGCTTCCTTTGCATATCAGAGATGCTCAATAACTACTTTTTGGTAGATAAGAAAAGTGACGAAGTAAACAGCAATTGTGTTAAATGATTTAGATTATCTAACTGGCAATGGCAACGGAACTGGCATGGGGGAGGGGTGCTTGGTCATGGAAAATGCTCAATCCACATATTAGAGGCTTTAAGATGTCTTACTCCACATACTACATGTACATTCCAAGTACAATCTGGATTTCCTCAGTGGGAGTGCACGTGATGCACACTGGAATGTTAAGGTAATGTAATCTTTACAACAATATGTACATTTGACTTTATATAAAGATTCTAACCTCAGCTTCTGTGGGACAATGTGAAATTAATCTATAAAATTTTATTATTTACCTAATTTTCAAACGTATGACAGTTCAAACTTAATAAGACATATGAAAACATCCCATACTTATTTCTCCCTTAGCCTATTTACTTGATATTGCTGCCCTGACAACCTGGTTATACAAGCAATCAATATTAAAGATGCTAATATAGGCACTTTCTTAAAAACTTCACATCAACTCTAAACATACACATTAGTCTAAATATGCAAGACACATCTCATTTACTTGACAAGTCATAGATGTCTCCAAACAGTGCAGTTCTGTGCACAATACTGTGGGTTACGGCAAAATAGTTAAACATTCAGTAAAAGGAATAAAAATAGCCTCAAAGTTACACAAAAAATTATCTTAAAATAGAAATAAAATACTCTCAAAAAGTTTATAGACACTACAACTCAGAAACTATCAAAATTCCAAGATAAAAAAGCCAATTTCAAGGCAAGAAATCTGATTTTTAAAAATGCAACGACATAGCTTTATTACACCATGTGATGACTCAACAAGTTTCAGGTCATTTACCAAAACCTGTTTACAGGTTTCTTTTTGTTATATCTATTAAAACATAATACCTCTTTTAGCCTAAGAATAAACAAAATAAAAATGTTCTTCCTAGGCATGTATTTTTAATATACTGGTATTTTTTTTCTCATTAAATAAATGTAAGAAATTTCACCACTTACAAACGCTGGTTGCAAATTTTTGTTTGTTACTGATATGTAGATAACACAAATAGCATGTACACTTCCCTGAAAAATGACAAGTAAGTGACAGAAGGGTTTGCTTCAAATCCCTACCTCCCATGTTTATTGCTCCACGGGGACCCATATCACCCATTCTCATTTCCTGTTCTCTCTGTAAGTAAACATAGTTGTCACAGTCAACCTATCGATCTTAGGACTTTACATTTCCCATCTAAAATCAAAAAGAAAAGAATAAATTGCGACATCATGTTCCATTAAAATATTTTTAAATTTCCAACATCATTTACTTAATAAGAACACTGAAAAGAAACTTCAGTCTCCCAGGCTTAATTAATATCCTGCAAGTGCTTAGGGCACCCAATTTATATTGCTATATTATCAATGAGTCATACAAAAAACCTACTACAGGATATTTGTAATATTATTCTCCCTAGAGATCATACACACATGCCTAGATTCTAAGAGAAGAAAAATCTAACAATAATGACCACCAGGACCAACTATTTTTCCCTCCCAGGTCTCTAAAGTCTTAAAACAGAAATGACCGTTACCACTTTTCGTATTCAAATGTATTCAAACACACAACACAAGCAGCTGTGGGGTACTAAACCAAAAATAAGGTTATAGACAATTTTCATTTTTGAAATATTATAATTCACCTTTGCATTTTTATTCAAGTACTCAAGCATTATTTCACCCAGGACCTACAGATAGATATACCATGAAAGCCTCCACTACACACAAACAATTACTGAAAGCTCAACATAATTTTGCTTCCTTTATTTGAACAAGAATTTTTCTTGGAAACCGAAATAAAAGTGTTATTACACAGTTGGAAAGTTCTGAAACAAAATGCTCTTGAGGTTACCTGTGACATAAAAAGCCATACAAATGTACAAAACGTTTTAAGTTTCAGTATAGAAACTACTTCCTAGAAACCCATTTACCAACAATAGTTATATAGAATTAACTTCAATGAAATCTCTAGGTGAAATTACCCAACATATCATAATTGAAATTTACACTACTATTTAATGATCTTGTGCAATACCAGACAAGTGTGTTAAATGTAGCAATCATAAAAAACACTGAGGCAAAAGTAGCAATGTCTAAATCTAAAGAAAGCATCATTTTTCTACTTTTAAAAGCAGTCTTACTAATAAAATGGGTTGGTTTTAAAATATAGTGAAAAACACCTATAAAGCTAGAAATAAAGGAAATAAAAGCCTATGATAGATAAATGCCACTAAGCAGCAAATCAACTGCCCATCTAACCTAACAGAGATGCCTCAAAAGTTAACCTTTAATGAAGCTACGATATGAGAAAAATACCACTCACATAATAGCTTCATGAAGAAACATTTCTCATTGCCTAGAAAACGTAAATACCAAAGCTTTCCCAAAGCTAACTTTTAACTTTCCAAAAAATAAATTTCTTTCATCATAAAACATTTGACTATTAATGGATACTATTACTGACCAGCAAAAAAGCTATTTTATAAAACTGACTACTGATGAACTCATATAATTTTGCAATTATAGGGAAAATACTATTCTCTAATCACACTTAGCACTATTATCAGTAAATTAAACCAAGTTGTCACTTCCTCATCAGCAAAGCCTACTGACAAAGTGTGGACTGTTTGCGCATATCCAAAATCTTCCAGGTACTATTTATATGAGATACTCTTCAAGAAGAGCTGCTTGCACTCCAGCACCAGAGAGTAAAATACATGGATTTTATGGCCCCAACATTTTTAGGTGACAAAGGTGTAACATATTTTTTGACTTGTCTTAACTATGAAAGACTAGAAAGGCAATATCTAATCACTAACAGAGGGTAATTATTAGTCTCACTCTTTGAGACTTCAATTTTCAAATCCCCCTTAAATACCCCAACACCCTAGCTTCCTAGTCATATTTTAAGGTTATTCTTTCTATAAACCCGCTACTACATACTTCTAGTAAAATGCAAGAGGCAGAAGTAATATTTAAGGGTAGTGTTATCAACAGAAATTAAGACAGTACTTCTCATTATAACTTGATATATCAATAAGGAGAATCACTTGAATAAGCGCACTTTAACTATGTACCCACCCCAATAGCAATACATAAACAAGGCCCTCACTTCTCCTAAGAATTCTTCTAATATATTTTAAACTAGAACTGATACATGTGTGATATTTTTATAATACAAATTTTAATGATGCTTTATTACTTTACCAAAAATTATTGTGCTTTAACAGGCAACAACTTATATGTAAAAATCTCAAAAGACTGCAGTGCAATATAAAATGATAAAAGCTATGATGAACACTCCATTTTAATTAATTCAATAAATCCTCATAGCAACCCTATGAAGGTCTACTGTTATCCTATTTTAGAGATCATAAAACTGAGTCATAGACCTGCTCAATAACTTACTCAGGGTCATACATGTAGCAAGTGGTTGAGCTGACCTATAAACTTCTGCCAAAATAGAGTTCACAGAATTTTCTTCTTCACAGGGCACCTTCATTCTTCAAGAATTCCAAGACCAACAAAAGGCAAGATTTGTAATGTATTCTTACCATGTTTATAAGAGACTGTGCCTTTTGATTAAAAGAATTCTGCACTGTAAAGCAATTATACTCCAATAAAGATGTTAAAAAACAAAAACAAACAACCAAAAAACCCCACGTCTACTAGTTAAGACACATTTTGCTTCTCTTGTTCAAGTTCATTTCCCAGGAAGCTGAAACCTCTCTCATATTTCAATGCCTTTAAATTGAATAATAAAATGTTAATTTGTATTTTATGGAAAAAAAAAAGAAAAAGAATTCTGCATATGTATTCTTGAAAGCTGGTCACTGAAATATGCCTAAATTTTCCAAAAAAGAAAGTAAAGTACAACTGATTCCAAAGCCGCATATCAAAGCAGCATCCCATCAACAAAAAGGTTGTTCTCAAGGTGTGGTTCCTGGATTGAAGAGAGTCCCCAAGACACATCCAAGACGTGCACAAACTCAAAACTACTTTATTAGAACACAGTTCTAACACTGGTCTAATTGGGCTTTTCACTGAGACACTCGCAGGGATGGTGCAAGAGCAATGATGGGCAAAAATCCTGGTGTTTCAGCACAAACCAAGGCACTGGCATTCAATTTTTACCAGTAATCATTGTACTCTAGACATTACAATACAACTACATTTAAATGATTTCAATTATGGCTGTCCTAGCCAGAGCATCCAGAAAAGACTGAAGATTAGATTGTAAGAAAATAAAACAGGACTTCCCTGCTGGCGCAGTGGTTAAGAATCCCCCTGCCCAAGCAAGGGACACGGGTTCGAGTCCTGGTCCGGGAAGATCCCACATGCCGCGGAACAACTAAGCCAGTGCACCACAACTACTGAGCCTGCGCTCAAGAGCCCACGAGCCGCAACTACTGAGTCCACGTGCTGCAACTACTGAAGCCCATGCGCCTAGAGCCCACAACAAGAGAAGCCACCGCAATGAGAAGCCTGTGCACCCCAACAAAGAGTAGCCCCTGCTCGCCGCAACTAGAGAAAGCCCGTGTGCAGCAACAAAGACCCAACACAGCCAAAAAATAAATTTTTTAAACAAATAAATAAATAATTTTTAAAAAGAAAACAGAAGCCATGTTTCAAAGAGCTGGATTTTACTTTTATTTTTTTTCTTTCTGGCTGAGCCACAGCATGCAGGATCTTAGTTTTCTGACCAGGGATCGAACCCAGGTGCCCCTGCAGTACAAGCGCACGGTCTTAACCACTAGACCACCAGGGAAGTCCTCAAAGAACTGCAGTACAGGTAGTTCATCAGTTTCTAAGACATGGGTCTGAAACAGCTACCAGTTTGGTTCTGAAAAGATCTCTGACTCGTGTTCAGTTACTTCATCGAGTAGGTCAGGACCCTGTCATGAGACAGGTGGAAAGAATAACCCTGTCACAATATTTTCTCTGGCAGCAAAAGAGATGTGCCCGATCAGGGGAAAATGAAGCACACCAAATGGGTGAGGTCAGTCAAAAACACGGCACAGACTTTCAGTATTCTGACCAGGCCTCAGAGATGTGGCATATCAGTATGTGAAAAAGGGGTCTCGAATTTATGTGGACGGGAAGGTAGACTATGGTGAGTATATGGATAAAAATAATGTGAGATGACAAGCAACAACAATTACAGCTGATAACATATTTCCGAGTGACCAGACAAAAGAGAAGGCATAAAATGGACAATTCTTCTTTGGCCATTGTTTGGTACAGTCTCAATTCCAAATCATGATTGTCTTTATAGTTTACAAGGACAAGAATTAAAACACTCTTTTATATTAAAAAAAATAATAATTTCAACTATGAATACCTGGATGAAGCAGTAAAAATGATTAATTTTATTAAATCTCTAACTTTAGGTACATGTCTTTTTATTATTCTATGCAACAAAACAGATATATACATTAAGCATTTCTGCTGCATTCTGAAATATGGTGGTTATTTCAAAAAACACCGTTCTTATGATTGGGCTGAAAGCTGAATAAGACACATTTTCTTGGAGCGAGATTTTTACTTGAGACAGCATTTGACAGACAAGCCGAATAGTGACCTGTGTACCTGGCAGTGATTTCTGACGAGTGGCTGATACTAAGAAATGTGATTTGTTCCTAACTTTGTATAACAAAATACATTAACATTTTTATGATTTGTGTAACTCAACTGGTCAATATTTTTCAGCTCGGTACATGACATTACAAACTCATGCATAGGTAGAAGATCCACTCAAAGGTAGACCAATGGATTCTAATGCAAAAGAGTACTTTTAAGAAAATACTGCTTGTCAAGTTTCACTGCAGCATCAAACAACAATATTCACAATTAGCTGAAAAGGTTAAAATATATATACCTCTCTCCACCTACTTATCCATGTGAAACCAGATTCTCTTCGTATTTTTTAACCAAAAGAGCATTTTGCAATAGGTGGAATAATGCAAAAGCAAATATGGGAAGCCAGTCATTTTCTTATAAAGCCAAACACTGAAAAACAGTAAAATAACACTCTTCCCACTACACAAAGTTGAGCATTAAAGAAATTTCAAAAAAAATGTAAAAATAAGGCCACTCTTCCCACTATAACATATTTTCTTTCAAATTTCTCTTTTAATTTCTTACATGGTAAACATTGATATAACCTAAACATAAAGCTCTTTGGGGTCTTCAATAATTTTTAAGAGCTTTAAAAAAGGATTTGAAACCAAAAAGTTTGATAACCACTGTTTTTAAATTCCAGTCAATATTTACTTGTGAAAATGTAAAGTGGCAGAAATTTTGCACTAATGTAAATTAACTAAACCAGTATACCCCAATGTGTAGAACCTGACATTATTTTATGTATAATATTGATTTTTTTCCTTTAATACTTAATACTCAGGATATCAATCTGTGATTTTTGAAGATATTTTAGGGTTTTCTAGGTAATCTAATTTAAACAAATATTGACTCTATGTAATTATCAACTGGAACAACATGCTGCAGTCAATGACGAAATGTGCTCACCTCACACACTGATCAGTCTAAGTCCTAACAGCCACCATCATTCTTCTTTAATTCATAAAGTCCTCTCTCATGTATGTCTCTAAAGAAACTTCTAAGGATTTTCTAAGGATCACAATGTGCCACTTAGGTTCCATGTCTTAATAAAGAAAATGCTAAAAATCCTGATATAAAAATGCTGAAATAAAACTTTTAAATCTAAAAGAAATATAATTCTAGAGAAACATATAAGTTTTGGCAAGTAACAATATTCAACCTTTTTATCATTAAATATTCCTAGAAATTTTCCTAAAAATAAATTACTCTTAGCACTTGGAAATATAGCTTTTCCTTCACTAGAGAAGTTTACATACAAGAATAATAAGACTGTTAGATAGCTAGTCAAACATTCATTGGAGAAAACAAACTGTCAGCATCTGGAAATTCTAGGTAACAAACATATTTACAAGAAAGGAACAAAAATCAATTATGTGAAATATTTTTTAGAAATAGGTATAAACAGGGCTTCCCTGGTGGCGCAGTGGTTGAGAGTCCGCCTGCCGATGGAGGGGACACGGGTTCGTGCCCCGGGTCCAGGAAGATCCCACATGCCGCACAGAGGCTGGGCCCGTGAGACATGGAAGCTGACCCTGCGCGTCCGGAGCCTGTGCTCCCCAACGGGAGAGGCCGCAACAGTGAGGCCCGCGTACGGCCAAAAAAAAAAAGGTATAAAGATAAATAAAATCACAAAAAAGTAGGCCACTCTGCCAAGAAATTATCCACTCATTTAAAAAGTGTTAAGTTATGGAAAGGTGTGCATCAAGAAATTAATCTTCTCATAAACTAAAAAGGGAAACAAGAAATGTTCCTATTAATAGAGCTCAAATAATAGCATGCAAACTTTCCAACATAACCAACAGAGAAAGTGTGGAAGACTTAACATTTTTAATTCAAGTAATAAAAAACACTTTCCAAGACATTATATCACTCACTGTTATATTGGGGGGGGATATTTTAAGTAACATAAGACAATCTTTAAAATATACAATTTATAGTGGGTTTTCCCCTTCAATTTGCATTCTAAAATGTCTGCCCCCATGAGTATTGAGGAAACGTTCCTCAGGTTTATGATTGCTTAAGTGAAACTTTACATCACATTTCACTAGGGAGCTGCTAATTAAGACAAAACAGTTACCACAACACATCTATTAAAATGTCCAAAATCCTAAATGGTGACAACAGGAAATGCTGGTGAGGATGTGAAGAAACAGGAATTCTCATACACTGCTGGTGGGAATGCAGAATGGTATGCCCGCTTTGGAAGACAATTTAACAGTTTCTTACAAAACTAAACATACTCTTACCCTATGATCCAGCAATCACGCCCCTCGTTATTTACCCAAAGGCACTGAAAACTTATGTCCACACAAAAACCTACACAAGGATATTTGTAACAACTCTATTCATAACTGACAACCAAGATGTCCTTCATTTGGTGAATGGATAAACAAACTGTGGTACATCCAGATAATGGATTATTCAATGTTAAAAAGAAATGAGTTATCAAGCCATGAAAAAACACAGAGGAGGGACCTTACTTAAATGCATATTACTAAAAAGCCAATATGAAAAGACTTCATATCGTATGATTCCAACTATACGACATTGTGAAAAAGACAAAAATATGGTAACAGGAAAAGAATCAGTGGTTGCCAGGAATTATGGGGAGGGAGGAATAACAGGTGGAGCACAGAGAATTTTTAGGGCAGTGAAACTACTCTGTGTGAGACTGAATGGTGGGTACGTGTCATTTTCCATTTGTCAAAACCCAGAGAATGTGCAACACCGAATGTAAACTATGAACTTTTGGTGATGTGGATGTGTAAGACACAAGTGCGCCCTGTATGCTGTGGGAATCTGATGTTGGTAGGAGTCTGACGTGAGGGCATCTGTACGTATGTGGGGTGAATGGGGTGCGTGGGAAATGTCCCTTCTGCTCAATTTTGCTGTGAACCTAAAACTACTCTAAAAAATTTACTTTTTAAAAACTTTAAAAATGTTTCTTTTTGAATAAATTATATCTTAATTTATATCACAAGTTTTAGTCATGAAATAATACACATTTCTTACTTGTTAAATATTGAATCAGAAATAGAAGGAACCACAAATACAAGTAGGGGGCTTTATCCTTAGTTTACTGTACTGATTAAGCTAAACACATGCACCTCTTAAACTACATTCACTCAACAGTGTATTTTTATTTTTATTTATTTTTTTTTGCGGTACACGGGCCTCTCACTGTTGTGGCCTCTCCCGTTGCGGAGCGCAGGCTCCGGACGCGCAGGCTCAGCGGCCATGGCTCACGGGCCCAGCTGCTCCGCGGCATGTGGGATCTTCCCGGACCGGGGCACGAACCCGCGTCCCCTGCATCGGCAGGCGGACTCTCAACCACTGCGCCACCAGGGAAGCCCCCAACAGTGTATTTTTAAAGCCTGGTTCAGGTAACTTTGTAAACAGATTGTTCTGAGGTCACTGTCAAATTCAACTGACCATGTAGCAAAATTAATTGCCACTTTTTAAAACACAGGATGGCTTTCTAATTGAAGATGAATTAAATATAACTACACATAATCTAGCATGCATCAAGAGACAGAAGGGAATAAATATTTTAAACAAATCAATTTTTAAAACAAATTTATATTGAGCTTAGAATTTTATTTCTAATCTATATACCTGAGGGACATTTTCAAGTTTATCCTTTTCAATTGTCATGGCAAACTCCCTCTGAAAAGCTGCTTTTAAAAACTGAAATTAATTAGGAATATATATAATTATTTTTCAAATTTAGTTATTTTATCCCAAACTCTTAAAGAAATCAGCAATCTGAATACCGACTACAACACAGACTACTTTCAATTACATCTTACCAAGGCACATATAATACTGGTGACCGGTTTGCATTTCTTTACCTGTAACCCAGTACATTTCCATATCAAAATCAAAACAACTATCATGACTGGCCAGATCAAGGGATGAAAGATTAAAGAGCAAATATAAGCTGCATAAGAAGCAATTCCAAATCACTCCCACCAACAGAAGAAAGCAAACAAAGCACATGTGTTCCAATGTATGAAGGATTAAGAACGTATTTAAAAGAGGAGAGTGTCTTTTTCTATTCATGATACTAGACGTAAAACAAGTTATCTTAGCAGTCTACCAGAAGCTTTGATATCCTGACAAATTATATATTGTTTCTAAGTAGATAACTCAAAGCAACAGATTCAAAATATAGTAATATTTAAAATATTTAAATAACTAAATACAATTCAAAAAGTTATTTAAAATTTACAATTATAAGATAAACTACTATACAAGCATTTCTATTGTTTAAAAGCAGGATTTAGAAAAAGCAATAATACGTCAAATTAAGACGTTATATATATTATGAGAATTGTGGCAAATTTATAACCAGAAAAGACAGGATTTGAAACGTGGTGCACAGTGTAGTGGAGGATATCATAAGACAAAGAGGCAAACTCACCCACTTACTTTAAATTACTTGAAATTTCAAACAGAAGTAAATGCACTTCATCAGCAGAGCACGCTGACAAACCCAAGTTTTTTGCTCCCTGCCACTAGCAGTTAGTTAATAATTACACATGGATATCGATATTCACATTTATCTAGTTCGCTTTGGTAGAAAAATTCTGACATTTCAGGTGATACTACAGAGCTTCATGCCCTCAACATGAAGTACAAAAGATACGGGATACTGATTGGCCTAAAAAAAATTTTTTTTTTACATAATCCCCATGTAGGAGAACTCCTGTAGGGGGCTCTAAATATTACAACAAGAAATCACAAAGCAGAACTAACAAGTTTTTATGTCTTCCTAGAACCTTCTGTTATTACTTCAAGCTATTTAATAACTGAACAAAATTCCTATTGTTTGCATTGCATGTAGTGGACATTTCAAAAACATGTTCACTTTAGTTCACTTGTATTCGCCAATCTTGACTCTCCTCTTCTCCAACCCCTCTAAAAACGTAAACGTTACCTAAAAGATCTGACCATTCTGAACCAAGTAAGATTAGAAGAACTTACCATTTCAAATGAAAAGACAGAGGTACACCTACAACACAGTGGAATAATAAACCTATCACATCAGTTTTTAAAATGTACCCAAAAGAGCCCCAGAAGAGTGCAGAGACTACACACTCACTCTCCAGCATACAATTTTCTCTAAACTCTCAGAACTTTTTAGCTGTGTCTCTTAACCTACCCCACATAGGTCCCCGGTCCCTAAAATACTCTAAAATCCTCAAAGATGTGACCCTGGGCTTGATTCCCCTCTGTATCCTCTATGAAGCTCAGGACTGTTTTGAACACAGGAAAAACAGGGAACAAATTTTTCCTACTAAAGGGAACCTCCAGTCTTTGTGTAAGACTAACTATCTTGAAGGGATAGTCAAGTGGAATCTGCATACTAAAAAGTTACGTGTGCTGAAAACCAAGCACAAAAAATGGTTATTTTACTGTTTAAAATTTACTCTTGGGCTTCCCTGGTGGCGCAGTGGTTAAGAATCCGCCTGCCAATGCAGGGGTCCCAGGTTCGAGACCTAGTTCAGGAAGATCCCACATGCCGCAGAGCAATGAAGCCCACGGGCCACAACTACTGAGCCTGTGCTCTAGAGCCTGTGAGCCACAACTACTGAAGCCCGCGTGCCTAGAGCCCGTACTCCGCTACAAGAGAAGCCACCGCAATGAGAAGACCACGCACCACAACGAAGAGTAGCCCCCGCTCGCCACAACTAGAGAAAGCCCGCGTGCAGCAACGAAGACCCAATGCAGCCAAAAATAAATAAATAAATAAATTTAAATTTTACTCTTTACTATGTGACTCCATTATGAACTCTACAGAAATACATCAATAGGTGTGTTTCAATGCCACCTATGTTTCAAAACCACTGATGCTGAACATCTGAAATGTTAGTATTAAATAAAAATACTGAGGTTTAGTAGCTCATAAAGAACCCTCAAAACTGTATGATTGAGTTGCACGCTGTCATCTGAAAAAGAAGACATCAAGCAACTATTTAACTCTCCCAACTTACATCTCAGTAACTACAATATAACAAATACAAGATTCCTGACCTCAAAAAGCTCAAGAGGGCTCAAATACTGGACAACTGTGAGAAAATATTTAGATGGCAATATAAGTACTAAAAAAGAATCATTAAAAATGATATAGGATCACAGCTGGGGTGAGTAGTCAGGGAAAGTTTTGTATGTGCTGAGTATACACACTCCCCAGGAGGGAAAAAGGGATATGGGAATTTTTGTGGAATACAAGCCCCTCTGTGACTCTAATGGGAGGTAAGGCCGATGAAGACACTAGAGTCATCTAATATGAAATAGAAAGAATTAAGTCCAACAAAGTGTCCTCTGATGAAGTGGTTAAAGAATATAAAGGACATGGTAACCATTTCAATCTGGATTCATTCAAAAGACTTCTAAACGTGAATGATAAAACAGAGGGGGAATATGCTACTTATAAGCGTAACATATGATTAGGGTGACCACACACACATCCTGGTTTGCCTGAGACAGCTTATTTTATGCCTGCTGTTAAAAAAAAAAAAAATGTAATTTTACATAGTACTCATATTCACTTGTCCGAGTTTGGATGAAAATTTTATGCTACCAGAAAACTACTAGAGCTAATCAATGAATCTGGTAAAGTAGCAGGATACAAAATTAATGCACAGAAATCTCTTCCATTCCTATACACTAATGATGAAAAATCTGAAAGAGAAATTAAGGAAACGCTCCCATTTACCACTGCAACAAAAAGAATAAAATACCTAGGAATAAACCTACCTAAGGAGACAAAAGACCTGTATGCAGAAAACTATAAGACACTGATGAAAGAAATTAAAGATGACATAAACAAATGGAGAAATATACCATGTTCTTGGATTGGAAGAATCAACACTGTGAAAATGACTGTATTACCCAAAGCAACCTACGGATTCAATGCAATCCCTATCAAACTACCAATGGCATTTTTCACAGAACTAGAAAAAAATTTTTCACAATTTGTATGGAAACACAAAAGACCCCAAAGAGCCAAAGCAACCTTGTGAAAGAAAAATGGAGCTGGAGGAATGAGGCTCCCAAACTTCAGGCTATACTACAAGGCTACAGTAATCAAGACAGTATGGTAGTGGCACAAAAACAGAAATATAGATCAACAGAACAGGACAGAAAAACCAGAGAGAAACCCACGCACATATGATCACCTTATCTTTGATAAAGGAGGCAAGGATATACGATGGAAAAAAAGAGAGCCTCTTCAATAAGTGGTGCTGGGAAAACTGGACAGCTACATGTAAAAGAATGAAACTTAGAACACTCCCTAACACCATACACAAAAATAAACTCAAAATGCACTAAAGACCTAAATGTAAGGCCAGACACTATAAAACTCTTAGAGGAAAACATAGGCAGAACATTCTATGACATAAATCACAGCAAGATCTTTTTTGACCCACCTCCTAGAGAAATGGAAATAAAAACAAAAATAAACAAGTGGGACCTAATGAAACTTAAAAGCTTTGCACAGCAAAGGAAACCATAAACAACACAAAAAGACAACCCTCAGAATGGGAGAAAATATTTGCAAACGAAGCAACTGACAAAGGATTAATCTTCAAAATATACAAGCAGCTCATGCAGCTCAATATCAAAAAAACAAACAACCCAATCCAAAAATGGGCAGAAGACCTAAATAGACATTTCTCCAAAGAAGATACACAGATTGCCAACAAACACATGAAAGGATGCTCAACATCACTAATCATTAGAGAAATACAAATCAAAATTACAATGAGTTATCATCTCACACGAGTCAGAATGGCCACCATCAAAAAATCTACAGACAATAAATGCTGGAGAGGGTGTGGAGAAAAGGGAACACTCTTGCACTGTTGGTGGGAATGTAAATTGATACAGCCACTATGGAGAACAGTATGGAGGTTCCTTAAAAAACTAAAAATAGAACTACCATACGACCCAGCCATCCCACTACTGGGCATATAACCTGAGAAAAACCATAATTCAAAAAGAGTCATGTACCACAATGTTCATTGCAGCTCTATTTACAATAGCCAGGACATGGAAGCAACATAAGTGTCCATCGACAGATGAATGGATAAAGAAGATGTGGCACATATATACAATGGAATATTACTCAGCCATAAAAAGAAACGAAATTGAGTTATTTGTAGTGAGGTGGATGGACCTAGAGTCTGTCATACAGAGTGAAGTAAGTCAGAAAGAGAAAAATAAATACCATATGCTGACACATATATATGGAATCTAAAAAAGAAAAAAGAAAATGGTTCTGAAGAGCCTACAGGCAGGACAGGAATAAAGATGCAGACATAGAGAATGGACTTGAGGACACAGAGAGGGGGAAGGGTAAGCCAGGACAAAGTGAGAGATTGGCATGGACATATATGCACTACCAAATGTGAAACAGCTAGTGGGAAACAGCCGCATAGCACAGGGAGATCAGCTCGGTGCTCTGTGACCACCTAGAGGGGTGGGATAGGGAGGGTGGAGGGAGACGCAAGAGGGAGGAGATATGGGGATATATGTATATGTATAGCTGATTCACTTTGTTATAAAGCAGAAACTAACACACCATTGCAAAGCAATTATACTCCAATAAAGATGTTAAAAAAGAAAATTTTAAAGTTTTCCTTACAAATAATTAGATATTATTAGATATTATTCCTTACAAATATTTGTATAATATTAAATAATAATAATAATGCAAAAAATATTTGTATTCCTTACAAATATTAATTAGATATTATTCCTTACAAATAATTAGATATTATTAAAATTATTAAATAATCCTTTTGAGAAGTGATAAAAGATTTCAACAGCTGGTTAAAATTGATATTATATCTTCAACACAAATGCCCCAAATCATCAAAATCCTAAGGATCACTTCCTAGAGTATATGTTAACATTATAAACATGTATCTTTGTTTTCATTTGATGATAAAAGTCTAAGTTCCAATTATGTACCATCCTTAAATATTCAGAAAAGTTCTTCGCTCATTGTAGGAAACCAAATTATTTTAGTAAATAAATAAAACATATTAATAACAAAAAATTGGGCACAACTAGAGCGTTCTATACGAGGCCACTGCAGTATAACTGTTATTATCCATTCTGATTTTTACCATCATGTCCAAACCATCAGAAGCAGGCTGCCATTATACCAGCGATAGGTAACAAACTTCCCACACCTAAATCTGACTCCAAACACTACAGCAAATAATTCTTCAGTTATTTCCATAGGATGATGAAGAGGCTATAAAAACCCCCTGTGAAATATGTCCTTTGTTCAAATGTGTCAGATATTTAGCCTTCCAAAATAACGCAATCTTCTACTTCAATACAACCAAATTACTTGTTAAAGCTAAATACTCTACTGAAAAAGAGAAGTGATGGCCATGTTAAAACCACAAAATGGCAGCTTCTCTCAAAAATTCACAAACTATTTCAGAAAACGTATTTGTACCTCCTCATTAGTAAGTGACACCTGGGATCAGTTGGCTCTGCCAGCACCTATTAATGAAAGTTCATTACTGGCTAGAGTTTCTGCCCTGAGTTTTGTACAGCGAACATGGGGGGAAGGGTTAGGTTATAATTAAATCAAGGAAAGATGATAAGAGAAACAATACCCACTCAAGAAGCAGGAAGGGACTGGCATAAAATTAAACAACAGGCCCAATGTGGCAGCTCTTCCCATAACTTCTGCTGATTTATAACCATGCTGCTGATTTGTAACCATGACTACTAATGAACCTTCTGAATACTAATTTGGATTCTTCAGAACCAAGAACCAAGGTTCTAGGATATGAGGCACTCTGCTCAATAAACCTTCTAAAAACACTGAAAAAGAACACGTAAGTTAATATAATTACATTTTAAGTCACAAACTCTTTATGAGTTTGGTTAACATGAGCCACTTTTTATAGATTTCCCCCCCAGCTCTCAGACTGGCCTGAGAACAGAGGTCGGCAAACTTTTTGGGGAAAGGGCCAGATAGTATTCCAGGCTCTGCTGGCCATACAGTCTTGACACAGCCTCAGAGTTATGTCACCACTAGTCAACGCTGCCATTTTGGGGCAAAGCAGCCATAAACAAAACATAAATACAGCTGTGTTCCAAAAAAACTGTTCAGAAAAAAATAGGCAGTGTTCAGATTTGGCCTGGCTTACCCTAGTCTGTAGACCTCCAGTCCAGATGAAATATTTTAAAAACTAAAAATTAATGTATCATTTGAGATAATACTCCCTTCCATATATAGGATGAAAGCCCAACTAAAAGTTGCCACACCAAAATCCCACAGAGCGCGATTCACAGAGAATGTTGTGCCATTTATACTGTTAACTGTATGAATTGTGTCTGCCTTGTCCAATGACCCTGAGCTCTCCCTTGAAACTCCCCAGGTCCCATAAAAAATTCAACTGCTACTACTATTCTCGTCTCAACATATGTCTCACTGCAACATATGGCCAGTGGTTTTCGATCTTTGCCAAGGAAAATAAGCAAGCTGAAGGGCTTTTTAATATGCAGATCCCATGGCTCCAACCCAGACCCACTGGATTAGATCTCAGGCATTTTTCTTTTTTACATTCCACAGATGTGCTGCAAAGATTGAAAACTACAGTATTTAGTCGAAACTGTCAATGGACAACCCATCAGAATCTACTGGGATCACAAATGAATCAATGAAGTAGGACGGAGACCTGAGAACCCACATTTTTTGAAAGCTCCCTGAGTGCTTATGATGCACAACTTGAAACACTACCGTGGAAGAGGTGTTACCCTCTTAGCCAGGCTACATCTGCTGTGGCCTCTCTGCTCAATAATTCCAGGAGCTACAAAGGAATACCTCTAAGGATTTGACATGGGTCAAATTACTGCCTTGGTATATAATACACATTCGGGTCTTTATGCACGTGTTCATTCCTCGAGGGCCAGTGTCACCTACTCAAACAGGAATAAAAGTTATTCCATATCAATTCATGTATATATCTTAAAACAGATACGAAGGGCTATTCTCTTCTTCACTAAAAACCAAACATTAATATTTACCATGCCAGATAAAGAAACTTCTTAAGTTTTAAAACAAAGTAGCATCCAATCTAAGCACTGCCCCAATTTTCCTAATCAAAGTATTTTTATAACTACATGATGAAACTACTAAAGCCAGAATGACATTTAGACATTTTATGACTTACTCATTTTTCCAAGAAAACAAAGCTTACTCCAGGAAACTGCATTTTAAAAATATTCTAACTAAAATCTCCCCTTTACTCCAAACCAAACTGCATCCACAAACGAAGACTAACACACAGCAGTACTTAAATGTTTAAACTACTGAATCTACAGTAAGTGAAACAACCTAATAGTAAAAAGTCACAAGACAACCATAGTCTCACAAATTCTTACTGTAACAAAATAACCTCTGTGATGTGTTCAAAAGCTGTAAAACTGCGATAAGTAGAAAATTTCAACCTAGTAAATACTATCTAGAAAATGGTTCAAATACACTATGGTAAAGATAAACCTAAATGCAATTAAGGCACAGAATAAAAATATATACATTGTTATGGGAGTCAAAAATGTGTTATGCTACAGGAGTGAAAACTAACATGTTTAATCTATAATTACCAGATCTATTACCAAAGAGCATGACTTCCTCTTAGGAGGAATAAGGTATGAAATTAAAATGACAGCTTCTAACTGATGAAGAGCCGGCATATCCTTGAAACTCTTAAAAATATATTCACACGGGGCTTCCCAGGTGGCGCAGTGGTTGAGAGTCCGTCCACCTGCCGATGCAGGGGACACGGGTTTGTGCCCCGGTCTGGGAAGATCCCACATGCCGCAGGGCGGCTGGGCCCGTGAGCCATGGCCGCTGAGCCTGCGCTCCGCAACGGGAGAGGCCACAGCAGTGAGAGGCCCACGTACCGCAAAAAATATATATAGATAGATAAATATTCACATGTATGTCATAATATTATGATAAATTTGAAAGCTAACCAAAAAACAAAAAAAAAACAAAAAAAAACCCCAAAAACCATGACCAGACATGACGCATCTTTTCTTTTGGTAAGGGCGGGAGCCGCGTTATGCAGCATGTGGGATCTTAGTCACCCGACCACGGTTCAAACCCGTGCCCCTTGCATTGGGAGTGAGGAGTCTTAACCACTGGACCACCAGAGAAGTCCAGATGTGTCTTTTGTTACATTAAAAAATAAATATATTATTCAAGACAAAGTAAGTATTTATTTTATACTTAAAAGCCCATACTATTAGTTGTGCTGGAATACTAAAAGGAATATTAGAAAGAAATGTGAGGTGGCATCTTAAAACGAACCAAGTAAACCTGCATGACTTTTATTACCCAGGCAAGCTGAACACTTACCATTTGATTCCTCCCTTTATACTGAACAGTGAGAAAAGAGAAGCACATAAGAGGGCCTAATTTCAAAGCTTTTAAAAACAAAAACAAACATTAAAATTGTTTAACAATTTTTCCCAAAGACAGTTTTCAAAGTAAAAATGAAGAATAACTAATGCAACAATGGCCTCAATGTTTCTTCTATTAACACAAACCAGTCAAGACTAGTATAGAGCTTTTGTTAATATTTCTTTAGTGCTTGATTAGTTTATATTAATAAGCATTATGGAGCTAGGAACCAAATAAAACTGATACCAGAATGATGAAAAACCTGTGTCTATTCATAATTTCTAATCTCAAAAATATCTAAAAATAGAAGACTATATTTTCCCCTAGATATTTAATTCCATTACTACATACTATGATTCCTTTCCAGAAAATTAAGAACATAGTAACTTTGTGGCCTAACATGAGTATTAATTTTAAAAAAAAGTCACCAACACTCCAGCCCAGGATTCAGCAAACTTTTTCTATAAAGGGCCAAGGAGTATTTTAGGTTTTGTGGGTCAAAAATACTCTGTTTAGTAGTCTTTTTTTTTTCTTGTCCATCAACCCTTTACAAATGTAAACACCATCCTCGGCTCTGTGGTAGGGTGGTATGAAAATGGGTGGAGGTTCCAGGCTACAGTTTGCAGACCTCTGCTCCAGCCAAATTAATCTTATGATGCTTCAAATATGCAACACATACTTTAAGTAACTACTTAAAAATATCTTAATATTAAAATATTTGATCATCTAAATTTTCTAAGAGCATATTTATGAAACAATAATCTATTTTTGAAATGCCAATAAATCTGTCATATTTTTAAATATCTAATTTGTTTATTCTCTAAGTTCCTTGGCTATCTATAAAATTTTACCCACCACTAAAATGATTTTGAAACATTCGAATGTTTTTAAGAATTTGCAGTATTTCAATTTTAAACTGTAGCAACATTTCTGAATAGTTTTTCAATAGAAAAGTAAAGTCGAAACTATCTGTTGTCCTTTATTAATTATACCTATATTAAATACCACTGAACATATTAAAAAACACTGGTGTAAGTTTTTTTAAAACTGAAATTTCAAAGAATGAAGAGTTTGCAATCAAGCTTATGATGTAGCCAACTTAAGTTTAACAGAATATTTTATTTAATCATTTCCTTCTGGTCCCTAAATGATTTACATCATTACACATAGCTACACATTTGCTCCAAGAATATAAAGTGTATGCCAGAGAAATATTAAGAAAGCTAATTCCACCAACTTTACTATAAGCAGGCAGTTTAAAAAAAGATACGTTGAGGTACATAAAAGAACTGGGAAGAATTTCCTAATCCTCAATGGAATGAAATAAAATTTCCCTAAGAAATATATCACATGTGGTTTACATCTTGACTGTATTTTAAAATAAAAACGCTAGTTTTCAAAATATATGCGCATGAAATTTTTTTTAATTCCACATTCTTTTATAACATCATAAAATATCCTCACATTGATAAATCCAACAGATTTATGTTCAAATGTAACTATGAAAGACCACCATTTAAATACGTCACTATGCAAGTGCTATGTATCCAAGAGGAAAAGAGAACTGTAATAATGCTAGAAATTATTCAAAAAGAAAATTCAAAATGTACTCAACTAATTTTCTAATGGGATTTATAAATCTATTAATTTAAACTTTTAGTGTGACTTATAAATAATAAAAAAATTTCTAACTGAATTTAAATGCCATATAATTTTCATTCAAAGGATATTTACTTGATGGAAGGTAAGGTAAAAAGTTCTTGTTGCTATTCTACTTAGGATTTATTTTGCTGTCTGTATTCATTTTAATTTAAGTATTTTTTTAATTTTCCAGGGACAAAAGAACAGGGACAGAGACAGTCAGAAAAAAGACACCAATGATTGGAATTAATACATTTAGCCTCAGAAACTTACTTTCTAAAGAATCATGGCTTTTGAACAGCTAGAGGAAAAAAATACTGGTAAGTATTTTTTAGAGTGAGTTGTTAAGCTGGCATTCATTCATCTAAGGTGAACAATGAGACTCTGTTAATTATTATTAAGACCCTGTGGGTTATAACCTACTTGAAGTATCCTTTTTTGCCCCACCATTTTGCCCCCCCAAAACAAAACCCTGAGTCAGATAATGTCTTTGGAACTAACTCCAGTTTACAAGAAATTCAGGCATAAACAAACTTGCTGAACATCACTGCAAGGATACAGTCAACAAAATCCAGGACGTGAGATACTCCATACGAGAAGCTGTTTCTTTAAAAAAAAAAAAAAAGGAAAAAAAGAGGGAGAGAAAACCTATAGACTAAAATGACTGGATTTACCAACCGATCTGAAGAAACCAACTACTTTAAAAAAAAAAAAAAAGTAAGACTTGGGCGAACTGGAGCTTTTAGTAGTTAATATTAAATAACTGGCAATTTTTAAGATATGATAAAGACATTTTTTGAGAGTCCTTATCTTTTAGAGATACATACTGAAATACGAATGAAATCATATGAAGTCAGGGATTTCATATAAAAAAATTAGGGCAAGTGGGTATACTTAAAGATGAAAAAGATCTGCTAAGTATTGATAACTGTTATGGTTGAGTGATGAGCACATACTACTTCTACTTTTCTATATGTCTACCAAACTAAAGAATTTTTAATATCAATTAACGGTGAAAATCAGTCAAGTGGAGATGATGAATTTATCAAGATTCCTAGTTTAGTAGGAATTAAAAAAAGATAAAGTAAAATGGAGAAAAATTTAATATTCATTTCATAAAGCATGATTATGTTCAGAAACTAATTTTAATTTATTACCTGTAAGAGGTTAAGAAATTCGTTAGTTTAACATAAACATGACAAATTCAGAAAGATAAGAAAATATATTACTATATAAAGCAGAATCTAAAGAATTCTAAATATATATCATCCACCTGACAATGTAAAATCATTTTAGTTAACCAGTATTTTACTTACATTTTCCATATAGTTTGGCTTAAAGCCCTCCTGCTGTCGCCTCAGCTCCTCCTGTTCTCTGTGTCGGATCATTTCCTCTTCACGACGACGGTGCTCTTCTTCATGCCTGAGAGATTTTTAAATAAAAACTCAGGGTGGTTGACATATAAGCCATAATACGGTATTTTATTTCAGGTAAAACAAAATCATTTATGTATATCATTTATTTATACTTTATGCCTAATCTGTGATAACGAGTGGCTTACCAGATTTACCTTCCTTTTATTTTGCTCTAAACCATTACTAAATCAAACAAACCAATAAAATAATTTATCTAGGGTAAATCAAAAAAGTAAAATAACAGCATATAACTAGGATAATTATATGCTTACAGTCAAAAAATCCAGAACCAAAAGCTCAAGCCAGTACTCTATTACTGCACAAGAGAAAGCCTGGGATCCACAATCACTGGCACAGCAGAGTTAGTTCTTAGAGACACTCAGAACCTATTCCAATACAAGCCACTGCAAAGGACCACATTGCCTAGACAAAAATCCTACTACGTGCAAAAGGAAGCCTTAACAAACATTCTCTCCCCCACTTCATTAATGCACTGAGGAAAGTATGCACCTGGAGCAGGTGTCTGATTACCACCTGTTTTCGCAAATTAAGTTTTATGGAACAATCATTCCCTCACTGTCTGTGGCTACCTTTGGGCTAGAGCAGTGCTGAATAGCTGATACACAGACCATATGACATGAAAAGCCTAAAATATTTACCATGTAGCCCTTTCCCAGGAAAAGTATGCCAACCTCTGCCCCAGAGATATCAAGCATGGAACAACAACTACAAGACAAACAAAAAAGATATGTATGTGCAGGATTACTATTAAATCATAATTAGTTACAATATGATTAAGAGGGAAAAACCTACAAAATAATATTAAACTAATAGTCTGACATTATACTGACATTTAAATCAATGCAAACTCAAATATACATGCTCTGCACTCAAAAACAAAAAAGTAATTTAAATAGCAAAGACTATATAATGCTGATGCCCCCTCAGTAGGTCTCATTTTCCAGGCTACTCTTATAAGCACTCTTTTACACAAGTATAGATACTTCGTTGTTGTTTTGTACACCAAACACAGTACCTGAACTAAAAGAAATGGCGGTTTCACCCACAGCCAGCAAGAAAACAGGTTGTTAGGACTTCATATCAGACCATGTGCAAGTAACAAGACAATGTTCCTAAGGTATTTCAAGCAAACTCTAGATTTTGAGATATCTACGTCCCCAGTATAGATCTCTATTCAAGGAAACAGAATATTCCAATAAACCGGTTAATCCATTTCTAGTACATTAACACACTCATAAATTTTATGGTTAAGAAAATACTTTCATGTTCATACACTGCTGAAAATGTACATAGTGACAGGAAAAATTCTCTTATTCAAAAACTCTAAGGCCACATGTGTTTTTCAGACTTTAAAAAGGGTTTAATATACTATTATGATATCCCCAGTAGGATCTATTATGATACCCCAGCAGTACCCAATAATCAACACCATTAATACTTCTGTAGTAAGATGAACATCACATTCTACGAATATAACAAAGGTTTGGCACGACCACAACGTAAAACAGGTCAGATTTTGCCTCATACAGGCTCATGTCAGATCCTGCCACTAAATGATACTCAAAGCTTTTTGGTCTTCAAGATTGCAACAATGACTTTGTTGAGGACCAACGTGTAGCAAACAATTTTATGTGTGCAAATCCATTTCCAGTAAACTAAACAGAAATATCTATACATGTGTGCAAGAATGTATACACACAGATACAAGACTGTACATTAATTAAAGGCAAAAGGTTGAAGACATTCAATTACAATTGAGGGACAAGGAATACAATACAACCATTACAAAGAGGCAGATTTGCATTTACTGACATGAAACAATGTCTAAGGTACAGTGTCAGAAAAAAGGCAAGCAAAACAATAGTATTCCTATTGCTGCATCTAAAAACCATTTGTAGGAGCAGAGAAGAGAGTATGAGAGTTTCTATCACACTGGGGATAATCTGGGGAGACAAGAGCATTGCCCTTTTTCTTTTGTACATATACGTATCATGTGAGTTTTTTTAAACATGTATTGCCATAACATTTTTAATTTAAAAGATATTTTAAACAAAATTTATAATGTACTTCTCCCCATTGTTAGAGCAATTTTTTTCTGATAAAATGTGAGACTACATTTATATCTGGAGAAAAAATATGGTAAAAAGGTATAAAATCACTTTAAACATTTGCTATTTTTTTCCTTCCATTCCATTGCCTATAGATTCCAGAGTTTCTACTTTATTTTGTGATTACACCACACTGACAATTCCATAATATAAATTTACAGGCAACATATAGGAACATTCCCTACTGTACATACGTTTGCTTTTAATTTTTTTCCTTCCACAAGATGCTTTAACAATTATCTTTATATTTAATGTCTCTTTGGATCAAGGATAATTTCCTAGGTTATATTCACAAATGTAACTAATAAGCATGATGAGTTTTAACATCCTTCATGTTATACTTAATTGGAAACTGACAAAACCTCTATTTTACAATTTATTTTAATTGGAAGCCCACTATTTGTCTCATATTTTAATAGGACTTTGAAACCTGAGAGGCTTTAGGCACTAAGCTATGATACGACTGATATAAAAATGTCCTGCTCTTTGTTCCAGTCCAGCACTATGGCCTCCACACCCACCAAAGGCCTCAGTTCATCTGATGATCTTTATACTTTGTCAAATGACATAAAAAGGGAAAGAATGGATGGATGGGTAGATGAGTGAGTAGGAAGGAGTAAGGCAAGGAAAGAAGAGAACAAATGAACAAGTACTAAGTGGGCCAGTTACAGCCTGAACCAGCCCATCTAAGCCCTGTCCGCCTTCACTGTCACAGCCTCTGAAGAAGTGACCCACGAAAACCTAACTTATTTGTAGCATCGAAATGAAAACCAGAAAATTTTGTATACTCCAAATTATTTAATTTCTTTCAAATATATTTTCTTAAGCAGTTTTTTCAGTCTCCCAACTAAGGTAAACAGAAAGGCCGTGTCCAGACTCTCTGGCTGTCTCACGTGGCAGCCTCCTGAGTCAGACCAACCTCTGCAGGCTGCTGCATTTTTATCTGCTTTCTGCTGCAAGGGCAGGATATATTTGACAATTATTAGTAAAGTAAGTTCCTAGACACTATTTTTTTCCTTTCCTTCATACATGCTGCAAAATAACTCAATTTTAACACATTATTTACATTTCTTAGATCAAGAAACAATTCTTACAATTAATTTCAAAACAAACTCCACAGGCACAAGTAAAGATTAACAGATTTATCACTGGCTGTATCTGCTAGAATACAGCCAACCATAAAAGTTACGCATCAAATTATCACCTAATTGTTGACATATCTTTATATTGTTAGTACACACTTATCTGAATTTCAAATTGAATCTGATATACCTCTGCAATATTAAATAAGATTAATGGAAGACCATTCGGTGAAAAATTACCAGGTACATAGAATACTTATCACGTCAAGCAACCAGTATTTCAATTATTAAACAAGTAACCTATTAAAAATTCCAGTAAGTACTGCGTTCTATTTTGTGCGCTTCACTTTCTTTTTAATAATCTGATCATATTCCAACTAATGTCTGCCTCCCTCCCAGATTACCTAAGTGCCACACCAGCAGAGCTTGTGTCTTTTGTTTTCCACTGTATCCCCAGTACCTAGAGTCCTCTTTTTCATTTTTTTATTTCCAACTAATTTTAAACTTACAGAAAAGTTGCAGAAATAGTAGAGTTCCTATATCTCCCTCATGCAGCATCCCCTAATATTAAAATCTTCCATAACTATAGTACAATTATGAAAACCAGGAATTCACACTGGTACATTGCTACAGTTCAACTCTAGGTCTTACTCAAATTTCACCAGTTTCCCCACTATGTCCTTCTTCTGTTCCAGGACCCTATCCAGAATCTCACATTGCATTTAGTTATTATTTCTCTTTAGTCTCCTCCAGTCTGTAACACTTCAGTGTCTCTTGGTCTTTCATGACCTTGACATTTTTAAAGAGAACTGATTATTTTGTACAGTGTCCTTCAATTTAGGTTTGTCTTAAGTTTTCTCACGACTAGCATAAGGTTATGAAGCTTTGGCAAGAAAACCAAAGAAATGACAATGTACACTTCTGGGTGCATCATATCAAGGGGTGCCTGGTGTCCGTGTCTTATTAAGGGTGATACGAACCTAAACACTTGGTAATGGTGGTATCTGCTGGGTTTCTCCACTTCAAATTTACTATGTTTCCATTTGTACCTCATACAAATTTGAGACTCCACAAATCCTGTATCCCAAGTTTTGCGCAACAACCTTAGCACCTACTGGGAAATCTTGAATGAAACAACTACAGGCGTGCTTCATTTTATTGCCCTTCCCAAAAATTGCATATTGCTTTTGCACACTGAAGTTTTGTGCCAACCCTGTGTTGTCAGATGGTTAGCATTTTTTAGCAAGAAAGTATTTTTAATTAAGGTACACACATTGTTTTTTAAGACATCATGCTATTGCACACTTAAAACACTACAGTATAGTATAAAGGTAACTTTTATATGCACTGCGAAACAAAAAAATTCACTTTATTGCAATATATTGTGCTGGTCTGGAACCAAACCCACAGTATCTCCAAGGTATTACTGCAGTATTCACCCATTGGTAATTTTTCTCTCAGACTCATTTCACATTTATTATTTGGAATTCTACTTCTAACAACTAAGGAAGAGTTGTCCATTCTCCCCATTTATTTACTTACTCATTAAAATAACTTCTATCAGCACAAACTCATGGATATTTACTTTATTCAACAGTGTAAAGTCTAATACTATCATTTTTTATTTTGTTGTTGAAATTGTTCCAACTCTGGCCCTTAGGAGCACCTTCAGTTTGGCTCCTGTGTTCTCTCAACATGCCCTAGCATTGTTCAAGTACTTTGCTTCTCTCTGACGCAAGATTTGTCAGGCTCATCTTGGACTTTTCAATCCTGGAATCAACCACTTCTCCAAAAACCCCTGGTTCCCTTTACTGGAGAATGGTGCTCAGAAACAAAAATCTGGGCATTAGATGAGCTCATTGTTCCTGAGGCATCACTGCTTCTAGATGGACAGGGCTAGGAAATATGTATATATATATGAACCGATGTATATATACATGTCTATATTTCTGTATCTGTCTAGATTAAATGCCACTCAGTTCATACTGATACTCAGAATCCCCATTAAACATCACAGGAGTCGTTTTAATTTTAGCCTTTCTCCCTTCTTTCTTTCTCCAACAATGAGAAACCTGGTTCATACTGATCTGTACTAATATATTCACTTAAAAAAGTATATATTATTTTCAATAAAGTCTTGATTAAAGAGAGAAAAAAAGTATATACATAAAGTAGTTTCAGAATTGCAAACCTATATCCCTATGAGAAATACATTTACTAACTAGATTACAGAATTTATATATTGTTCTTGCCACTAGCCTATAGTATTCAATCAAGATACAGTTTTCCAAAGTTATTTAGGTTCCTTATTTTCTTCCCCATCTCCTTCCAGTGTGACAATGCTGTCCATTTATATATAATATAGTTAAGTTCATCTGTTATATTTTTATTCCCTACTTTGGGTTCCCCCACATTGATTGTTTTTTTCTTGGTTTTTGTTTTTCTTTTTGTTGACTGAAGTACAGTTGATTTACAATGTTAGTTTCAGGTGTACAGCAAAGTGATTCACTTATACATATATATTCTTTTTCATATTCTTTTCCATTATGGCTTATTACAGGATATTGAATATAGTTCCCTGTGCTATACAGTAGGACCTTGTTGTTTATCCATTCCATACATAGTAGTTTGCACCCCACATTGTTTAGTTTTAATTACTTATTATTTTAGCACACTAGTATAGGGCACTAATTTTAAAAGCCTACTTGTCAAGGATAAATGTAAGAGAAGAAAGCTGGATTCAGGTAGGTTTATGTTAGGGGAGAGGAGGTTTCCTTTTCTTTGTACAAGTAGAGGAGACTTTAACACATTTACATGAAGTGGAAAGAAGCAACAAGAAAGAAACTGAAAAAGGTCCCTCGTGTAAGTTCATGGCGGGAGTTATTTACACCAGTGGTTCTCAAAATTTAGCATGCACCAGAGTCACCTGGAGGATTTACCAAAGCACAGGTGAATCAGCTTATGATTCGGTAGTTCAGAGGGAAGGCTTGAGACTTTCTAACAATCTCCTAGGTTAGAATGCTGATGCTGCCTGCCAAGTACCATAAATTGAGAATAAGTAGGTTAGAGTAAAATCAGAGAAGTACCAAGACAGAAATACACAAACGTTGGTATAATCAGGTATAAAGTTGGAAGAAAAACACTAAAATATATGGTCTAGTACCTATCTCCTGACCGTGAAGACACTTCAAGCTCATTAACAGTTTTTCACTTTATTTCCCATGAGCACCTAACTTCCTGTCACAAGCACTTACTACTTTTATAGCACTTTCAAAACAAAATTTTAAGTTTGCTTTAATCTATAATATCTTTGTTTATAACAATTCCTAATTATGTTTTTGTTTTTTTCTTTTTTTGCGGTACGCGGGCCTCTCACCGTTGTGGCCTCTCCCGTTGCAGAGCGCAGGCTCAGCGGCCATGGCTCACGGGCCCAGCCGCTCCGCGGCATGTGGGATCTTCCCGGACCAGGACACGAGCCCGCGTCCCCTGCATCGGCAGGCGGACTCTCAACCACTGCACCACCAGGGAAGCCCCTAATTATGACTTTTGAAACTTGTAAGAGTAATACTTATCTCATATTTTACAACTGAATACTGCAGGTACAAGAAAAGCTGTTAATTTTTGTTTCTACATCTTGGATCAACTACTCCCTTAAACTTCCTTACTTAACCTAAAAGATTTTAAGTTGCCCATCACAGTTCTCTATTATGTACTGAGATCTTTAATGCCCATACCCTTTTTACCATGGATTCCAGATATCTTTTTTAAACAAATTATCACAAGTACAAAAATGCTTAACGGCATTCAGAGTAGTATTATACACATGAAAAAAAAACTCAGATCAACGCAAATATATCCATCTCTGGAAAAATGGCCCCGTAAATCACGGTGCATTCTTACAATAAATTATACGAAACAATGCCTAAGCCCTTTATGTAAGTTCACATTGTCTGTAAAGCGTCCATAATCAGCTATAAAAAACATAGAATAACAAAGATTTATGTTATCTCAAAGATTTATGTTATCTTCTGGAGTAATTCCCTAAATGTGGTCAGAAATCGACAATTTTGGTTTCCTCCCCTGTATTTTCCAAGTTATATAACTTGTTGATAACAGGCATTGGGAGTTTTATTCATAACATACATAATGAAACCTACATATATATTCACATATATGTTACAGTGATGTTCTTTACCTCAGTTGTATTTGCTTCCGTTTTTGCAGCTCTTGGTTTCTGAGTTCTTCTAAGCGTCTGAGTTCCTCTTGACGCCTCATTAAATCTACAAGATATTGATTACAGATTAATATTTTTAGCTTCCCCTTCTGTATTTTTATATTCATAAGCATATAGATTCTCTATGACTGGCAATATATGTAGTAACTTATTCATACTCATGCACCTAGCTTCTCTTTTTGTCTATCACATCATTTTACAATGAAAGATTATAAGCTGTGTAATAAATTAATATCACTTCTGGGCCCATTTCTTCATGTGTATGAAGAAAATAATAAATCCATCCTTATATTAAGAAATTAAAATGGGCAGTAACTGTTTTAAAACAGGGCCTAGAACATATTAAAAATAGAATAGTAGCTACATTTTCATTTACATAGTTTTAAACAAATTAGAATTTTTTTCAGCAGCAAGCTCAAAGCCCAAAAAGATGCCTTGGCAACCATCAGCCGAGGGCATGTAAGAACCAGACCAAACAGTACGAATAATGAGATAGGACATGGCGTAAAACTCAAAAACATCCCTCCCAACACAATCAGCAGGTTTCTTCCTGCATCAGGTCTGTGTCATATGAAGGAGGGCAATGAGGAGACAGTTCCTGAAAGGGGAAAAGGGCTGAATACTGATATGAACAAGACCACTTTAAACAGGACGAGCATTCCCACTGTCACCAACCCGTGTCACATCATCAAGAACAGGGGTTCCATAAACAAAAACAAACAAACAAAAAAACAATAAAATATATTTCCAGAAAAAGAAAAAAAAAAGAACAGGGGTTACACTGCAGAATAAGATGATGAAAGATACATTTGTTTTGCACATCTGAGAAGCAGTGGATAAACTTCCCAAGTATGAAAACTCTTTGTACTATCTTACCAAATTACATGTGCACGCATGCATAAAATATATATATACACATATACAGATATATGAATACCCTGAATAACACAAGTATTGGTTGTTTTTATTTTCTTTTTCTAAAATCATGTTACCTGAAATTTCTAAAATAAACACATATTATCTTAATTGAATGTTTCTTAATAAATTGCTATATTCAGAATTCACTTAACATAATACTTAACAGTTAAAGTTAATATTTCATGTGCCAATAACTCTAAACATCTTAACCATAACAACACAGGCATAATTATAACAAGGTATTATCCTCCCTACAGATTGAATTATGTATTAATTATGTCAAAGAAAAAAGATCCAGACAGATTATAAATGTGCTCTAGCCATCCAGCCACTACATGGTTCAACTGGGATGTACAGCCAAATCTATCCTTATTCCAAAGCTCTTTCCAAAATGCCAGCATTGCAAACCTGGCTGTTCAGCCTCAACTGAGAAACTTAAAAAAAAAATTTTTTTTAAAGATTTTCGGACTCTGCTCAGGAAAGTCTGCTTTGGTATATGGGATAGGAACCAGGCGATTCTGATAACATGCCAGTTGAGAAAACATTTAGCTATCTTAAAACCCAAACATGACTACAATTAAGTTCAAACATTTTTACCATTAGCTGTCAACCTTGACTACTCATTAGAATTACTTAAGTACCTTTTAGCCATAGACCAATTAAATCAAAATCTCTTGGGATGTGGACCAGCTATGAGTATTTTTTTTTGAAGCTCCCTAGATGACTCCATTCTGCAACCAACATTGAGACCCCATAACTATCATATAATTTCTATAGCTGGCGAGACTTGTAAAGACCAAAAATATACAATCTATTTATATTCCTAAGGGGAAATGCTTCAATAAGCCAAAGCATGGGAAGTATCTTACTATCATTAATTACCCAAGAAAGTCAATACAGTGCATCCTGTAACAGTTTTATTATTGATTTTGTAGGTTAGCTGTTCTTAAATCAGGGGCACATATAGTAATAAATGTAAAATTGCATTTTCTTCCATGAAAAGGAATAAGAAAAGAACATAAATGTTTTCTGACAACTGGATCTTCTCCTTTTAAGCTGGGCCAGTTAAAACAGGTGCTTTAACCTCTCAGATCGTGCTTTCTCACCAGTAACATGGGTATAATAATTAGCTCAAAGGATCTGACAATCAAATTATCAGATAAGCACATTATCTAACAGTCATGAGGAGCACTATCAACTTAAAACAGAACTACCATTTTACATCTTCCAAATTATTTCCTTTAAGTTGCTAATATCCAGGGTTCCTGAAATTTCACTAAAGCTTATATATTTGTATACTGCCATGATAATATTCTTCTGGAGGAAAATGTTACCCAAAAAACAGGTAACCTGAGGTGCTTTTTATCCTTTAACCCAGTAAATTACACTCATAGGAATTTTTCTTATAAAAATAATCCAGGGAATTCCCTGGCAGTCCAGTGGTTAGGACTTGGTGCTTTCACTGCAGGGGCCCAGGTTCAACCCTGCCGGGGAACTAAGATCCTACAAGTCGCACACGGCCAAAAAAAAAAAAAAAATCCAAAGGCATCCACAGACATAAAGTATCAGCTGCAGCACTACTCACTAACAGACCAAATAACATTTAAAACTGTGTACCTAACAAACACAAAAGACGTAAAACTGTATCTATAATTGCAGTATATCATAAACACGGGTATACAGCAAAAAGGGAATAGAGGGGAATATGGACACATTTTAAGTCTGATTTGCTAGACTGTAGGAAAGTGTTCTCTCAATGTAATATCCTTCAAGTCATGAAGACTAAACATATGCTCTCTGATCTAACACAGCTCCTTCCTAGAAATGTAAGAACTGAATCTATAGATTGAAAGGGCACATCTGGTCCCAAGAAAAGTATGATGGTGTACAATAAGATACATCTGGAATATAAGACTGGACAGATGGAAAGATGTAATAAAACAAGTATAGTAAAATGTTAGTAACAAAATCTAAGTATTAAATACCTTAAAATTCTTTCAACTTTTTTTTTTTTTTTTTGGCCACACCATGCAGCTTGTGGGATCTGTTCCCCAACCAGGGATCCAACACATGCCCTCTGCAATGGAAGCGCAGAGTCCTAACAACTGGACCACCAGGGATTTCCCCTCTTTCAACATTTTTATGTTTAAAATTTCTCGTAACAAAATGTTTGGGCGGAAAACATATCCTGGATAAGTTACTGAACCTTAAAAGAATTCACATGGAAGCCTGTTAAAAGGATCAAGTCACAAGAAGGGAAAAAAATCCAGGTTTATCTCAGACTTTCCCACAGAAACATGCTATCAAGTACTTAAGAAAGGGGAGAAAGAAGCATGAATTTTACGCCATTCAAGAGAGGGTTTAAAGTATAAGATCATGAGGACTTCTCTGGTGGCGCAATGGTTAAGAATCCGCCTGCCAATGCAGGGGACACGGGCTTGAGCCCTGGTCCGGGAAGACCCCACATGCCGCGGAGCAACTAAGCCTGTACGCCACAACTACTGAGCCTGCGCTCTAGAGCCCACAAGCCGCAACTACTGAAGCCTGCATGCCTAGAGCCCACGCTCAGCAACAAGGGAAGCGACCACAGTGAGAAGCTCGTGCACCGCAACAAAGAGTAGCCCCCACTAGCAGCAACTAGAGAAAGCCTGCGCGCAGCAAGGAAGACCCTACGCAGCCAAAAATAAATTAATTTTTTAAAAAAGTACAAGACCATGGATGTTTTAGAAGATGCAGGAACACTGTTTCTGTGAACCTTCTGACAGAAATCACAAGGATAAACATCAGAGAATCAAGTGATGAACAGAAAAGTCATGACTCAACATATTTAAAATAGGGCTGAGAGAATTATGTGAGAAACATGTGAGAACTACGGTTAAGGAACATTAAAAAGAAAACAGGGTCTCAAAGACACATTTGCACTTCCATTGTCCGTTGCACTATTCACAACAGCTAAGGTAATGGAAACAAACTAATGTCTATCAACAAATGAATGGATAAAGATGTGGTTGTGTACATACAGATACATAATGTACACACACAAAAAATGTGGTATACAGAAATATAGACACACACATTGGAATATTATTCAACCATCAGAAAAGGAAATCCTGGGCTTCCCTGGTGGCACAGTGGTTGAGAGTCCACCTGCCGCTGCAGGGGACACGGGTTCGTGCCCCGGTCCGGGAGGATCCCATGTGCCGCAGAGTGGCTGGGCCCGAGAGCCATGGCAGTTGAGCCTGCGCTCCGCAACGGGAGAGGCCACAACAGTGAGAGGCCCACGTACCACAAAGAAAAAAAAAAAAAAAAAAAAAGGTAGTGAAGCAAAAAAATAACCTGTATTAAGTATAATGGGATTTGGATCTAGAAAGGATTACATAAACAGCAGTAAAATAGAAATGAAGCAATTGTTAAAACAAGGAACTGGTGTGTCAGTAAGAATCAACATTTACAAAAATTTGCTAAGATATATACATATTGACTGCAACACTGTTTTTACTAACAAGCTGGAAAGAGAACTAGACATCAATTAAAAGAGGATAAGCAGGGCTTCCCTGGTGGCACAGTGGTTGAGAGTCCGCCTGCCGATGCAGGGGACATGGGCTCGTGCCCCGGTCCGGGAAGATCCCACATGCCGCGGAGCGGCTGGGCCCGTGAGCCATGGCCGCTGAGCCTGCGCGTCCAGAGCCTGTGCTCTACAATGGGAGAGGCCACAACAGTGAGAGGCCCGCGTACCGCAAAAAAAAAGAGGATGAGCAAAACTAATTATAGCCATTTAACAGAGTATCATTAAGCCATTTAAAAAATGAAGCAAATCTATACGTACACACTTATACAGAAAGTAAAATAGCAAGGAGCAAAAAAGATCTTCTTGGTTATAAATAAATACACACACACACACATCTACTGACATATGCATGATTTTTTTTCATTAAAGGATACAGAAGAAACTTAAAATACAGAAGAAACAGTGACTCCTATAAGAAAGCAGAAGGCGGGGCCAGGGAAAAGGACAGTTTTCTGTGCTGAGCTTTCCATTTCCAAGATAGGTCAACTAGAGAGCCCTGTGTCTCTGCAGAGCCAAAGAACCAAGATTACTTCAAGTTGCTCCCCAACCTGAATACACCCTTAGAAGCGCTCGATAAAATATAAAATTGTAGAACAAAAGAGAAGATTGTAAATTTTTTTTTTTTAAACAAACTAACACTGAAACGAATTTATCACCTGCAGACTTTTGCTGAAATACAGGATGTACTTCAGGAGAAGTAAACCCAGAAGCAAGGACTAAGATACAATAAGCAATGTGCTTTTCTAATATTATAAACCAAAAACTGTTAACATGGGTTATAAATAAGCACACAAAAAGCAATAAAATGAAAGCTCATAGGAAATAACTACAAAATTACTCTGCTTCGAAAAGTCAAAACTCCCTTAGGGGTGAGGCAAAGTTTTCTAAGAGCTCACAAGAGCTCTACGAGGCCTAAAGAAATGTTGTTCTTTGTCATCACTACATCCTCAGTACCTCACGTGGTGTCTTCTACAACCAACATTCAATATGGGTTCAAGTTACACTACTGCCTGTTAGTAGCAGCAACAAATATCTTTCAGCACAAATGCTTACACATCTAATCAATGTTTTTTCCTAACTATGGCATGACCATAGATAGCAGGAAAATAAAGTGGCAAAGTGCATGGCAGGCTAAGAGCTGAGAACAATTCACACTGGACAGAAGTGCTAGAGCAACCATGAGGCCTGGGAAATTAAAATTTTTTTAATTTCCCAGTAGATTCTGGTGTGTAGCCGATTTTTTTTTTTTTTTGGCCATGAGGGGCAGCATGAGGGATCTTAGTTCCCCGACCAGGTATTGAACCCGGGCCCCCTGTAGTGGAAGAGCAGAGTCTTAACCACTGGACCACCAGGGAAGTCCCTGGCCAAATTTTTGAATCATAAAATCTAAGGCTGGATAAACTTGAAGCTCTCTCTTCCAGGTCTAAGCAGCCTATGATTCTAAAACTTTATCTTAGATAACAATTTTCAAATTTCTGCAAGAGACCTAGTATAAACGTAACTAGTTTAAACATATTAGTATATGATATGAATGACTTCAATTTTATTAGAAAAAGAGTATTTTACAGTTTATAGAAACGCTAGGTTTAGGGTCCAAATGAAACCAGAAATGTCTGACTAGTTTCTAGCGTTTGCTGAGTTTGTTTTAACTTATTTGGCATCGACGCAGTTATTCAGTGACTTGACCGTAATTGCTCAATTGCTCAATAAACATTTACTGAACAGTTTAAAAAAAAAAACTAACCTGGATTTTACCTAAAAGGAAATGAGAATCTACCAAAAAGATTTAGAGATGAATGATGATCAAATTTTCACCTTTTAAAGAAATACTGGCTCTAGTATAAAGAATACTTTAGGGACTTCCCTGGTGGCACAATGGTTAAGAATCCTCCTGCCAATGCAGCAACTACTGAGCCTGCGCTCTAGAGCCCACAAGCCACAACTACTGAGCCCATGTGCCACAACTACCGAAGCCCGCGTGCCTAGAGCCCGTGCTCCGCAACAAGAGAAGCCACCGCAGTGAGAAGCCCACGCACCACAATGAAGAGTAGCCCCCACTCATCACAACGAGGGAAAGCCCACGTGCGGCAACGAAGACCCAACGCAGCCATAAATAAATAAATTTATTTATTTATTTAAAAAAAAAAAAAGAAGTCTGCTGCAGAAATTGGGCAGCTGTCTGTGGCGCCATGACCTCTGGGGGCAGTCAAGAGAAGGTACATAGAACTTTACTGAAGTGCTAAGTTAAAAAAACAAGTGCAAAAAATTTAAGAGCAAAACAGAAAGCAATCAGATGCTTTATTTTAAGAAATACAAAATTTTGGGAATTCCCTGGGGATCCAGTGGTTAGGACTGCGTGCTTCCACTGCAGGGGGCACCGGCTGGATCCCTGGTCAGGGAACGAAGATCCCACAAGCTGCACATCATGGCCAAAATAAATAAATAAATAACTTTTAAAAAAAGAAATCCAAAATTTTACAGATAATGGAAAAGATGAGTAATAGGAAGAACCAGAAAAAGTTATTTGGAGAATTAACAGGAAAGAAGAAAGGGTAGAGATAAACAATATAGACAGGGATAAAAAGAAACCTAGAAACAGGAATGGGAAGGAGTAAGCTTCTGAGATATATTTAAGCAGCTTGACATGTTAGGTATCTGACCAATGAATGCGAGTAAATGTTATGTTATGTATAACACCTGTTATGAGTGCTCTTAAAAATTCAGTTAGCTCTGCCTCAAGTGTTTAAAATGTTCTTGCCAAATACTCAGAATTTAGTATTCCTGAATTCCCATACCCAACGGCACACATGAATCTTTTTCATCTCTGCCAAGGAATAGCCATCTGTGAATCTTCTGACATGTAGTAAGAATCTTAAATAGCCAGCATTTGCCATAATTCTTCTTTCCACCAAACAAAATCTTGATATGTGACTTTATGCCACAACTACATACCAAGAATCACCTCACTGGGCTTCTCTTTGCCAGCAGAAGCATATACTCACTTCTGGCAAAAGTTAACAACCTTAATCACCTCCAACAATACTATTTATGTAGGTAACTTATTTTTAGTAAGTTTTTTTTCCTAAGGAAGTTCTCTCAGAAAAGTGAAATGTTTCTTTCTAGCATTTTCAGTTTCAACTGTCTCTAAACCCCTAACTAGCGACTTAGTAATAGGTGTCAACGGGGACACCTACACGGAAACGCGTCTTACCTTGCCGCATGAGCATCAGCTGGTGCTCGTGCCGGGCCGCTTCCATTTCCGCCTCCAGTTTCTCTTTGGCTTCTCGGATGTTTCTATCAACCTGCTCACGCTGCTGCTTCTCCATTTCATCCAGAGCCTTCCAGCGAGAGGCATACTCAAATTCAAATGTCCCAGGCTGAGCAAAACGCGGCGGCTGTTCTCTTTCCCTAAGTTTACAAGGAAAGACACACAGAAATGTTATGTTTCAAAGGTAAAATGACATGTAAGAACAACGAACACTACCATTCACTGAGCAATTACAATGTTCATGGCACTGTTGACAAGTACCCTCCGTGAAATATATCACGGCAACATTGTCAAGCAGGTTTTAACAAGCCTAAGTTTGAGAAACTGCCCAAAGATGCCCAACTAATTAGTAAGGGCACCAGGATTCAAACCTAGGCAATCTGATGCTACAATCTACACTCCCCTAATTAACAACTCCAATAAGGCCTTCCTGGTTTTCACTCAACAATTTTATATAAGGTAGTCTGCAACATATGACCCAAATGTCACTTAAGTTAATTGGCTGAAGTCAGATTTTTCTCTCTAAAAGTATAACTTTTAGGGATAGTAATACAAGCAGATACAGTTATGTACCAGGTTCATTGGCTAGGCCAAAAACTGTAGGCCTAATTTACTACAACTGGCTTAATACTTGTTTGCCTTGCTAGACTATAAACTCATTGAGTACATGAAATTTCTGTTAACCACTGTAACTAAGTACATAGTACATATCTAGCACATTGTACACATTTAGTATTTATTTCTTTGAATGAATGAATAAATGACTGAAAAAATTTAAGACCTGTGAATGTACCTGACAGTCAAAGAAATTCTTCAGTTATTCAAAAGTACTGATAAGAACATAATTCTCACTCATCAATAAAAGTACAGATGGCATGCAATCACAAATTTTAACTTTTATTTTGGGGTGGGGAGGGGAAGATGGTGGATGGGACAAAGTTGGGAGATAAAGGGAGAGGTTGTCACAGAGGGAAAATGTAGTGACAAGAAACAGCTGTGGGACTTCCCTGGTGGCGCAGTGGTGAAGAATCCTCCTGCCAATGCAGGGAACATGGGATGGAGCCCTGGTCCAGGAAGACCCCACGTGCCGTGGAACAACTAAGTCCATGCGCCACAGCTACTGAGACTGCGCTCTAGAGCCTGCAAGCCACAACTAGTGAAGCCCGCGCACCTAGAGCCCGTGCTATGCAACACGAAAAGCCACCACCATGGAAGCCTGCATACTGCAACGAAGAGCAGCCCCCGCTGGCCGCAACTAGAGAAAGCCCACGTGCAGCAACAAAGAACCAACGCAGCCAAAGATAAGTAACTAAATTTATTTTAAAAATAATAATAATAGGCACCCATATTTGTCATTTAAATCAACTACAAGGAAAAACATCCATCTGCACTAAAATCAAGGAATGCTCATTAAAACATGCATAAAATGTCATCTTGAGCCTACACTATCAAATCTTAACATCATAACATCCATCTTCTGTCAGGACAAAGAAAAATACCTTTTATACACACACTCATAAGTATAAATTGGTATAGTATTTGGGGAGAACCATCTGGCAGTATTAATCACAGTTAAATATGCATACCCTTTGATCTAAGCCATCATACCTCACTTTCTTGGTTTTAAATGGTATTTCTCACTACTTAATATGTTTTATAATCTTTGGTTCATTAATTATTGTATAGCCCCGCCATGAGAAACGTAAGCATTGTGAGGGCAAAAACAGTTCTAAGTTGCACTGGCAGGAACAAGAACAGTGCCTAGCACAAAGGCATTCCAATATTTGTTGAACTCATGCATGCAAATATTACAGGTTTTTTGTTTTTTTCTTTTGGGCCACTCCATGCAGCATGTGGGATCTTAGTTCCCCAACCAGAGATGATCAAACCCACACCTCCTGCTTTGCAAGCACAGAGTCTTAACCACTGGACCGCCAGGGAAGTCCATTACAGTTTTATTTACTATAATAAATGAGTGACTGGTTAAGAACAATACAACATATTCATACAGGCAACTTATGCAAAAATATCTGAATCACACTGAGTGAAAAGTAATTGAAAAAGAATAACATATAACATTTTGAAAACAGGCTATTTTTGTTTTTCATCTTTAAGAAAAATTCTTAACTCTTTGCCAAGTTACTTAACTAGAACCTTCTCCACTCCACCCCTGCCAAAATGTCTCCTAACTCACGGCACTTCCCTGGTGGTCCAGTGGTTAAGACTCCACCTTGCAGTGCAGGGGACGCCGGTTCGATCCCTGGTCGGGGAACTAGGATACCACATGCCACGGGGCAAGAAGCCCACGTGCCACAACTACAGAGCCCACACACTCTGGAGCCCGCACACCGCAACAAGACCCGATGTGCCGCTACTAAGACCCAAGCAGCCAAAAATAAATAAATAAATAAATATTTCAAAAAGTCTCCTAACTCTTAATTCATAATACACCTGAAGCACACTAAATACAGAAATTTTCATATCTAAAATTCTTTGTTGGGGCTTCCCCGGTGGTGCAGTGGATAAGACTCCGTGCTCCCTATGCAGGGGGCCCAGTTTCGATCCCTGGTCAGGGAACTAGATCCCACATGCATGCCACAACTAAGAGTTCACATGCCACAACTAAGGAGCCCACATGACGTAACTAAGGAGCTGCCGAGAAGCAACTAAAAGAGCCCATGAGCCGCAACTAAGGAGCCCACCTGCCACAACTAAGAGCCGGTGCAACCAAATAAATAATAAATAAATATCAAAAAAAGAAAATTCAGGGCTTCTCTGGTGGCACAGTGGTTGAGAGTCTGCCTACCGATCCAGGGAACGCGGGTTCGTGCCCTGGTCCGGGAAGATCCCACATGCCGCGGAGCGGCTGGGCCCATGAGCCATGGCCACTGAGCCTGTGCGTCTGGAGCCTGTGCTCCGCAACAGGAGAGGCCACAACAGTGAGAGGCCCGTGTACCGCAAAAAAAAAAAAAAAAATCATTGTTTCTCTGGCATAAATACTACTGACAGTATCCTCTTACCTACCCCATCCATGCCCCAGTTGTAAAAGTTGAGACTTCGAAGTCAAGTTAACATTTTACCAATATACACAAGAAAACTAGCATTCCATGTAGACCAGCCCACTCTAGTAACCAGATTGTATGACTAAACAGCACACCTTATAATCCCACAATACTCGATTACAAATGTGAAGTAATAAATACCCTTGAGAGCACAGATCTAAATTATCTTTGTTAGTAAAATCTTACTTATGATACTGCTGAGTTTTCTGCATTAGCTTCTCTGGCAAGCCATCTTCATCATCAAACTGCTCCATGGGCTCCACAATGACTGGACGAGGGGTCCTGGACAGGTACAAAGCATTAATAAGAATTAATACAGTATCAAGAATTAACGTCCTCCTAGAAATCGTTTATAGTAACTCCAAGATACATACTTGGAAAATTTCTTTCCTAAGTAAAATGTCTGAATCAGTCAAAAACACTGGCTGCACAGACACAGGTGAATGTCCAAGTCAAAAATGAGTGTTTATTTTTAGAGCATGGAGTCTATTCAAGGTGACAGAAAAATACATCAACCACGAACCTGCGTGAGCACTGCAGTTAACTTTTACAAAGCACAATGCAGAAGAGCGAGTACCTGACTCTCATCCTGTGTGTGTCGTCCTCATCCCCCCAACCCCATCACCTCAAATTCCCACCACTGCCCACCTGTCGGCCTCCCTCTGCGTCCAACCGGTCTTGTAAAGAAAAGTCTTTCTAAAACCCAAAATGTCTCTAAAAGATTATCAGCCAAGAAAAAGGGAACGAGGCGGGGCCAGAAGCAACACATGCAAGGAGGAAACAGGGTAGGGGGACAAGAAGAGTGGATGATGACAGATCTGACCTGGAAACCCTCCTTTATTGTTTTCCAAAGGAAGGGAAAGCTCACTGAGGAAAGACAAGAAAGAGAAGTAACTGCAGTAGATGATATACTGATATTAAAACTTTCCTTGCTATCAGTCTCTCACCATGCAAACAGACTAAAATCTATTTATACTGCCTTCTGAACAGAGATGCTTCAGAGAGAAAAAAGTCACGGTTAATTTCTGAGGTGTTAAGAGACGAGCTAGAGAGGTGAAGGGGCTTCCGCAGTTCAGAATGCTTCCCTTTACAAATAAATAAAGGTCCAGAGATTAAGAGACTAAATCCTCCACTGTAGGGAAAGGAAAGATATAAATCCGTTATTTATAAAGTTATTCCTGGGCTAATGAAGACATTTTAGAGAGAAAATGAATTAGAAGCAGATGTGGAATACCTTGGGGTGATGAAGACAGCGAGATTAGAAACCTCAGATAAAATGCGTGGGAACCCAAAAGAAAAGGGACTCACAGGCCTCATTTTCCAGGGTGAGATCTCGTGTCCAACATGTAAAAACAGAAACATAAGAAAGAATAAGTAAACACAGCCTCCAAGAGTACACATAACCCAGTGAGGTGTGAGAAAGCAGCCAAGAATTCCTGAACCCACCCAGCCCATAGGAGGATCTAGTATTCTAAGAGCACCCAAAGGGGCCCAGGGACAAAATGAAGAAGATGCACTATATGGACCACTTAACCACTGGAAGCCTTGGCAGGGCCACAAACATTCGAAGAGTAATAGAGCCAGGTAAGAACTACACCTGAACCAAGGCCAGCGACGACTGAAACCTGCACCCTCCACTTCAACACCACGAGGCCACCACCACCCTAGAGAAAAATCAGAAGAGACCTCAAGAGGAAAATGTACTGGGGCTTCCCCTGTGGCACAGTGGTTAAGAATCCACCTACCAATGCAGGGGACATGGGATCGAGCCCTGGTCTGGGAAGATCCCACGTGCCACGGAGCAACTAGGCCCTTGCACCCCAACTACTGAGCCTGTGAGCCACAATTACTGAGCCCGCATGCCACAACTACTGAGCCTGCGCTCTAGAGCCTGCCTGCGAGCCACAACTACTGAGCCCACGTGCCACAACTACTTAAGTCCACATGCCTAGAACCTGTGCTCCACAACAAAAGAAGCCACCACAATGAGAAGCCTGCGCACCACAACGAACAGTAGCCCCTGCTCGCTGCAACTAGGGAAAACCCACAGGCAGCAACGAAGACCCAACGCAGCCAAAAACAAATAAATAAAATTTTTAAAAATAATAATGCCAATGTCATAACACTGACATTTTCGTCATTTGGGGAGCTAAAACAGATAAAAGGAAATAACAGATGTAAATAAATTCATTGTGTGATCTTTGATTGCAAAAAATAAGTTATAAAACACATTACTAGGCAATGGGGAAACATAATATTCAATTAAAATTAAACTTTAATATTCAATATTAAATAAAAATATTGGATAAACACTGTTTCCTCAGTGTGACAATTATATTGTGGCTTTATTCATAGAAGATACATGCCAAGTACTGTAATCAGGGGTCAAGTATGTTATCCACTGCTGACTCTTAAATGAATCAGCAAAGAAAAAAACAAATTTGTACATATAGTGAAAAAACTATGACAAAATGCTAACAATCAGTGAGTGTAGATAACATTTATATTAACATTAAAGGATTGTTTTAAAGGGAAAATATCTTTCTCTAAACTGAAATTAAAACATACACTTTTTCCTCCTTCTAAGGAAGCAACTCCAACATCATCTTTAGGGTATCAGTTGGAAAATAGTAAGAACAGACCACTATATCTTCATTGAAGTTAACCTGAAATGATCTTTAAAAAAACAAACCAAAAAAAAAAGGGAAAGGGAAAAAAATTTGAAAAGTGAGCACCTATCATTATGCCTCCTCAATTCCTGTGAGCTCCAGGCATGAGCACCTCTGCTGCTCTAGGTGTGATTCTAATGTTTAAAGATGTGGACATACCTTTATTATCATAGGTGAAGCTTTTTAATTTCCCTTTTCTATTTTTCTGCCTCTTTTGTAATTTCAAAACAGCATAGACATATAATTTACACATACTTCTGCATACTGTGTGGTAATCATTATATATACTGTGTACAAGGTCATTTACCTAAAGGCATGTGTGGTATACAACATTTTATGACAATTTAAAGGTATTTTCAAGAGAAATTTTGATTACACAAGATGTCTACATTTAGAAACTAAATCCCTGTGATACCACTCCTATAAATCACTTGTATTACCTCAGATATCTGAGATACAGTCAGTCCATCAGTAAATATTTGATTACCTAACAGGTACCAAGACTGCAGTTGGGGCTAGGGATACAATGATAAACAATCCCTGAAAGTCTTCTAAGAGACCCACCCCCTCCAAAAAAATGAGTAAACAAAAGAACCATTTTATGACCTAAGAAGAAAAAACGATGCTGTCAGAAAGAATAACAGAGGCGCCACTTTAGATAACGCAGTCCAGAAAATCCTCTCCATAAAGTGACCCTTCAGCTGAGACCAACTATTCAAACAGCAGGGAGAAGAGCATCCTGAGCTCCATGAGAATGTTTAACAACAAAGGACCTGAGTAAGGAGAGTCTACAGAAAGAAGAAACCACTCCACCTGCAGCACAGTATAAGAACCAGGGGAGGGCTTCCCTGGTGGCGCAGTGGTTGAGAGTCCGCCTGCCGATGCAGGGGACACGGGTTTGTGCCCTGGTCTGGGAGGATCCCACATGCCACGGAGCGGCTGGGCCGGTGAGCCATGGCCGCTGAGCCTGCACGTCCGGAGCCTGTGCTCCACAACAGGAGAGGCCACAGCAGTGAGAGGCCCGCACACCACAAAAAAAAAAAAAAAAAAAAAAGCAAGGGAGAGACTTCCCTTGTGGCACAGTGGTTACGAATCCACCTGCCGACGCAGGGAACGTGGGTTTGATCCATGGTCTGGAAGATAAGATCCCACATGCCGCAGAGCAACTAGGCCTGTGTGCCACAACTACTGAGCCCACGCGCCTAGAGCCTCTACTCCGCAAGAAGAGAAGCCACAGCAAAGAGAAGTCCACGCACCACAATGAAGAGTAGCCCCGGCTCGCCGCAACTAAAGAAAGCCCGTGCGCCCCAACGAAGACTCAATGCAGCCATAAATAAATAAATTTACTTAAAAGAAAAAAAAAGCAGCAAGGGACTTGGCATCAGACTAAACTCCACCATTTATCTGCTGTGCAATCTTAAGCAAACTACTTAACATCTCTGGGCCAATTTTCTCACCTGAAAAATGGAACAAATAATAACCAGCGTTGTTCTGGAAATCCATGAAATAAGACACATAAAATGTTCAACACCTTGCCCATTCCCTCAAAATTGTTATAAATTATTCTAAAAGCTACCCGTAAGAATTAAATATTTACCAATGCCTGGCTATGACTTTAAAAAACAGCAATTAATCAAATTTTTAGTCCTGCTTTAGTCCTTGCCTTCCTTCACTCTTTAAATAACTATTACAAGCTTACTATGTGGCCAAGAAATATTAGAATACAAATGTTAGGGTTATAGTGTTAAGCCAGACAAAGTCCCTGCCCTAGTGGAGCTTATATTCTACCGCAGAGAAAGACATGCAACTTAACACTAAGTGCTATGAAGAAAAATAAATTGGAGAATAAAGCATCAGCCTATTTTAAGATAAAACAGTCAGCTTCCCTGAGGAGATAACATCTTAGCAAAATGTGAATAAAATGCAAGAGCAAGGCCCATGATGATCTGGAGAGAGAGCATCTCTAAGCAAAGGGAACAAGAGCCAAGTCCCTGAGAGAACAAGTTGGCAGAGCTGTAATTCATGCTACATCTGCTATAAAACAGCTTTAGCACAAATGCTTAACTGTCAAAAACAAACTGAAAAATGCTTTACAAATCACCAAACGAAGCTCCTTGGGGCCAGGAAACAATTTTTTTTACATTGTCTTTGTATCCAATTCCCCAAATCCTAAAATATTTGAACGATCCCAATCAACAGCACAAGTACCAGAGGTGGGCAGAGTATCAGATAAAAGAAATCAATTCAGTAATCAACTAAGGAACTTTTACACCAAATTCAGTCTGAAGACTAAGTAAGAATGCATATCCAGAGCTTTCTTGTGGGCAAACTGAAAGGAAAGACATGTTAACATGGCAACAGGTTTAATGACCATCATAATTACTTTAAAATATTTTTAAGTAAATGGAGAGATATATCACATTCGTGGATTGGAAAAGGTTGATAGAAGATGTTAATGTTCCCCAGAATGATCTGTAAACTCAAAGCAATACCAATCAAAAGCCCAGCAGATTATAAACAGAAACTAACACACCACTGTAAAGCAATTATACTCCAATAAAGATGTTTAAAAAAAAAAAGGCCCAGCAGAATTCTTTTTAATTGACAAGCTGATTTTAAAACCAGTAAGGATATACAAGGAAATGATAATAACCAGAACAATTTTGCAAAAAGAATAAAGCTGGATGATACTATCTGACTTCAAAGCTTAGGGTAAGGCAATTAAGAAAGTACAGTACTGGTGTAATAGACATACTGATCAATTAAACAGAAAAAAGAGTACAGATTTTTTTTCCCAGTTTTTTGATAAAGGTAAAAGGTAACAAAGGGGAAATCATAATCTTTTCAATTAATGGTGCCAGAACACCCAGATATCTATGTTAAATAAATAAACTGTTACCTCCCATCATACTCAATACGAATCACAGGTTTAAATAAAAAGCTATAAAATTTCTCAAGAAAACATGAGAAAGCTTTGCTACCTGAGGAAAGGCAAAGATATCATACAAGGATTCAAAAAGAACAAAGCATGAAAGAAAATAAATTGATAAACTGGACTTCACCAAATATAAAAACTTCTGCCTTTGAAAACCACTATTTAAAAAATTAGAAAGCAAACCACAGACTGGGAGAAATAGTCTTAATACAGACCTGTACCCAGATCTGTTAATAATGTAAGACAAACAAGTCAATTAAAAAACAGGCAAAAAATGTCAACAGACATTTCACAAAACACATAAAAAGAGCCAAAAAGCACATGAAAAGATGCTCATCATTGGTCATTAGGAAAATAAAATCTACACCACGATGAGACACCACTACACTCACTAGAATATCTAAAAGGCTGAAAATACGAAGTGCTGTTAAGGACATGATCAACTAGAACTCTCTCATCCATTGCTGGTGGGAATGTAAATAGGTACAAACATTCTGAAAACAGTTTGGCAGTTTCCTATAAAGCTGAACATATGGTCATTTCCTCCTAAGTATTACCCAAGCCACATGAAAGCATAATGTTCACAAGAAGCATTGTACACAGATGTTCATAACAGCTTTATTCACAATGGCCAGTAGTTGGAAGCAACTTGAACATCCACCCACAGGTCACCGGACAAAGTTGTAACTCGGCCATAAAAAGGAACAAAATACTGGTACAATGATATGGATGAAATCTCAAAAACACGCTAAGCAAAAGAAATCAGACATGAAAGAATACACACTATATAATTTCATTTCTATGAAATACAAGAAAAGACAAAACTAATTTATAATAACAGAAAGATCAAGAGCGGTCTAGGCAGGGATAAGAGGTGGGGAGTAACTGCAGAAGGACACAAAGGAACTTTTGTTGAATGCTGGAAATGTTCTATATCTTGACTGTGGTAGTAGGTTACATGACTACATACACACATTTTTAAAAACTCACTGAGCTCTACATGCAAAATTGGGTGCATTTTAACATATGTAAATTATACTTCAAAGTTGATCAAAATGTCATTCATTCATTAAATGTAACATTTTGCTTTGCACACAATAGACGTTCAGTAAATTGAACAAAAATTGTAGTACAAAACATTCCTGAGATTCATGTAGAACGGATCAGTACACTGAAATCTGAATAAAGTATGACTCCTGACGGTACATAAATATACCCTATTTGTATTCACTGAGTATTTACTCAACACCTACTTACCACATGCCAAGACAACATACAGAATGCACTGCAAAGAAAGAAGTGAGAACAGAGATAAGCCCATGTGTAACTGTATAGAAGAATGACAAGACATTTAAACTCACGTTGTTAGCAAGAATGCCCCATCACCACATCTCTCCAGAGCCTTTCGTGCAGGAGGTTTTGCTGCAAATTCCACAAAGCCTTTTCCCGTAGCTCTACCACGGTCATCCACAACAACCACAGCTTTCTCTACTGGACCAAACTGGGAAAATGCTTGCTCTAGAAGCTCATTGGAGACAACCGGAGAGAGGTTCTTGACAGTTAAGGCTGCTCCATGTGTAGCAAAACGAATTCGGAGAGGTCTGCTCTTCAAAATGGTGCCATCCAGCTCTGCTTTTGCAATTTCAGCCAGTGTTCTGGACTCCTTTTTAGGAAGAAAAAAATCACCTTTTTAAAAATTACAGTAACAAAAAATTTTAAATAGTGGTTTGTTTCTAGGGAGGAGAGCTGGGCAGCTTTAGAAAATGACTGATAAGGTCATTCTGTTTTTGCGTCATTCAATGATGGTATCACATGCATTTTATTAATATTTTAAAGATAATTAATTTTAAACATTTTAAGTAGAAAGTTCCAACCTCAATGTCGTGTAAAAAGTCATCACTTAAAGATGATCTACTCATAAACAAATTGCCAACTATTAAATATTCAAAGTAATATCTTTTATCAATCTCCTACATGTATTAAAAGAAACACATAATTACTTTTTGAGACCGATTACCAGTTACTAGAAACTATTACTGAAAATATATTAATTCTCTACACACTCCATGTTTCTGATATTTGTATCTTAATAAAGCATACCACCTCTCCAATGCCAGACAAATCCCTTTCCATTTTTATTTCCATTTCTTTTATATTATCTATAAGAAAACTACTATCAGGTGTTATTAATCACCTCTTCTGAAATACTTTCATGGGCCACACATTTCTCACCGTTACAGTGAGAGAAGCAAACACACATTCATGGGCTGTAAGAGTTCTCTCCCAAAAAAAGAGTTCTCTCCATTATACAGAAAAGTGCACATACACTTATTATAAACTAGAAAATATGTTCATTGCTGAAACTACAAGTTAAGAGAGCTTCCTTCTTGAAGAATTCAAAGTTGGTATAAAACAGGCATCTAAAACAACAAACTCGTAAACTTACTACAAGTATGTTCTTTTTGTGCTGTGAAAACTTCCCAGCAAAAACTGAGAGGCTTTATACGCATTTGTGAGAAAGTACAATGTACTTTCTTATGAATAAGGTCACAATAGCTTTTTATTCAATCCCTAAAATGTTCACAACAGCTTTAAATTACAGCACTTAGGCAAAAATCTACCTACAGAACCAATTTTACAAAGACGAACCTAACCTTTTTATAGATATTCAAAATAGCCATTTTGTTTATTACTCTTAACTTAGTAACAGTAGTAGTAGTACCAGCAAACATTTCACGAATATCTAACAAGGGATATGTCCTTTGCAGCTAAGATGTCATGTAATCCAGCAACTCTGAGAGGCAGATTTTAGGAACAGAGTCTTGAATTAAAATGCTGTCACACATATAACTGGGAATGGGAAGAAACGTGAGGAAATTTCATGGGGTGATGATAACATCTTGATCTAAAATCATGAAACCATACACTTAAAATTTGTGCACTTCATTATATGTAGATTTCAAATACCTTAAAAAACAATATTGGACTCTAGTTAATGATAAGCATGCTGAAGTGTTTAAGAGTCATCAACTGATGGATGGAGATAAGAAATACAGATATGTGAAAAAAAATACAGCAAAATTTAACCGTAGAATCTAGGTGTTGAGTGTATGAATGTTCATTTTTATACTCTGAAATTATTCATAATAGTATGTTTGCGGGCAGGGGAATAGAGAGAGCCTGGAGGACTTTGTAAAACTGTCAAGTGTTTCTAGAGGGCATCTCCTGCTCAGATTCAGTCTGACATAGTGACAATGTCACGTATCTTCTTTTTTTCAGGATGAGCAAGAAATCTCCATTTTTTATGTTAAATCAAGTACTTTTTTACTGTTGGCAACAAATTCAATTTTTAATACTTTCTGGCCAAATAAAATGTTTATGCTGTCCGGAATTTTCAATGCCACAGTCCATCTTCAAAGTTTATACTTTTTATGGTTTTAAATGGTTCTACATCAGGGTTCCCCCAACCTCAGCACTAGTGACATTAGGGGCAAGATACTTCTTACCGTGGAGGGCTGTCCCGTGCACTGTAGGATGTTTATGCTAGTAGAGCCACCCCCCAGTTTGACCACCAAAAATGTCTCCAGACATTGCCAAATGTCCCCTGGGAAGCAAAACCGCTCCATTTGAGAACCACTGCTCTAAACGTGTATCAAAGTAACTGTAAAGTCAATTAAAATTATGTATTTGAAATGAACCAGATTTCTTTACTTCATAGCTCCCGATAATGACAATAAGATAACTTTTATTAAGTGGTTATTACATGCCAGCCATTCATTCCTCCCCCCATATATACACATATACACACACGTGTGTGTGCACTATCTTTCATTATCCTTACCAACAATCTAACGAAGTGGGTTTTGTTACTATCCTCCCTTCGCATATGGGGAAACAGGCTTATAAAGGTTCAAGTACCTTGCCCAAGATCACACACAAATGCTGATTTCTATCTATACAAAATTCACAACCTCCATCAATACACCATAAATACAGCCTTCCAGCTGGTATCTCTGCATCACTGTTCATAAAACGTAAACTACAGGTTCTTAACTGAAAGGAATACAAAAAACAAAAAGAAACTGAAGTGACTACCCCAAGACAGAGACTGCTTCAACTAGGGTCTAATGATTTCCACTGGCTCCACTTTCACTTTCCAACAGCTCTTTCCAAAGCACAAGATCTTTTCTCCCACTGTTTACTAATGGTGAAAATTCCCCACCGCAAGAGTACTAATAAGTTAATAAGGAAATACACTGACGCAAAATGAAAAAATCCTTGTAGTCATTCAGTAAAGTTGCTTAAGTAGCCTGCAGTACATTCATACTGTGAAATACAATGTGGTCCTTAAAAAGAATCTAGTGCCATGAAAAGATGTTGAAGATGTTTACATTAAATAAAAAATTCAAAGCACAATACAATGTATATGGTACAATTTGATTTTTATGGAAAAATTACACAATGTTTAACAGTGATCATCTTTACTAAATGTACTAAGGTAGGGAAGATCTGCTAATGTTAGAATTGTAATTAACAGAATGTCTCTGAAAAAAAAGAAAAGAGAATGTCCCTGAAATAAAAGATGACTTCAAACTATATGCTGGGCAGGCCCATTACATTCTCTGCTACGTCTCCTCTAATATCTTATAGATCTAATAACGATCTATAAGAAGCACATATCATGTCATAATTAAACATAAAAAAGCACTAGAGGAGGGGGTTTAGTCCCCAGTGACTGACTAAAAGTAAATTCAGTTGATTTTAACTCTTTAATTAGAACAATCGTTCTCAAACTTTAACAAGTATCAGAATAACATGGAAGGGTGGTTAAATCCCAAAATTGCTGGGCCCCAACCCCAAATTTTCTGATTCAGTAGATCAAGGGTGGGGCCCTAGAATTTGCTTTTCTAACAAATTCCCAGTTAATTTTTGAGATGGTTTAGGGTCAGCATTGGTATTATGAACGGCAGGGAAGATCATTTAGGTGGACTTCTGCTTACACTAGGAAGAGATCTGAAGTTACTGGACGGGGACCAACCACACTTTTGTGAATCACTGCTCCAGAAATCTGGTTTACTAAAGCTAAAAGTAGGGGAAAATAAAAGCAGAAACCAAGTTCCAGTCAAACTAATGACAGCTTTAACTACAGTAAGCTTGCTTTAAAATGAACTACAACTTTTCAGTAAATTTGTCCAATCTAAATTGTCAGTAACCATCCAAAACCTAAAAAGCAGCGTCTGGGTCTAAAATTCCACAAAATGTGTCCAAAATACACACAGTGTTTCTCATCGCTCATGTACCATGGGCTCAACAATATGGGTTAGAACCTCACGAGTAGCTGCCACTTAAATTCTTTTCCCCACCATTACATACAAGGAATGCTGACCCTACACCATCTCAAAACTGTTGCCTCACCTCATCAATTAACTGGAAAACTACAATTAACTAGAAAAAAATTAAATATTAACTACTGAACAAGTAAAAAGAATTCCTAAAAACACAAATCAGATCAAATTATACCACTATTTTAGAGCCACTACACCACTAGTACACACTACAGCCACCATATGATTACTTATATTCAGATCAGGTATGCACTATGATTTTTCTAAGTAGAAAAAAATACATAACTCAGAAATATTTAAAGCTCTTAAATATACCTGTTAAATACAGAGTTCAGGTTAAACAGTAAAATTATCCAAGAAGTAAATCTCATAAACTAAATTCTAATTTCCAACTGACAAATTTTTAACATTCCTACACAAAAATTTAGGGTGATGGAGTCTAGGAGCATATCTCAAAGGAGCAGACAACAGCAGCCCTTCTCACCTCCCCATTTCATAATCCCACAGATAATTTTTTTAAAGAAAAGAAAAGCGAGGACCTGTATTTTCCAATATAGTAGCCACAAACCACATGTGGCTATTTAAATTAAGAATAAAAATACAGTGGGTGTGAAAAAGAATTAAAAATAAACATGGGGAAACTGAGAAAAAATAAATAAATTACAAAAATAAATTAATTAAGAATAAATAAAATTTAAGAGTCAACTCCTCGGCCGCAATAGCCACATTGCAAGTGCTGAACACTCACATACGACCAGTGGCTATTCTATTGGACAGTGCAGACACACTGAGGGAGGAAGAATTTTTAGTAGCTTTAAAATTAGGAAGGAAAAGGATTTTTCCACATCAAAAAAGAAATGTTTATTGGCTTAAGTATAAGGCTTCCAGAACAGGGAAATTCAGCCTTACCATTCTTCCTCCAGAATATCAACTTCAAAATAGAACAAGATGGTGCCAGAGGCCAAAGATGGTTAAAATGTTAAATAACACCCTTCTGGAAAGTTTACTATAAGTTGCCTATAACACGTTATTGTAGAAGCCTAAAAGCTTAACTTCCTTTATTTTAAGATAAGTTTTGGATTTACATTAAAAATAATTTTAGCAAGTGAAAGGCTGTTTCTCTAATGTCCAAAGGATAAACATACTTATAATTTCATGTTCAAAATGCCAATTATTAAACTTGAATTTTAAGAAAATGTCTAAGCCTTCTCTTGAAGCCATTTAGATCTTCAAATGTTCTCCCTAATACTAGTGTCACTGAATTATAATCAGTTTTGTCTACATATTAAAATTTTGCCTTTGTCTACTCACGGAGAGAACTCGATTCTGAAAGTTTAAGTTCCAAAAAGAAAGCTTCGGGAAACTGCAATGAACATAAAATTTGAGGATCAAACTAGAAAGACAAAAGACACAAAACCCACTTATTTATATAAAGCGGCCTCCCTCTAAGAAAGATATTCTGTTGGGGAAAACAAAATCCATCTAAACACGAATTACATTAATGCTGTATAAGTGACACTGTGAACACAAAGCACATAGAAAAACCTAATAAAGTAGCTCTTTTGTCCTGTAAGTGTAAACGCTCACTGCTCAAATTTCTTTTAAAGATAATTAGGGAGGCATAGTTTATGCGTGATGTCGGAAAACCCATTAAGGTTTAGACTGAAAAGGGGTAAAATATGTGCTATTCTAGTATCACAATGTATAAGCGGGACATAAAATAGCAGAAGTCCCCGTGGGAAGCACGAGGCACGCGCTGAGGAGAGGGG